>NW_027362777.1:9150000-9600000 GCF_046119375.1 Phyllobates terribilis
GCGTGTTTTCAGTTCCACTGGGGCAATCATCACTGATAGGCGCACACGCCTCTCCACGGAAAATGCAGACAGACTTACTCTGATTAAATTCAGTAAGGACTGGATATATCCACAGTTTTGTAATCCCTCCAGATGACAGCTAGCCAACCTAAATTCACCAAAAATGCAGATTCATGCTACTGCTGTTAACGTCACCCCCTTCCCATAAAACAAGATTCCTTCCATCGTCAATCATGACTCAGCCCATAGGGCTAATTTTTACATACTATGCACATTGTACAGTGGACAAACCAGGACAGTATTCCTACTCCAGCCTAACTACTATTTGTGATTGGAGACCCTTGGGATGGTGGCTTCTTGTGTCAACCATGACTCAGCCCATTGGGCTAATTTTTACAAACCCTATGCACATAGTGCAGTGGACAAATCTGTAATGTACAGTGGTCCTACCAAACTAATATTTGTCATTGGAGGATGGAGGCCCTTGTCACAGGTTGTGCCACATTGTGACTGAGATTTGGAATACATATTCAATACCAAATACCAGAAAATAACCAACATACGTTGGAAGGAGGGTAAGTAAAGATTATCTACCAAAAAAGACAATTACCCATTAAAAATTAACTTTTAATTTAAACACACTAAAATAATGTACTCAATAGTACAGTTGGGACAAACTAACATATAAGAAAGGAGACATAGAGGGATATAAAGGTGAAAAAGGAATAGAAATAGTGTCAGCTAGGCCGTAAATAATACGCTATAAGGGATAATAGACTAATCCCTTTCTGGCAGTGGAGTATATCAGCCCCCAATATTCAAATAGTGCCCCCACTGTACCCACGGCTATCCTTCACCTAGTCCCCAAGGAACCTTACTAATGCAATTCAACGAGTACACATATGAATTTGACAAACAGCGTCCTCAGTAGCGTATTCAGCAAATATCCAATAATGACATCAATGGCATATAGAAAGCTAAATGTCCACAGTAATACTGTGACTGCATTCCGGTTTGGTAGCATTTATTATCGATGCACCCTATCCCTCATTTAAACTTTCTTTTTTTCCCCTGATGAGCCCCACATTCAAGGAGGGGGGGCGAAACGCGTAGAGATTATGGGAACATTTGATCCATTGGTATATTTTCATATTGAAGTGAAGCCTGATGTCTTTTTGGATATATGTTAACTCTTTCCTCTGGTGATCGCATCGTTGAATTTGATCTCTACAAACTGAATATTTTTGGATCAACAAGTGGAACTTGACTTTACACCAGCCTAAACACTTCTTGGATGCAACAAGATAAGTCATTGATTTTTATTACATGTATACGTGTTTTTTTCTGACTAGCAGCGTTTTTTTCTCATTGGATTTTCTTTATTTGGGACATTGTCATCTTTGTATCCATCAGCACCTCTAATATCGTTTAGATTTCCTGTAACTGTTTTGGTGATTACTGGACTATTATTTTGCTTTACACTGGTCATCTGATATGGCTTTTTGAAAAATCTCTGGACTTTATATTTTTTTTCAAGATTTAATTGGCCTTTTTTTTTTTTTTTTGGGGTCTTGCATGACTCTGCATGCTGGTGGACTACATTTCCATACGCCTCAATTTTTTTTTGACTTTTTGGGGTGTTAGTATTACTGTGGACATTTAGCTTTCTATATGCCATTGATGTCATTATTGAATATTTGCTGAATACGCTACTGAGGACGCTGTTTGCAAAATTCATATGTGTACTCGTTGAATAGCATTATTAAGGTTCCTTGGGGACTAGGTGAAGGATAGCCGTGGGTACAGTGGGGGCACTATTTGAATATTGGGGGCTGATATACTCCACTGCCAGAAAGGGATTTGTTTATTATCCCTTATAGCGTATTATTTACGGCCTAGCTGACACTATTTCTATTCCTTTTTCATCTTTATATCCCTCTATGTCTCCTTTCTTATATGTTAGTTTGTCCCAACTGTACTATTGAGTACATTATTTTAGTGTGTTTAAATTAAAAGTAAATTTTTAATGGGTAATTGTCTTTTTTCGTAGATAATACATATTCAATAGAAATGTACTGTCAGTCAACCTATTTGGCAAAAAACATGCCTGGCTTGTGCCACATTGTGACTGAGACAGGGGATACATATTCAATAGAAATTTACACTGACTGTTGATGACCGACTGATGGCCCTCTGAAAATTTGAATTGAGGGCCACAACTACTACAGTACTCCATCGTAGATAATGTTTGACAAGGGAGGCCCTTGTCAAGGAATCTCCCTGCACTTATGACACAGCCCCCAGGAGTAATTTTTGGAAATACAATGCACATTCTGCACTGGACCAAGTAGTACAATATCAAGAAGTCTTCTCTGCCTATATAATCTGGGAAATATTGACCATCAAAATCTCTGAGCCATTTGGAGAAGCTTCTCCAACCCATCCTGGAGTTGGGGCACTAATATATCCTTTGTCCATTGACTTGCACAAGTGATATATTTGAGCTCGTCATCCAGTTGACTAGTGCAGCTTTATTTTTCCAGTTCACTGAGTTCAGCCATACCTGAGGATCGCAGGCCGTACTCACTGCTACCTTCTAGTACTCCATGTCTCTTGACTTTTTCTCTGTAGTTTCTGCCCCTAAATGAGTTAAATAATACAGTGAGGGCCTTACAATATGAGTAAGTGAGGGCACTCTCAGATGTACACGAGGGACCTCCAAAATCTCTACAGGAGGGCACTTCAAAATGTATGTTACAGGGCCACACGAGGGCTCTCACAAAATTCCTGCCTCCTGCAGGGCCTCTGAACATTTGAATTTAGGGCCACAGTATCACATGCTGGTGGTGGAGGAGGAGGAGGGTCAAGCCCAACGCTACAATGGGCACATTGTAAACTGCTATTGAATATGTATTCCACTATCTGAGTGTCAATGATGGAGGGACCGCCCAAATGTCTAAGGAACAGCTGTCCCTCCAAAACGCATGTTACAGAGCCACCTGAGGCCTCTCAGGTCAAAGATCAACATACCTACTAGTACGTTCTTGCTGTGCTTGTAAAGTGCTGGGGAATAGTGAACTAAAAATGATGTATGACAGAGGGACCTACAAAATGTATCAGGACCCTCTCAATTGTAAAAGGTGAAAAAAAGCCGCAACAGTATGTGTGAACAAAGGCTAAAAGGGATATTTTTTGGTTTCTCTGGTTTATTTAGCCTTATATACAAGTGATTGTGCAGGAAAACTGTTTCTTAACCTTTTTGGCCTGTTAAATGCAATTTAGGTTAGGTTTGCTAGTTGTTCTTGTGTGTCTGTAAAAGTGGCGTAACACTGCAACAAACTTATTCCCAGAAACCATATGTGAGTCAGAAATGCATGCAGGCTCATTCTCCAGGCTCTTCTCATTCTGTTTCATCACTTTCCCATCCATCAGCCTTTTCCTCAGGCCCCCAGACCACTTTTTAGGGTCTATCAGAAAATTACTCACATTTCCCATTGACTTACCTTGTACTCGCTATTCGGAGCGATTATTACAAAGTGCTCGTTACGATTATAGCGATTACGAATATTACGGTACTCGCTCTTCACTACTGATCATAGATGTGACTTCTCCATCTGTCTGTGACTTTTACAACATTTGTTTCAGGGTGAAGATCTGACCCATATTAATACTACAGAGACATATGTGAGGGGCGATGAGCGGTGTAAAGAGGAGATTCCTACATATGGCTACCCAGGTGAGTAGTAACTACTAAATGCAGAGAAGTCACTGATTCTTCTCCGTCACCGGCTGTGGCTGGTTTACCGGTCAAAGAGTCCAGCTGGATCACAATTGCGTAATCACCATTTTGCATCTAGACCAAAACATTGTCCTCCACCTAAAACTGTTCAAATGACTTTGGACATTGAAACTCCTCAAATGACTTTGGACATTGAAACTCCTCAAATGACTTTGGACATTGAAACTCCTCAAATGACTTTGGATATTGAATCTCCTTTTCTATAGAGCTTACAACCTGGAAGATCCACCTACCAACTGAAATTGGAAGATCCTGACTCTTACCTGCCCAGATTTGTAAGCTACCAATCCAAATAACAGTGTACGTAGAATGTGCTGACAAGTTACAAAAATCACTTGAAGAAAAATATTATGATGGGCCTGTAAGAGAAAGCGGAGGGTAATGATGCTGTTGGCTTCCTAGATTCCTGTTATCTTATTGGATGAATCTACCGTCTCTCCCTTCTGTGCTGCTGAATGTGCTCATATGGTCCCTACAAGACCAGGTCCAGTCTTTATGACCAAACCTCACTTTTATGATCGACAACATTAAATGTGCAGTGAGGGCCAAGTGTGAATTTCTGTATAATAACAGAGTTTCCCGTTACCCTTACTTTTCTATTTCTTTTTAAACCAAATTACTTCCAATAGATAAAGTATACAAAAACATTACACCTGTGCCATGATATATCTCTAAGCTGTGCGTGGCTGATGGCTGTAATATACATATATTCACGCCTGCAGGAGATGTGTTGGCATGACTCGAGCCCTGGTTTCATGGATTCACTCCACGTCATAAATAATATTATCAATCCTAAAGAATTTAGATACAATTTATCCTAAAATGGGGGCACTAATACTTTCTCTACTCTTCTGGTCAGGACTCATAGTAGCTCCAACGGTCTACCATAAATAAGTGCAACTCCGGTTTAGTGTTGGAGTCCCCCCCCTCCCCCACAAACATGCATTCCTGTTGGGGATGTAATGTGTTTTTTTTTATTCTGTCTTTTTTTTTTACAGGTTCATTCTGTATGATAGTTTGATTGTGGTGGGATCGGCCTGCCTCACTTAACTCTGTAATTCCCTGATAGTCTTTCCAAAAAGGTCTCTATTGTCTCTTCCAAATGCCTGAGATCTAAATTTAAGACACCTCAGCTCTGCACTATTATAAAAAGTTCTCATTAAATGTATATTTCTTTTTGAGACTCATTTGACATAAAATATTGGCCCTTACTATAGTTTAAATTGCCAGGAGCTATCAAGAAGCATACTCTAATTATCCCGGAGAGGTTTCACCACTAGTTACTCTTTTTTTTGATCTTCTCATTAGATGTGTTATTGTCTATAGTCAAAGTTTTGCCCATCACCCTTTAACCCCTCTACACCGTGTGCAGAATTATTAAGCAAATGCGTATTTTGATCACATGATACTTTTTATACATGTTGTCCTACTACAAGCTGCATAGGCTTGAGAGCCAACTACTAATTAAGTAAATCTGGTGATGTGCATCTCTGTAATGAAGAGGGGTGTTGTCTAATGACATCAACACCCTATATATAAGGTGTGCTTAATTATTAGGCAACTTCCTTTCCTTTGGCAAAATGGATCAGAAGAGAGATTTGACGGGCTCTAAAAAGTCCAAAATTGTGAGATGTCTTGCAGAGGGATGCAGCAGTCTTGAAATTTCAAAACTTTTGAAGCGTGATCACCGAACAATCAAGCGTTTCATGGCAAATAGCCAACAGGGTCGCAAGAAGTGTGTTGGCCAAAAAAGGCGCAAAATAACTGCCCATGAATTGAGGAAAATCAAGCGTGAAGCTGCCAAGATGCCATTCTCCACCAGTTTTGCCATATATCAGAGCTGCAATGTTACTGGAGTATCAAAAAGCACAAGGTTTGCGATACTCGGGGACATGGCCAAGATAAGGAAGGCTGAAAAATGACCACCTTTGAACAAGAAACATAAGATAAAATGTCAAGAATGGGCCAAGAAATATCTTAAGACTGATTTTTCAAAGGTTTTATGGACTGATGAAATGAGGGTGACTCTTGATGGGCCAGATGGATGGGCCAGAGGGTTGACCAATAAAGGGCAGAGAGCTCCACTCCGACTCAGATGCCAGCAAGGTGGAGGTGGGGTACTGGTATGGGCTAGTATTAAAGATGAACTTGTGGGACCTTTTCGGGTTGAGGATGGAGTGAAGCTCACCTCCCAGACCTACTGCCAGCTTCTGGAAGACAACTTCTTCAAGCAGTGGTACAGGAAGAAGTCGGTATTGTTCAAGAAAAACATGATTTTCATGCAGGACAATGCTCCATCACATGCATCCAACTACTCCACAGCGTGGCTGGCCAGTAAAGGTCTAAAAGAAGAAAAAATAATGACATGGCCCCCTTGTTCACCTGATCTGAACCCCATAGAGAACCTGTGGTCCATCATAAAATGTGAGATCTACAGGGAGGGAAAACAGTACATCTCTCAGTACAGTGTCTGGGAGGCTGTGGTGGCTGCTGCACGCAATGTTGATCGAAAACAGATAAAGCAACTGACAGAATCTGTGGATGGAAGGCTGTTGAGTGTCATCATAAAGAAAAGTGGCTATACTGATCACTAATTTTTTTGGTTTTTGTTTTTGCATGTCAGAAATGTTTATTTCTAAATTTTGTGCACTGATATTGGTTTACCTGGTGAAAATAAACAAGTGAGATGGGATTAGATTTGGTTTTTATTAAGTTGCCTAATAATTCTGCACAGTAATGGTTACCTGCACAAACAGATATTCTCCTAAGATAGCCAAATCTAAAAAAAAAAAACACTCCATCTTCCAAAAATATTAAGCTTGGATATTTGAGTCTTTTGGGTTGATTGAGAACATAGTTGTTGATCAATAATAAAAATAATCCTCTAAAATACAACTTGCCTAATAATTCTGCACACAGTGTACATGGATCTGTACTTACACAAAGACCCCTAGGCTTGGACTTGGTGTTGCCTGCTGTTCTGTGGTGTGAGATGACAAGAAGAATAGTCAGGTGGCCTGATCAGAACCAGGAGGGCAGAGAAAATACAAAATCAGAAGACACAATAGTAGTCAGTAAATGGGCTGGGATCACAAGAAGAAACGAAGAAGAAAATACACAACACGGGAGCTGAACACAGAAGACTTAACCAGCGGAGAACAAGGCTGTATCAGGCAGCTTCCGGCATTATGCATGAGCTTTAGTAGGGTGTGGTGCTTTCCATTTGAGTTAAGTAGGAAGCATACTTGACTTTGGAAGAGCGGATTTTGCTGGATTGGTTTATGGAAGCCATGTTGCTTTTCAAGAGTTTTTGAGCCACTAATGATGTGGAAACCTCTGTTTTTCCGTTGATAGATGATGGACCTGAGTGGAGGCTTGTTTTTTGTGATATGAGTAGAAATTTTTATTGGTATAATTTTCGCATATTTGATATTTGGGAGGCAGAATGAACAAACAGTTGAACACCAAACTCTACTGGATCATGCTATGAGGTTTTCTATTAGACTGTGAACTATCATTGTCTTGGTGAATAATTCAATATTTTTACATAACTTGCCATTTGTACCAACAGTTTAGAAATGTTCAAAAATATAAATTTCAAGAATATTTTATTCAAATATATTTTTTTTACTTGGCAGATGACTGTACTAGGAGATCAGAGGGACAGCTGACATCTTCAATTTTCAAATCAGATGAGCTGGAGATCTCACAGGATACAATTGAAGGGAATGCTATTACTCCAAATATACCATCATCCCTTTACAGCAAAGATGTGTCATCTGATCCTTTGAAACAGGTCCTATCTTCTGATTCATTACCGACTACTAAGGAAAATCAAAGTCACAAACTAAGCATTAAAAAACGAACTGCTCCTAAAGCTAAGAAGCCATTTGCATGGTCAGAATATGGAAATAGTTTTCCCCTCAAAGAGCTTTTTCTTAAACATCAAAAAATTCACACAGCAAAGAATAGATTTTCTTGTTTCAAGTGTATGAAATGTTTTAACATGAAAGCAAGTCTTCTTAGTCACCAGAGAACTCACACAGGGAAGATGCGTTTTTCATGTTCAGAATGTGGGAAATGTTTTAACAAGAAATCACATCTTGTTACACATCAAAGAACTCACACAGGGGAAAAACCTTTTTCATGTTCAGAATGTGGGAAATGTTTTACAGTGAAATCAAGTCTTGTTAATCACCGGAGAACTCACACAGGAGAGAAGCCTTTTTCATGTTCAGAATGTGGGAAATGTTTTACAGTGAAATCAAATCTCGTTAAGCACTGGAGAATTCACACAGGGGAGAAGGCTTTTTCCTGTTCAGAATGTGGGAAATGTTTTTTCCAGAAAGCGACACTTGATATACATCAGAGAACTCACACAGGGAAGATGCCTTTTTCATGTTCAGAATGTGGGAAATCTTTTATCAAGAAATCAGATCTTGTTACACATCAGAGAACTCACACAGGGGAGAAGCCTTTTTTCTGTTCAGAATGTGGGAAATGTTTTACAGTGAAATCAAGTCTTGTTAAGCACAAGAGAACTCACACAGGAGAGAAGCCTTTTTCATGTTCAGATTGTGGGAAATATTTTACAGAGAAATCAAGTCTTGTTAAGCACAAGAGAATTCACACAGGGGAGAAGCCTTTTTCATGTTCAGAATGTGGGAAATGTTTTAACCAGAAATTAGGTCTTGTTACACATCAAAGAACTCACACAGGGGAAAAACCTTTTTCATGTTCAGAATGTGGGAAATGTTTTACGGGGAAATCAAGTCTTGTTACGCACCAGAGAACTCACACAGGAGAGAAGCCTTTTTCCTGTTCAGAATGTGGGAAATGTTTTAACCAGAAATCACATCTTGTTACACATCAGAGAACTCACACAGGGGAGAAGCCTTTTTCATGTTCAGAATGTGGGAAATGTTTTACAATGAAATCATATCTTGTTACACATCAGAGAACTCACACAGGGGAGAAGCCTTTTTCATGTTTAGAATGTGGGAAATGTTTTAACCAGAAATTAGATTTTGTTACACATCAAAGAACTCACAGAGGGGAAAATCCTTTTTCATGTTCAGAATGTGAGAAATATTTTACAAGGAAATCAAGTCTTGTTAAGCACCAGAGAATGCACACAGGGGAGAAGCCTTTTTCCTGTTCAGAATGTGGGAAATGTTTTCACCGGAAAGCTTATCTTGATAGACATCAGAGAAGTCACATCGGGGAGAAGTCTTTTTTATATCCTTAATGTGGAAAATGTTTTACTTGAAAAGACACACTTTTAGCAAGAAAAAATTGTGCTAATATGTGAGTGTGTCCTATAGACTGAAGGTAGCTTCCTGTGACTGAGAACAATGAGACAGTGTCCTTCCTGATCAGTGAGAGAACTGCTCTCTTCTCAAGCCCCACACTTATCTAACTGATTGGTGCAGAAGAGGAGAGGAAGGTACTGGGACCTGTACAGAGGCTGGACGTCCTGACTGAGCAGCTGAAGAACCTAGCTTATGGACCTTTCAGATCATGTAACACTGTTTTACATATTTTTAAAAGTTGTCAGGTTCCGTTATGAACTGTGCCATTTCTTAATGAGTTTGACCTCCTGAATTCAAATTGGACAACGAGTTTTCCTTTTACTGCTACATATAATTTAATGACTAAAGGTTCCAGTACTTTGAAACATTATTATTCTTGTAAATATACAGATGCAGAATATTTTGTTATGCCAATTTTCTGATATTTATTTAGAGAAAACTTAGAAACAATTCAAATAACTAAAACCTGTGTAAACCCTATTGCGAATTTTAAACAGTTACAGAAATTGCACTACAAAATTAGTCCTTATTCAGTGACAACTGTTTTTTGCTTGTTTCTTGTACTCCTGTATCAGATCATCTCTTAAAATTATGCAACAGTAATCTGCAAGCATTGATGGATTTAATTTCCCTTTATATCTTTTCTCCATAGCTGCAATATCTTGGTTACATTTCTCACCATCCTCGTCTCTCACTACTCCACAGTTTGGTAGAAGAAAAGTCTAGAATATAAGAAATGAATCATTAAGGACATGTTAAAGCCAAGATCCTTACATGTTTTGAGTAGAAATAACACCAACTCTTCATAGTTACTGTATCTACTCTTGAGTTTCTCAAAAAGTTAGTTACTGCAAATGTAAACCATACAGCCTTTTTCTTGCCCTGGAACAAATGAAGAAACTCCTCATCTTGAAGAAGCGTACGAATCTGAAGTCCAGTAAAGACTCCTTCTTTTATATTTGCTTCACTTAACCTTGGAAAGTTATCAATCAGATGCATTAATGCTTTTACATTTTTATCCATAGCCTTTACAAAGTTCTTCATTAGGCCCAACTTGATAAGATTTTGTTACCACCATTGCCTAGGTGGATCCTCAACTTCTGAATGCAGGACAGTTTACTCCCTTGCAGAAGTGAATGTTGGAGAGGCCAGTCCCTTTTTTTGTAGCAATATTTTCTTGCACGACTATCCCACTCACACAGAAAGTAGCAGTACTTTTGGGCAACAACCCTGACGACATATGTAAACAAGCAGATGTAGGAACTCCTGCCGAGCATCTAGCTATTTATCCAATATAATACTTGACGACCATCCTAAAAATCGGCATACATCTACTAGTTAACTGTCTGAGTGTGGAAGTACTTTGCTCCAAGGGAAAAAAATGACCAGGAAAAGCCACATAAAGACTTCGGGAGAAGCAGGCTCTCCGCTCCAAGATGACACCATGGTTGTCACGCTAGAGACAGATTGAGCAGGGGAGACTAGGAGGAGGGAAGTGGTGGCTAGGCTGTAGCAATTTGCCTGCACAGAAACACAGGTGTCAGCAGGTGACAGTGGCCTTCTTATAACAGCTACCCCACACCTGTGCATGGGCTCCAAGTGAAGGAGTTGGGTGTGCAGGAGATGGGAGAGGCAGCTGCTTTGAAGGGGATGAAAAGACCACAAATTTGCATGTAGCACAATACTCACTGCCCCACGGCCTAATCTGCGCCAATGGGACATACAGGTACCTGAGGAACCTACTTTAAAAGATGTTTTCATTGCAGTGGTACATTGTAAATTCTCTCTCTGCTTTCAATGTACATTTTGGTGGTCTTAAAGATGAGATAGCAGGTATATGACAGAAACTGCAGAAAATAGAGCCGGGGCAGTGGAAGGCTAAGTCGGTGCCATTGAGGACCAGATAGCTGATGCAAGCAATGAGAACAGGCTTGCAGAACAGAAAATATCAGCACTGCTGGCAGAAACCGATGATCTTGAAAATAGGTCAAGGCTCAATGATATACCACTTATTGGTGTGACTGAAAAAAATAGAAGGCTCCTTTCCTACTGAATTCTTTGAAAACTGGCTGAAATTAATAATCAGGCTTGAAACCTTAACCCTCTATAAGCTGTAGAACGAGCTCATAGAGTGCTCATCTTCCTCCTGGGCTTCCACGAAGACCTGTGCTGGCTAAAGTTTTACACTACCGGGACAAAGATATTATCCTGCGACAGGCAAGGCATCACCCAGATGTAACAATCAGTGGGTCCAAAATCTAGATCTTTACAGATTATTCTATAGAAGTGCAGAAACATAGAGCCAGATTCATTGATATCAAAAACATCTGAGAGATCTGCACGTTCCATATTCAATAATTATATTTAATAAACCTTTCTGAATTGACGTCTTCAATAAACCAGCAGCACTAATTATCCACAAATTTCTCTATTATCAAGGGAACGGCTCATGTTACAAATTATTAGACAAACAGGAGGATCCATTATGGACATGGACAGTTCTACAAACATTTCCTAATGACAATAAGTTTACACTTGAATGGGACTCTAATTTAAATAATTGTCTGCACATTATGTTAACATGTTTACATAAAAAGAGAACACAATTGTATGAAACTGCAACTGAAAAAGTTTTATATCTTTAGCTAAGGACTGAAGACCTGGGGTCTTCCGTTGGCATAATACTACTCAGACAACACAGTGTGAGGGTAAATGAGCGTGGCAATATTTTATTGAACCACCAAACGGACATTAACCAGAACAGTCAAAGCAAATACCCAAGGTGGTACAACATTACACAGTCTTTCCTTCCGCTGACCCGTCGTGGATAGAACTGTAATTTTGGGACTTCCAGGGTCAACTACCTCAACCAGTGGCCACCACTTTTGGTGGGCGCCCACAGAAAGGAGGTAGCAGCAAGCCTAGGAAGCTGACAGTCCATTGAGGTACAAGTCCAGGAGACCCAAGAGTCCCACCCTGGCCTCTCCGAGAGTTTCCATGGGTTCCAGGCGACCAGAAGGTCCCACCTGGCAACCCCAAATAACATATCAATGGGGCCAGGTGACTTCATTGTCCCAACCTGGTCTCCCCAAATGTATTCATGGGTTCTCTGATGGTCAATGGAGCAGATCCGTATCCTTCCAGTCAGGGCTGTACATCCTTAGGCCGGAATCGTGTAGAATCCAAATCTGTGTCTCTATGGATTGAGCCGTGCTACCAAGCTGATGCCCAGAAGACTGTGACTGATTTTTGATTCTCTCTTTCAATTCTCACTGCTACAGAGGCATATGTCCCCTAAATAGTTACAGTTGTAACTATTCACGTACGCATGTACAGGTCAAGGATTAGGGAGGGTATTATTCCACAGGGCTCATGTCTCATTGTTTGAGCATTTAATCAATTTATATAGTTGGTATAGCAGGGGGCTCTTGTAAATCAACATCTAGATGGCTTTAGTACAATATGCAATTAGCATAGTAACAAACATCATTGTTTAAAAAAAAAAGAGACATTAACATTCAGCTTTATACTAATAATCGTATGTCCTTCTTGACCAGCCACAGAAATACACATACATTGACAAGTCAACACAAACAGAATAGTGGATTTTTCTTGGCTTAACAAATGTAGACTTCTGGCTGATTAAGATAAAAAGCTGTTTTTTCACAAGGACCTGTTAAGGTTTGAATCTCATCCATAATATAAAAAAATTTCTAACACTATCACATCCATATTACAATTGGAACATGAGCCAATAATGAATAAATCAAAAAATGAATAAATCTACTTATGCAACTAAAGGACAAGGCTAATGAATGTATTGATACAAATAAAAAAAAAATATTTAAAAAAAATGAAAATAATAAGATCGAACCGAAGATAACAAATAACAAAATAATTGAGAAAGGCCTACCAAATAGAATTGAACCTCTATCAATTGCAACAGTTGAATCTAAAAAAAGTACTATGAATAGGAGAACAAATTTGACAAACTCTCCTCCTATACAAAATTCAAATACAATACTTCCATCTTCTGAATGGAAAACCTCTACCTTCATTTTGGTTCTTAATGCAACAAAACATCTAGACAACATTAGACTACAAATAGAATAAATGAAGAAAGGGAAAGTGCTTGTGTAAGTAAAAATAAAACTGAGACAAGGGCAATAAATTAAATAAAAGTCTAATTCCACCTAATGAAATTGAATCTCTTGCTCTAATCAAATTCTCAGATCCCATTTCTACTCCACTTCTGGACCTCTCAATACATTGTTTCCTCTACTAAAAAAGCAAGCAATACTATTATAGTGGACAATACCACAACTGGGACTAAAGGTCTGGTACCTTTTTTACCCCGGCTGTGTTTCCCAAGAAAGGGCAATTAACCAATACTTCTCCCCCAAACCTGGGGAAAGAAAAAACCTACTAGAGGAACATGAGGAGGAAGAAAAGAGGGAAAATAAACCTACCCCAAGCCCCAAACAATAATAACCACAAATATTTTAATCTGTTGGACTACCTTTTATCAAATGATGTTATCAAAATAACTTTCCTTTTATCCCACAAACAAACCCAAAGACTTTGATCTTTTTTTAAATCTTCAGGTATTTATGAGGAAAATGACTGATTAAAAAAAAACATTTTACAATAAATAAAGTGAGAGAACTGCCTGTTTTATCTTCATTACAAACTGATTTACAATTTCAAGTGAACGTAAAAACAAAATCCCATTTTTATCCGATCGAGAGTAAGGAACATCACATTAGCACCTTCCATGATATAATTCTTGATAAATTAAAAGAACTTACAATTAGAAGAGGCCCACCACAAAAAAAAAATTTCAATATCTGAGAAAAAAAGCCCTACAATCCTTATGTAATAATGACTGCACAGATTATTGCAGAGAAGCATACAGGATGATATCAGATGTGGAATCCTATCAGACAATTCCTTCAGGCCCTTTACCTAAAGTGATGCCAATAAATAATAGTTTGATCAACAGAGCAATGGAGGAAAATATATTAAATCTAAAAGAAAAAACGTTTCTCTTAATCAAAAATCCCACTACTCCCTTCTTTTATCACCTTCCAAAAATCCATTAGAGTCTTACCAATCCCCCTGGAAGACCTATAATATCAGGCATTGGATCTCTGACTATCAATCTGTCAGAATATATTGACAAAATAATGCAGGATCATGTGTCAAAATTACCTAACGATCTAAACGATTCTACACAACTAATTCAACTTCTACAAGAGATACAATGGGAGCCGAATTATGGTTTTCTCACATTTAGATGTATCATCTTTATATTCAAATATATTAAATGATATCGGATTGACATGTTTCAAAAAATATTTGACCGATGTCAGATTGTCCAGTAGACAAATCCTTCATCTACACAGGGCTATCCTTTATTTAAAAAAATAATTATTTTACATTTGAAGGTGAACATTACCATCAGACGCGAGGCACTGCGATGGGTTCAAAGGTCGCACCAACCTACGCAAATCTATTCATAGGGGTATTTGAGGAGATTTTTATTCAAAATAATAAATGGAAAAAGTATATAACTTTATATAAAAGCTTCATTGATGACCCTTTCTTTATATGGGACAATTGTAACAATAACATGCAATCCTTTATTAGCTACATAATTTCTAATAATTGGGGTATTTCCTTCTCACCCCTATATGATTTTGTAAATATTAATTTTTTGGATATAAATGTGTTTATTAAGGAATGGTCCATATGTACGAAAATCTTTTTTTAAAAAGTTGACACAAACAGTTATATCCATTATAAAAGCGGACATTATGTGAAGTGGCTGTGAATTGTAGGGTTGACATTGATTTTATCCATACACTAACAAAATCTGTTCAGAGGTCAGCTTAGGGTTTACTGAATACACACACAGATTGCCAAAGGCCAATAGAGATCCCGAATATAGACCTAAAAATAAAACAGAACTTTTATTTCACTTACTAGATATAACGGAAGGACACACACTTTAAAAACACACAGTAATGGATAGTGGAATTCTTTCAGTGAAGGGTTAAATAACCCATAACTACTAAAGTGCTTGTGCTTCTATATTGATGGTTGTATATCAATTATTTATTATAATTCTTGGGGACCAGTCCTCAGTCCAATCTTATTCCGTGCGTTCTGATCATTCAGTATTAAGATTTTTATTTGTCCTAGACTAGGATATAGGGAATTATGCTGTACATAACTAGGATATAGGGACTAGGATATAGGGAATTATGCTGTACATAACTGGGATATAGGGAATTATGCTGTACATAACTGGGATATAGGGACTAGGATATAGGGAATTATGCTGTACATAGCTGGGATATAGGGACTAGGATATAGGGAATTATGCTGTACATAACTGGGATATAGGGAATTATGCTGTACATAACTGGGATATAGGGACTAGGATATAGGGAATTATGCTGTACATAACTGGGATATAGGGAATTATGCTGTACATAACTGGGATATAGGGACTAGGATATAGGGAATTATGCTGTACATAACTGGGATATAGGGACTAGGATATAGGGAATTATGCTGTACATAACTGGGATATAGGGAATTATGCTGTACATAACTGGGATATAGGGACTAGGATATAGGGAATTATGCTGTACATAACTGGGATATAGGGACTAGGATATAGGAAATTATGCTGTACATAACTGGGATATAGGGAATTATGCTGTACATAACTGGGATATAGGGACTAGGATATAGGGAATTATGCTGTACATAACTGGGATATAGGGACTAGGATATAGGGAATTATGCTGTACATAACTAGGATATAGGGACTAGGATAAAGGGAATTATGCTGTACATAACTAGGATATAGGGACTAGGATATAGGGAATTATGCTGTACATAACTGGGATATAGGGACTAGGATGTAGGGAATTATGCTGTACATAACTAGGATATAGGGATTAGGATATAGGGAATTATGCTGTACATAACTAGGATATAGGGACTAGGATAAAGGGAATTATGCTGTACATAACTGGGATATAGGGACTAGGATATAGGGAATTATGCTGTACATAACTGGGATATAGGGACTAGGATATAGGGAATTATGCTGCACATAACTGGGATATAGGGACTAGGATATAGGGAATTATGCTGCACATAACTGGGATATAGGGACTAGGATATAGGGAATTATGCTGTACATAACTGGGATATAGGGACTAGGAAATAGGAAATTATGCTGTACATAACTAGGATATAGGGACTAGGATATAGGGAATTATGCTGCACATAACTGGGATATGGGGACTAGGATATAGGGAATTATGCTGTACATAACTAGGATACAGGGGCTAGGATATAGGGAATTATGCTGTACATAACTGGGATATAGGGACTAGGATATAGGGAATTATGCTGTACATAACTAGGATATAGGGACTAGGATATAGGGAATTATGCTGCACATAACTGGGATATAGGGACTAGGATATAGGGAATTATGCTGTACATAACTAGGATACCGGGGCTAGGATATAGGGAATTATGCTGTACATAACTGGGATATAGGGACTAGGATATAGGGAATTATGCTGTACATAACTGGGATATAGGGACTAGGATGTAGGGAATTATGCTGCACATAACTGGGATATAGGGACTAGGATGTAGGGAATTATGCTGCACATAACTGGGATATAGGGACTAGGATGTAGGGAATTATGATGTACATAACTAGGATATAGGGACTAGGATATAGGGAATTATGCTGTACATAACTAGGATATAGGGACTAGGGAATTATGCTGTACATAACTGGGATATAGGGACTAGGATATAGGGAATTATGCTGCACATAACTGGGATATAGGGACTAGGATATAGGGAATTATGCTGTACATAACTGGGATATAGGGACTAGGATATAGGGAATTATGCTGTACATAACTGGGATATAGGGACTAGGATATAGGGAATTATGCTGTACATAACTGGGATATAGGGACTAGGATATAGGGAATTATGCTGTACATAACTAGGATATAGGGAATTATGCTGTACATAACTAGGATATAGGGACTAGGATATAGGGAATTATGCTGTACATAACTGGGATATAGGGAATTATGCTATACATAACTGGGATATAGGGAATTATGCTGTACATAACTGGGATATAGGGACTAGGATATAGGGAATTATGCTGTACATAACTGGGATATAGGGACTAGGATATAGGGAATTATGCTGTACATAACTGGGATATAGGGACTAGGATATAGGGAATTATGCTGTACATAACTGGGATATAGGGACTAGGATATAGGGAATTATGCTGTACATAACTAGGATATAGGGAATTATGCTGTACATAACTAGGATATAGGGACTAGGATATAGGGAATTATGCTGTACATAACTGGGATATAGGGAATTATGCTGTACATAACTGGGATATAGGGACTAGGATATAGGGAATTATGCTGTACATAACTGGGATATAGGGAATAGGATATAGGGAATTATGCTGTACATAATTGGGATATAGGGACTAGGATATAGGGAATTATGCTGTACATAACTGGGGTATAGGGACTAGGATATAGGGAAATATACTGTACATAACTGGGATATAGGAACTAGGATATAGGGAATTATGCTGTACATAACTAGGATATAGGGACTAGGATATAGGGAATTATGCTGTACATAACTGGGATATAGGGACTAGGATATAGGGAATTATGCAGTACATAACTGGAATATAGGGACTAGGATATAGGAAATTATGCTGTACATAACTGGGATATAGGGACTAGGATATCGGGAATTATTCTGTACATAACTGGGATATAGGGACTAGGATATAGGGAAATATACTGTACATAACTGGGATATAGGAACTAGGATATAGGGAATTATGCAGTACATAACTGGAATATAGGGACTAGGATATAGGGAATTATGCTGTACATAACTAGGATATAGGGACTAGGATATAGGGAATTATGCGGTACATAGCTAGGATATAGGGACTTGGATATAGGGAATTATGCTGTACATAACTAGGATATAGGGACTAGGATATAGGGAATTATGCTGTACATAACTGGGATACAGGGGCTAGGATATAGGGAATTATGCTGTACATAACTAGGATATAGGGACTAGGATATAGGGAATTATGCTGTACATAACTGGGATATAGGGACTAGGATATAGGGAATTATGCAGTACATAACTGGGATATAGGGACTAGGATATAGGGAACTATGCAATACATAACTGGGATATAGGAACTAGGATATAGGGAATTATGCTGTACATAACTAGGATATAGGGACTGGGATATAGGGAATTATGCTGTACATTACTGGGATATAGGGACTAGGATATAGGGAATTATGCAGTACATAACTGGGATATAGGGACTAGGATATAGGGAACTATGCAATACATAGCTAGGATATAGGGACTAGGATATAGGGAATTATGCTGTACATAACTAGGATATAGGGACTGGGATATAGGGAATTATGCTGTACATTACTGGGATATAGGGACTAGGATATAGGGAATTATGCAGTACATAACTGGGATATAGGGACTAGGATATAGGGAACTATGCAATACATAACTAGGATATAGGGACTGGGATATAGGGAATTATGCTGTACATTACTGGGATATAGGGACTAGGATATAGGGAACTATGCAATACATAACTGGGATATAGGGACTAGGATATAGGGAATTATGCAGTACATAACTGGGATATAGGGACTAGGATGTAGGGAACTATGCAATACATAACTGGGATATAGGAACTAGGATATAGGGAATTATGCAGTACATAACTGGGATATAGGGACTAGGATATAGGGAATTATGCAGTACATAACTGGGATATAGGGACTAGGATATAGGGAATTATGCTGTACATAACTGGGATATAGGGACTAGGATATAGGGAATTATGCTGTACATAACTGGGATATAGGGACTAGGATATAGGGAATTATGCTGTACATAACTGGGATATAGGGACTAGGATATAGGGAATTATGCAGTACATAACTGGGATATAGGGACTAGGATATAGGGAATTATGCAGTACATAACTGGGATATAGGGACTAAGATATAGGGAATTATGCTGTACATAACTGGGATATAGGGACTAGGATATAGGGAATTATGCTGTACATAACTGGAATATAGGGACTATGATATAGGGAATTATGCTGTACATAACTGGAATATAGGGACTAGGATATAGGGAATTATGCTGTACATAACTAGGATATAATGACTAGGATATAGGGTATTATGCGGTACATAACTAGGATATAGGGACTAGGATATAGGGAATTATGCTGTACATAACTAGGATATAGGGACTAGAATATAGGGAATTATGCTGTACATAACTAGGATATAGGGACTAGGATATAGGGAATTATGCTGTACATAACTGGGATATAGGGACTAGGATATAGGGAATTATGCTGTACATAACTGGGATATAGGGACTAGGATATAGGGAATTATGCTGTACATAACTGGGATATAGGGACTAGGATATAGGGAATTATGCTGTACATAACTGGAATATAGGGACTAGGATATAGGGAATTATGCAGTACATAACTGGGATATAGGGACTAAGATATAGGGAATTATGCTGTACATAACTGGGATATAGGGACTAGGATATAGGGAATTATGCTGTACATAACTGGGATATAGGGACTAGGATATAGGGAATTATGCAGTACATAACTGGGATATAGGGACTAGGATATAGGGAATTATGCAGTACATAACTGGGATATAGGGACTAAGATATAGGGAATTATGCTGTACATAACTGGGATATAGGGACTAGGATATAGGGAATTATGCTGTACATAACTGGAATATAGGGACTATGATATAGGGAATTATGCTGTACATAACTGGAATATAGGGACTAGGATATAGGGAATTATGCTGTACATAACTAGGATATAATGACTAGGATATAGGGAATTATGCGGTACATAACTAGGATATAGGGACTAGGATATAGGGAATTATGCTGTACATAACTAGGATATAGGGACTAGAATATAGGGAATTATGCTGTACATAACTAGGATATAGGGACTAGGATATAGGGAATTATGCTGTACATAACTGGGACATAGGGACTAGGATATAGGGAATTATGCTGTACATAACTGGGATATAGGGACTAGGATATAGGGAATTATGCTGTACATAACTGGGATATAGGGACTAGGATATAGGGAATTATGCTGTACATAACTAGGATATAGGGACTAGGATATAGGGAATTATGCTGTACATAACAGGGATATAGGGACTAGGATATAGGGAATTATGCTGTACATAACTGGGATATAGGGACTAGGATATAGGGAATTATGCTGTACATAACTGGGATATAGGGACTAGGATATAGGGAATTATGCTGTACATAACTGGGATATAGGGACTAGGATATAGGGAATTATGCTGTACATAACTAGGATATAGGGACTAGGATATAGGGAATTATGCTGTACATAACAGGGATATAGGGACTAGGATATAGGGAATTATGCTGTACATAACTGGGATATAGGGACTAGGATATAGGGAATTATGCTGTACATAACTGGGATATAGGGACTAGGATATAGGGAATTATGCTGTACATAACTAGGATATAGGGACTAGGATATAGGGAATTATGCTGTACATAACTGGGATATAGGGACTAGGATATAGGGAATTATGCTGTACATAACTAGGATATAGGGACTAGGATATAGGGAATTATGCTGTACATAACAGGGATATAGGGACTAGGATATAGGGAATTATGCTGTACATAACTGGGATATAGGGACTAGGATATAGGGAATTATGCTGTACATAACTGGGATATAGGGACTAGGATATAGGGAATTATGCTGTACATAACTGGGATATAGGGACTAGGATATAGGGAATTATGCTGTACATAACTAGGATATAGGGACTAGGATATAGGGAATTATGCTGTACATAACAGGGATATAGGGACTAGGATATAGGGAATTATGCTGTACATAACTGGGATATAGGGACTAGGATATAGGGAATTATGCTGTACATAACTGGGATATAGGGACTAGGATATAGGGAATTATGCTGTACATAACTGGGATAGAGGGACTAGGATATAGGGAATTATGCTGTACATAACTAGGATATAGGGACTAGGATATAGGGAATTATGCTGTACATGACTGGGATATAGGGACTAGGATATAGGGAATTATGCTGTACATAACTAGGATATAGGGACTAGGATATAGGGAATTATGCTGTACATAACTGGGATATAGGGACTAGGATATAGGGAATTATGCTGTACATAACTGGGATATAGGAACTAGGATATAGGGAATTATGCTGTACATAACTGGGATATAGGGACTAGGATATAGGGAATTATGCTGTACATAACTAGGATATAGGGACTAGGATATAGGGAATTATGCTGTACATAACAGGGATATAGGGACTAGGATATAGGGAATTATGCTGTACATAACTGGGATATAGGGACTAGGATATAGGGAATTATGCTGTACATAACTGGGATATAGGGACTAGGATATAGGGAATTATGCTGTACATAACTGGGATAGAGGGACTAGGATATAGGGAATTATGCTGTACATAACTAGGATATAGGGACTAGGATATAGGGAATTATGCTGTACATAACTGGGATATAGGGACTAGGATATAGGGAATTATGCTGTACATAACTGGGATATAGGGACTAGGATATAGGGAATTATGCTGTATATAACTGGGATATAGGGACTAGGATATAGGGAATTATGCTGTACATAACTGGGATATAGGGACTAGGATATAGGGAATTATGCTGAACATAACTGGGATATAAGAACTAGGATATAAGGAATTATGCAGAACATAACTAGGATATAGGGACTAGGATATAGGGAATTATGCTGTACATAACTGGGATATAGGGACTAGGATATAGGCAATTATGCTGTACATAACTGGGATATAGGGACTAGGATATAGGGAATTATGCAGTACATAACTGGAATATAGGAACTAGGATATAGGGAATTATGCTGTACATAACTGGGATATAGGGACTAGGATATAGGGAATTATGCTGTACATAACTGGGATATAGGGACTAGGATATAGGGAATTATGCTGTTCATAACTAGGATACAGGGGCTAGGATATAGGGAATTATGCTGTACATAACTGGGATATAGGGACTAGGATATAGGCAATTATGCTGTACATAACTGGGATATAGGGACTAGGATATAGGGAATTATGCAGTACATAACTGGGATATAGGAACTAGGATATAGGGAATTATGCTGTACATAACTGGGATATAGGGACTAGGATATAGGGAATTATGCTGTACATAACTGGGATATAGGGACTAGGATATAGGGAATTATGCTGTACATAACTGGGATATAGGGACTAGGATATAGGGAATTATGCTGTACATAACTGGGATACAGGGACTAGGATATAGGGAATTATGCTGTACATAACTGGGATACAGGGACTAGGATATAGGGAATTATGCTGTACATAACTGGGATACAGGGACTAGGATATAGGGAATTATGCTGTACATAACTGGGATATAGGGACTAGGATATAGGGAATTATGCTGTACATAACTGGGATATAGGGACTAGGATATAGGGAATTATGCTGTACATTACTGGGATATAGGGACTAGGATATAGGGAACTATGCAATACATAACTGGGATATAGGGACTAGGATATAGGGAATTATGCTGTACATAACTGGGATATAGGGACTAGGATATAGGGAATTATGCTGTACATAACTGGGATATAGGAACTAGGATATAGGGAATTATGCAGTACATAACTGGGATATAGGGACTAGGATATAGGGAATTATGCTGTACATAACTGGGATATAGGGACTAGGATATAGGGAATTATGCAGTACATAACTGGGATATAGGAACTAGGATATAGAGAATTATGCTGTACATAACTAGGATACAGGGGCTAGGATATAGGGAATTATGCAGTACATAACTGGGATATAGGGACTAGGATATAGGGAATTATGCTGTACATTACTGGGATATAGGGACTAGGATATAGGGAACTATGCAATACATAACTGGGATATAGGGACTAGGATATAGGGAATTATGCTGTACATAACTGGGATATAGGGACTAGGATATAGGGAATTATGCTGTACATAACTGGGATATAGGAACTAGGATATAGGGAATTATGCAATACATAACTGGGATATAGGGACTAGGATATAGGGAATTATGCTGTACATAACTGGGATATAGGGACTAGGATATAGGGAATTATGCTGTACATAACTGGGATATAGGGACTAGGATATAGGGAATTATGCAGTACATAACTGGGATATAGGGACTAGGATATAGGGAATTATGCTGTACATAACTAGGATATAGGGACTAGGATATAGGGAATTATGCGGTACATAACTAGGATATAGGGACTTGGATATAGGGAATTATGCTGTACATAACTAGGATATAGGGACTAGGATATAGGGAATTATGCTGTACATAACTGGGATATAGGGACTAGGATATAGGGAATTATGCTGTACATAACTGGGATATAGGGACTAGGATATAGGGAATTATGCTGTACATAACTGGGATATAGGGACTAGGATATAGGGAATTATGCAGTACATAACTGGAATATAGGGACTAGGATATAGGGAATTATGCTGTACATAACTAGGATATAGGGACTAGGATATAGGGAATTATGCGGTACATAACTAGGATATAGGGACTTGGATATAAGGAATTATGCTGTACATAACTGGGATATAGGGACTAGGAAATAGGGAATTATGCAGTACATAACTAGGATATAGGGACTAGGATATAGGGAATTATGCTGTACATAACTGGGATATAGGGACTAGGATATAGGGAATTATGCAGTACATAGCTAGGATATAGGGAATTATGCTATACATAACTGGGATATAGGGACTAGGATATAGGGAATTATGCTGTACATAACTGGGATATAGGGACTAGGATATAGGGAATTATGCAGTACATAACTGGAATATAGGGACTAGGATATAGGGAATTATGCTGTACATAACTAGGATATAGGGACTAGGATATAGGGAATTATGCGGTACATAACTAGGATATAGGGACTTGGATATAAGGAATTATGCTGTACATAACTGGGATATAGGGACTAGGAAATAGGGAATTATGCAGTACATAACTAGGATATAGGGACTAGGATATAGGGAATTATGCTGTACATAACTGGGATATAGGGACTAGGATATAGGGAATTATGCAGTACATAGCTAGGATATAGGGAATTATGCTGTACATAACTAGGATATAGGGATTAGGATATAGGGAATTATGCTGTACATAACTAGGATACAGGGACTAGGATATAGGGAATTATGCTGTACATAACTGGGATATAGGGACTAGGATATAGGGAATTATGCAGTACATAACTGGGATATAGGGACTAGGATATAGGGAATTATGCTGTACATTACTGGGATATAGGGACTAGGATATAGGGAACTATGCAATACATAACTGGGATATAGGGACTAGGATATAGGGAATTATGCTGTACATAACTGGGATATAGGGACTAGGATATAGGGAATTATGCTGTACATAACTGGGATATAGGAACTAGGATATAGGGAATTATGCAGTACATAACTGGGATATAGGGACTAGGATATAGGGAATTATGCTGTGCATAACTGGGATATAGGGACTAGGATATACGGAATTATGCAGTACATAACTGGGATATAGGAACTAGGATATAGGGAATTATGCTGTACATAACTAGGATACAGGGGCTAGGATATAGGGAATTATGCAGTACATAACTGGGATATAGGGACTAGGATATACTGAATTATGCTGTACATTACTGGGATATAGGGACTAGGATATAGGGAACTATGCAATACATAACTGGGATATAGGGACTAGGATATAGGGAATTATGCTGTACATAACTGGGATATAGGGACTAGGATATAGGGAATTATGCTGTACATAACTGGGATATAGGAACTAGGATATAGGGAATTATGCAGTACATAACTGGGATATAGGGACTAGGATATAGGGAATTATGCTGTACATAACTGGGATATAGGGACTAGGATATAGGGAATTATGCTGTACATAACTGGGATATAGGGACTAGGATATAGGCAATTATGCTGTACATAACTGGGATATAGGGACTAGGATATAGGCAATTATGCTGTACATAACTGGAATATAGGGACTAGAATATAGGGAATTATGCTGTACATAACTAGGATATAGGGACTAGGATATAGGGAATTATGCTGTACATAACTAGGATATAGGGACTAGGATATAGGGAATTATGCTGTACATAACTAGGATATAGGGACTAGGATATAGGGAATTATGCAGTACATAACTGGAATATAGGGACTAGGATATAGGGAATTATGCTGTACATAACTAGGATATAGGGACTAGGATATAGGGAATTATACTGTACATAACTGGGATATAGGGACTAGGATATAGGGAATTATGCAGTACATAACTGGAATATAGGGACTAGGATATAGGGAATTATGCTGTACATAACTAGGATATAGGGACTAGGATATAGGGAATTATGCGGTACATAACTAGGAAATAGGGACTTGGATATAGGGAATTATGCAGTACATAACTGGGATATAGGGACTAGGATATAGGGAATTATGCATTACATAACTGGAATATAGGGACTAGGATATAGGGAATTATGCTGTACATAACTAGGATATAGGGACTAGGATATAGGGAATTATGCTGTACATAACTAGGATATAGGGACTAGGATATAGGGAATTATGCTGTACATAACTAGGATATAGGGACTAGGATATAGGGAATTATGCAGTACATAACTGGAATATAGGGACTAGGATATAGGGAATTATGCTGTACATAACTAGGATATAGGGACTAGGATATAGGGAATTATGCGGTACATAACTAGGATATAGGCACTAGGATATAGGGAATTATGCTGTACATAACTGGGATATAGGGACTAGGATATAGGGAATTATGCACTACATAGCTAGGATATAAGGAATTATGCTATACATAACTGGGATATAGGGACTAGGATAAAGGGAATTATGCAGTACATAGCTAGGATATAGGGAATTATGCTGTACATAACTAGGATATAGGGATTAGGATATAGGGAATTATGCTGTACATCACTAGGATACAGGGACTAGGATATAGGGAATTATGCAGTACATAGCTAGGATATAGGGAATTATGCTGTACATAACTAGGATATAGGGATTAGGATATAGGGAATTATGCTGTACATAACTGGGATATAGGGACTAGGATATAGGGAATTATGCACTACATAGCTAGGATATAAGGAATTATGCTATACATAACTGGGATATAGGAACTAGGATATAGGGAATTATGCAGTACATAACTGGGATATAGGGACTAGGATATAGGGAATTATGCACTACATAGCTAGGATATAAGGAATTATGCTATACATAACTGGGATATAGGGACTAGGATAAAGGGAATTATGCAGTACATAGCTAGGATATAGGGAATTATGCTGTACATAACTAGGATATAGGGATTAGGATATAGGGAATTATGCTGTACATAACTGGGATATAGGGACTAGGATATAGGGAATTATGCACTACATAGCTAGGATATAAGGAATTATGCTATACATAACTGGGATATAGGAACTAGGATATAGGGAATTATGCAGTACATAACTGGGATATAGGGACTAGGATATAGGGAATTATGCTGTACATAACTGGGATATAGGGACTAGGATATAGGGAATTATGCAGTACATAACTGGGATATAGGAACTAGGATATAGAGAATTATGCTGTACATAACTAGGATACAGGGGCTAGGATATAGGGAATTATGCAGTACATAACTGGGATATAGGGACTAGGATATAGGGAATTATGCTGTACATTACTGGGATATAGGGACTAGGATATAGGGAACTATGCAATACATAACTGGGATATAGGGACTAGGATATAGGGAATTATGCTGTACATAACTGGGATATAGGGACTAGGATATAGGGAATTATGCTGTACATAACTGGGATATAGGAACTAGGATATAGGGAATTATGCAGTACATAACTGGGATATAGGGACTAGGATATAGGGAATTATGCTGTACATAACTGGGATATAGGGACTAGGATATAGGGAATTATGCTGTACATAACTGGGATATAGGGACTAAGATATAGGGAATTATGCAGTACATAACTGGGATATAGGGACTAGGATATAGGGAATTATGCTGTACATAACTAGGATATAGGGACTAGGATATAGGGAATTATGCGGTACATAACTAGGATATAGGGACTTGGATATAGGGAATTATGCTGTACATAACTAGGATATAGGGACTAGGATATAGGGAATTATGCTGTACATAACTGGGATATAGGGACTAGGATATAGGGAATTATGCTGTACATAACTGGGATATAGGGACTAGGATATAGGGAATTATGCTGTACATAACTGGGATATAGGGACTAGGATATAGGGAATTATGCAGTACATAACTGGAATATAGGGACTAGGATATAGGGAATTATGCTGTACATAACTAGGATATAGGGACTAGGATATAGGGAATTATGCGGTACATAACTAGGATATAGGGACTTGGATATAAGGAATTATGCTGTACATAACTGGGATATAGGGACTAGGAAATAGGGAATTATGCTGTACATAACTGGGATATAGGGACTAGGATATAGGGAATTATGCAGTACATAGCTAGGATATAGGGAATTATGCTATACATAACTGGGATATAGGGACTAGGATATAGGGAATTATGCTGTACATAACTGGGATATAGGGACTAGGATATAGGGAATTATGCAGTACATAGCTAGGATATAGGGAATTATGCTATACATAACTGGGATATAGGGACTAGGATATAGGGAATTATGCTGTACATAACTGGGATATAGGGACTAGGATATAGGGAATTATGCAGTACATAACTGGAATATAGGGACTAGGATATAGGGAATTATGCTGTACATAACTAGGATATAGGGACTAGGATATAGGGAATTATGCGGTACATAACTAGGATATAGGGACTTGGATATAAGGAATTATGCTGTACATAACTGGGATATAGGGACTAGGAAATAGGGAATTATGCAGTACATAACTAGGATATAGGGACTAGGATATAGGGAATTATGCTGTACATAACTGAGATATAGGGACTAGGATATAGGGAATTATGCAGTACATAGCTAGGATATAGGGAATTATGCTGTACATAACTAGGATATAGGGATTAGGATATAGGGAATTATGCTGTACATAACTAGGATACAGGGGCTAGGATATAGGGAATTATGCAGTACATAACTGGGATATAGGGACTAGGATATAGGGAATTATGCTGTACATTACTGGGATATAGGGACTAGGATATAGGGAACTATGCAATACATAACTGGGATATAGGGACTAGGATATAGGGAATTATGCTGTACATAACTGGGATATAGGGACTAGGATATAGGGAATTATGCTGTACATAACTGGGATATAGGAACTAGGATATAGGGAATTATGCAGTACATAACTGGGATATAGGGACTAGGATATAGGGAATTATGCTGTGCATAACTGGGATATAGGGACTAGGATATAGGGAATTATGCTGTACATAACTAGGATACAGGGGCTAGGATATAGGGAATTATGCAGTACATAACTGGGATATAGGGACTAGGATATAGGGAATTATGCTGTACATTACTGGGATATAGGGACTAGGATATAGGGAACTATGCAATACATAACTGGGATATAGGGACTAGGATATAGGGAATTATGCTGTACATAACTGGGATATAGGGACTAGGATATAGGGAATTATGCTGTACATAACTGGGATATAGGGACTAGGATATAGGGAATTATGCTGTACATAACTGGGATATAGAGACTAGGATATAGGGAATTATGCTGTACATAACTGGGATATAGGGACTAGGATATAGGGAATTATGCAGTACATAACTGGAATATAGGGACTAGGATATAGGGAATTATGCTGTACATAACTAGGGTATAGGGACTAGGATATAGGGAATTATGCGGTACATAACTAGGATATAGGGACTTGGATATAAGGAATTATGCTGTACATAACTGGGATATAGGGACTAGGAAATAGGGAATTATGCAGTACATAACTAGGATATAGGGACTAGGATATAGGGAATTATGCTGTACATAACTGGGATATAGGGACTAGGATATAGGGAATTATGCAGTACATAGCTAGGATATAGGGAATTATGCTGTACATAACTGGGATATAGGGACTAGGATATAGGGAATTATGCTGTACATAACTGGGATATAGGGACTAGGATATAGGGAATTATGCTGTACATAACTGGGATATAGGGACTAGGATATAGGGAATTATGCTGTTCATAACTAGGATACAGGGGCTAGGATATAGGGAATTATGCTGTACATAACTGGGATATAGGGACTAGGATATAGGCAATTATGCTGTACATAACTGGGATATAGGGACTAGGATATAGGGAATTATGCAGTACATAACTGGGATATAGGAACTAGGATATAGGGAATTATGCTGTACATAACTGGGATATAGGGACTAGGATATAGGGAATTATGCTGTACATAACTGGGATATAGGGACTAGGATATAGGGAATTATGCTGTACATAACTGGGATATAGGGACTAGGATATAGGGAATTATGCTGTACATAACTGGGATACAGGGACTAGGATATAGGGAATTATGCTGTACATAACTGGGATACAGGGACTAGGATATAGGGAATTATGCTGTACATAACTGGGATACAGGGACTAGGATATAGGGAATTATGCTGTACATAACTGGGATACAGGGACTAGGATATAGGGAATTATGCTGTACATAACTGGGATACAGGGACTAGGATATAGGGAATTATGCTGTACATAACTGGGATATAGGGACTAGGATATAGGGAATTATGCTGTACATAACTAGGATATAGGGACTAGGATATAGGGAATTATGCAGTACATAACTGGAATATAGGGACTAGGATATAGGGAATTATGCTGTACATAACTAGGATATAGGGACTAGGACATAGGGAATTATGCTGTACATAACTGGGATATAGGGACTAGGATATAGGGAATTATGCTGTACATAACTAGGATATAGGGACTAGGATATAGGGAATTATGCTGTACATAACAGGGATATAGGGACTAGGATATAGGGAATTATGCAGTACATAACTAGGATACAGGGACTAGGATATAGGGAATTATGCTGTACATAACTGGGATATAGGGACTAGGATATAGGGAATTATGCTGTACATAACTGGGATATAGGGACTAGGATATAGGGAATTATGCTGTACATAACTAGGATATAGGGACTAGGATATAGGGAATTATGCTGTACATAACTGGGATATAGGGACTAGGATATAGGGAATTATGCTGTACATAACTGGGATATAGGAATTAGGATATAAGGAATTATGCAGAACATAACTAGGATATAGGGACTAGGATATAGGGAATTATGCTGTACATAACTAGGATATAGGGACTAGGATATAGGGAATTCTGCTGTACATAACTGGGATATAGGGACTAGGATATAGGGAATTATGCTGTACATAACTGGGATATAGGGACTAGGATATAGGGAATTATGCTGTTCATAACTAGGATACAGGGGCTAGGATATAGGGAATTATGCTGTACATAACTGGGATATAGGGACTAGGATATAGGCAATTATGCTGTACATAACTGGGATATAGGGACTAGGATATAGGCAATTATGCTGTACATAACTGGAATATAGGGACTAGGATATAGGGAATTATGCTGTACATAACTAGGATATAGGGACTAGGATATAGGGAATTATGCTGTACATAACTAGGATATAGGGACTAGGATATAGGGAATTATGCTGTACATAACTAGGATATAGGGACTAGGATATAGGGAATTATGCAGTACATAACTGGAATATAGGGACTAGGATATAGGGAATTATGCTGTACATAACTAGGATATAGGGACTAGGATATAGGGAATTATACTGTACATAACTGGGATATAGGGACTAGGATATAGGGAATTATGCAGTACATAACTGGAATATAGGGACTAGGATATAGGGAATTATGCTGTACATAACTAGGATATAGGGACTAGGATATAGGGAATTATGCGGTACATAACTAGGATATAGGGACTTGGATATAGGGAATTATGCAGTACATAACTGGGATATAGGGACTAGGATATAGGGAATTATGCAGTACATAACTGGAATATAGGGACTAGGATATAGGGAATTATGCTGTACATAACTAGGATATAGGGACTAGGATATAGGGAATTATGCTGTACATAACTAGGATATAGGGACTAGGATATAGGGAATTATGCTGTACATAACTAGGATATAGGGACTAGGATATAGGGAATTATGCAGTACATAACTGGAATATAGGGACTAGGATATAGGGAATTATGCTGTACATAACTAGGATATAGGGACTAGGATATAGGGAATTATGCGGTACATAACTAGGATATAGGGACTAGGATATAGGGAATTATGCTGTACATAACTGGGATATAGGGACTAGGATATAGGGAATTATGCACTACATAGCTAGGATATAAGGAATTATGCTATACATAACTGGGATATAGGGACTAGGATATAGGGAATTATGCAGTACATAGCTAGGATATAGGGAATTATGCTGTACATAACTAGGATATAGGGATTAGGATATAGGGAATTATGCTGTACATAACTAGGATACAGGGGCTAGGATATAGGGAATTATGCAGTACATAACTGGGATATAGGGACTAGGATATAGGGAATTATGCTGTACATTACTGGGATATAGGGACTAGGATATAGGGAACTATGCAATACATAACTGGGATATAGGGACTAGGATATAGGGAATTATGCTGTACATAACTGGGATATAGGGACTAGGATATAGGGAATTATGCTGTACATAACTGGGATATAGGAACTAGGATATAGGGAATTATGCAGTACATAACTGGGATATAGGGACTAGGATATAGGGAATTATGCTGTACATAACTGGGATATAGGGACTAGGATATAGGGAATTATGCAGTACATAACTGGGATATAGGAACTAGGATATAGAGAATTATGCTGTACATAACTAGGATACAGGGGCTAGGATATAGGGAATTATGCAGTACATAACTGGGATATAGGGACTAGGATATAGGGAATTATGCTGTACATTACTGGGATATAGGGACTAGGATATAGGGAACTATGCAATACATAACTGGGATATAGGGACTAGGATATAGGGAATTATGCTGTACATAACTGGGATATAGGGACTAGGATATAGGGAATTATGCTGTACATAACTGGGATATAGGAACTAGGATATAGGGAATTATGCAGTACATAACTGGGATATAGGGACTAGGATATAGGGAATTATGCTGTACATAACTGGGATATAGGGACTAGGATATAGGGAATTATGCTGTACATAACTGGGATATAGGGACTAGGATATAGGGAATTATGCAGTACATAACTGGGATATAGGGACTAGGATATAGGGAATTATGCTGTACATAACTAGGATATAGGGACTAGGATATAGGGAATTATGCTGTACATAACTGGGATATAGGGACTAGGATATAGGGAATTATGCTGTGCATAACTGGGATATAGGGACTAGGATATAGGGAATTATGCAGTACATAACTGGAATATAGGGACTAGGATATAGGGAATTATGCTGTACATAACTAGGATATAGGGACTAGGATATAGGGAATTATGCGGTACATAACTAGGATATAGGGACTTGGATATAAGGAATTATGCTGTACATAACTGGGATATAGGGACTAGGAAATAGGGAATTATGCAGTACATAACTAGGATATAGGGACTAGGATATAGGGAATTATGCTGTACATAACTGGGATATAGGGACTAGGATATAGGGAATTATGCAGTACATAGCTAGGATATAGGGAATTATGCTATACATAACTGGGATATAGGGACTAGGATATAGGGAATTATGCTGTACATAACTGGGATATAGGGACTAGGATATAGGCAATTATGCTGTACATAACTGGAATATAGGGACTAGGATATAGGGAATTATGCTGTACATAACTAGGATATAGGGACTAGGATATAGGGAATTATGCTGTACATAACTAGGATATAGGGACTAGGATATAGGGAATTATGCTGTACATAACTAGGATATAGGGACTAGGATATAGGGAATTATGCAGTACATAACTGGAATATAGGGACTAGGATATAGGGAATTATGCTGTACATAACTAGGATATAGGGACTAGGATATAGGGAATTATACTGTACATAACTGGGATATAGGGACTAGGATATAGGGAATTATGCAGTACATAACTGGAATATAGGGACTAGGATATAGGGAATTATGCTGTACATAACTAGGATATAGGGACTAGGATATAGGGAATTATGCGGTACATAACTAGGATATAGGGACTTGGATATAGGGAATTATGCAGTACATAACTGGGATATAGGGACTAGGATATAGGGAATTATGCAGTACATAACTGGAATATAGGGACTAGGATATAGGGAATTATGCTGTACATAACTAGGATATAGGGACTAGGATATAGGGAATTATGCTGTACATAACTAGGATATAGGGACTAGGATATAGGGAATTATGCTGTACATAACTAGGATATAGGGACTAGGATATAGGGAATTATGCAGTACATAACTGGAATATAGGGACTAGGATATAGGGAATTATGCTGTACATAACTAGGATATAGGGACTAGGATATAGGGAATTATGCGGTACATAACTAGGATATAGGGACTAGGATATAGGGAATTATGCTGTACATAACTGGGATATAGGGACTAGGATATAGGGAATTATGCACTACATAGCTAGGATATAAGGAATTATGCTATACATAACTGGGATATAGGGACTAGGATATAGGGAATTATGCAGTACATAGCTAGGATATAGGGAATTATGCTGTACATAACTAGGATATAGGGATTAGGATATAGGGAATTATGCTGTACATAACTATTATACAGGGGCTAGGATATAGGGAATTATGCAGTACATAACTGGGATATAGGGACTAGGATATAGGGAATTATGCTGTACATTACTGGGATATAGGGACTAGGATATAGGGAACTATGCAATACATAACTGGGATATAGGGACTAGGATATAGGGAATTATGCTGTACATAACTGGGATATAGGGACTAGGATATAGGGAATTATGCTGTACATAACTGGGATATAGGAACTAGGATATAGGGAATTATGCAGTACATAACTGGGATATAGGGACTAGGATATAGGGAATTATGCTGTACATAACTGGGATATAGGGACTAGGATATAGGGAATTATGCAGTACATAACTGGGATATAGGAACTAGGATATAGAGAATTATGCTGTACATAACTAGGATACAGGGGCTAGGATATAGGGAATTATGCAGTACATAACTGGGATATAGGGACTAGGATATAGGGAATTATGCTGTACATTACTGGGATATAGGGACTAGGATATAGGGAACTATGCAATACATAACTGGGATATAGGGACTAGGATATAGGGAATTATGCTGTACATAACTGGGATATAGGGACTAGGATATAGGGAATTATGCTGTACATAACTGGGATATAGGAACTAGGATATAGGGAATTATGCAGTACATAACTGGGATATAGGGACTAGGATATAGGGAATTATGCTGTACATAACTGGGATATAGGGACTAGGATATAGGGAATTATGCTGTACATAACTGGGATATAGGGACTAGGATATAGGGAATTATGCAGTACATAACTGGGATATAGGGACTAGGATATAGGGAATTATGCTGTACATAACTAGGATATAGGGACTAGGATATAGGGAATTATGCGGTACATAACTAGGATATAGGGACTTGGATATAGGGAATTATGCTGTACATAACTAGGATATAGGGACTAGGATATAGGGAATTATGCTGTACATAACTGGGATATAGGGACTAGGATATAGGGAATTATGCTGTACATAACTGGGATATAGGGACTAGGATATAGGGAATTATGCTGTACATAACTGGGATATAGGGACTAGGATATAGGGAATTATGCAGTACATAACTGGAATATAGGGACTAGGATATAGGGAATTATGCTGTACATAACTAGGATATAGGGACTAGGATATAGGGAATTATGCGGTACATAACTAGGATATAGGGACTTGGATATAAGGAATTATGCTGTACATAACTGGGATATAGGGACTAGGAAATAGGGAATTATGCAGTACATAACTAGGATATAGGGACTAGGATATAGGGAATTATGCTGTACATAACTGGGATATAGGGACTAGGATATAGGGAATTATGCAGTACATAGCTAGGATATAGGGAATTATGCTGTACATAACTAGGATATAGGGATTAGGATATAGGGAATTATGCTGTACATAACTAGGATACAGGGGCTAGGATATAGGGAATTATGCAGTACATAACTGGGATATAGGGACTAGGATATAGGGAATTATGCTGTACATTACTGGGATATAGGGACTAGGATATAGGGAACTATGCAATACATAACTGGGATATAGGGACTAGGATACAGGGAATTATGCTGTACATAACTGGGATATAGGGACTAGGATAAAGGGAATTATGCTGTACATAACTGGGATATAGGAACTAGGATATAGGGAATTATGCAGTACATAACTGGGATATAGGGACTAGGATATAGGGAATTATGCTGTGCATAACTGGGATATAGGGACTAGGATATACGGAATTATGCAGTACATAACTGGGATATAGGAACTAGGATATAGGGAATTATGCTGTACATAACTAGAATACAGGGGCTAGGATATAGGGAATTATGCAGTACATAACTGGGATATAGGGACTAGGATATAGGGAATTATGCTGTACATTACTGGGATATAGGGACTAGGATATAGGGAACTATGCAATACATAACTGGGATATAGGGACTAGGATATAGGGAATTATGCTGTACATAACTGGGATATAGGGACTAGGATATAGGGAATTATGCTGTACATAACTGGGATATAGGAACTAGGATATAGGGAATTATGCAGTACATAACTGGGATATAGGGACTAGGATATATTGAATTATGCTGTACATAACTGGGATATAGGGACTAGGATATAGGGAATTATGCTGTACATAACTGGGATATAGGGACTAGGATATAGGGAATTATGCAGTACATAACTGGGATATAGGGACTAGGATATAGGGAATTATGCTGTACATAACTAGGATATAGGGACTAGGATATAGGGAATTATGCGGTACATAACTAGGATATAGGGACTTGGATATAGGGAATTATGCTCTACATAACTAGGATATAGGGACTAGGATATAGGGAATTATGCTGTACATAACTGGGATATAGGGACTAGGATATAGGGAATTATGCTGTACATAACTGGGATATAGGGACTAGGATATAGGGAATTATGCTGTACATAACTGGGATATAGGGACTAGGATATAGGGAATTATGCTGTACATAACTGGGATATAGGGACTAGGATATAGGCAATTATGCTGTACATAACTGGGATATAGGGACTAGGATATAGGCAATTATGCTGTACATAACTGGAATATAGGGACTAGGATATAGGGAATTATGCTGTACATAACTAGGATATAGGGACTAGGATATAGGGAATTATGCTGTACATAACTAGGATATAGGGACTAGGATATAGGGAATTATGCTGTACATAACTAGGATATAGGGACTAGGATATAGGGAATTATGCAGTACATAACTGGAATATAGGGACTAGGATATAGGGAATTATGCTGTACATAACTAGGATATAGGGACTAGGATATAGGGAATTATACTGTACATAACTGGGATATAGGGACTAGGATATAGGGAATTATGCAGTACATAACTGGAATATAGGGACTAGGATATAGGGAATTATGCTGTACATAACTAGGATATAGGGACTAGGATATAGGGAATTATGCGGTACATAACTAGGATATAGGGACTTGGATATAGGGAATTATGCAGTACATAACTAGGATATAGGGAATTATGCATTACATAACTGGAATATAGGGACTAGGATATAGGGAATTATGCTGTACATAACTAGGATATAGGGACTAGGATATAGGGAATTATGCGGTACATAACTAGGATATAGGGAATAGGATATAGGGAATTATGCTGTACATAACTGGGATATAGGGACTAGGATATAGGGAATTATGCACTACATAGCTAGGATATAAGGAATTATGCTATACATAACTGGGATATAGGGACTAGGATAAAGGGAATTATGCAGTACATAGCTAGGATATAGGGAATTATGCTGTACATAACTAGGATATAGGGATTAGGATATAGGAAATTATGCTGTACATAACTAGGATACAGGGGCTAGGATATAGGGAATTATGCAGTACATAACTGGGATATAGGGACTAGGATATAGGGAATTATGCTGTACATTACTGGGATATAGGGACTAGGATATAGGGAACTATGCAATACATAACTGGGATATAGGGACTAGGATATAGGGAATTATGCTGTACATAACTGGGATATAGGGACTAGGATATAGGGAATTATGCTGTACATAACTGGGATATAGGAACTAGGATATAGGGAATTATGCAGTACATAACTGGGATATAGGGACTAGGATATAGGGAATTATGCTGTACATAACTGGGATATAGGGACTAGGATATAGGGAATTATGCAGTACATAACTGGGATATAGGAACTAGGATATAGAGAATTATGCTGTACATAACTAGGATACAGGGGCTAGGATATAGGGAATTATGCAGTACATAACTGGGATATAGGGACTAGGATATAGGGAATTATGCTGTACATTACTGGGATATAGGGACTAGGATATAGGGAACTATGCAATACATAACTGGGATATAGGGACTAGGATATAGGGAATTATGCTGTACATAACTGGGATATAGGGACTAGGATATAGGGAATTATGCTGTACATAACTGGGATATAGGAACTAGGATATAGGGAATTATGCAGTACATAACTGGGATATAGGGACTAGGATATAGGGAATTATGCTGTACATAACTGGGATATAGGGACTAGGATATAGGGAATTATGCTGTACATAACTGGGATATAGGGACTAAGATATAGGGAATTATGCAGTACATAACTGGGATATAGGGACTAGGATATAGGGAATTATGCTGTACATAACTAGGATATAGGGACTAGGATATAGGGAATTATGCGGTACATAACTAGGATATAGGGACTTGGATATAGGGAATTATGCTGTACATAACTAGGATATAGGGACTAGGATATAGGGAATTATGCTGTACATAACTGGGATATAGGGACTAGGATATAGGGAATTATGCTGTACATAACTGGGATATAGGGACTAGGATATAGGGAATTATGCTGTACATAACTGGGATATAGGGACTAGGATATAGGGAATTATGCAGTACATAACTGGAATATAGGGACTAGGATATAGGGAATTATGCTGTACATAACTAGGATATAGGGACTAGGATATAGGGAATTATGCGGTACATAACTAGGATATAGGGACTTGGATATAAGGAATTATGCTGTACATAAATGGGATATAGGGACTAGGAAATAGGGAATTATGCAGTACATAACTAGGATATAGGGACTAGGATATAGGGAATTATGCTGTACATAACTGGGATATAGGGACTAGGATATAGGGAATTATGCAGTACATAGCTAGGATATAGGGAATTATGCTATACATAACTGGGATATAGGGACTAGGATATAGGGAATTATGCTGTACATAACTGGGATATAGGGACTAGGATATAGGGAATTATGCAGTACATAACTGGAATATAGGGACTAGGATATAGGGAATTATGCTGTACATAACTAGGATATAGGGACTAGGATATAGGGAATTATGCGGTACATAACTAGGATATAGGGACTTGGATATAAGGAATTATGCTGTACATAACTGGGATATAGGGACTAGGAAATAGGGAATTATGCAGTACATAACTAGGATATAGGGACTAGGATATAGGGAATTATGCTGTACATAACTGAGATATAGGGACTAGGATATAGGGAATTATGCAGTACACAGCTAGGATATAGGGAATTATGCTGTACATAACTAGGATATAGGGATTAGGATATAGGGAATTATGCTGTACATAACTAGGATACAGGGGCTAGGATATAGGGAATTATGCAGTACATAACTGGGATATAGGGACTAGGATATAGGGAATTATGCTGTACATTACTGGGATATAGGGACTAGGATATAGGGAACTATGCAATACATAACTGGGATATAGGGACTAGGATATAGGGAATTATGCTGTACATAACTGGGATATAGGGACTAGGATATAGGGAATTATGCTGTACATAACTGGGATATAGGAACTAGGATATAGGGAATTATGCAGTACATAACTGGGATATAGGGACTAGGATATAGGGAATTATGCTGTGCATAACTGGGATATAGGGACTAGGATATAGGGAATTATGCAGTACATAACTGGGATATAGGAACTAGGATATAGGGAATTATGCTGTACATAACTAGGATACAGGGGCTAGGATATAGGGAATTATGCAGTACATAACTGGGATATAGGGACTAGGATATAGGGAATTATGCTGTACATTACTGGGATATAGGGACTAGGATATAGGGAACTATGCAATACATAACTGGGATATAGGGACTAGGATATAGGGAATTATGCTGTACATAACTGGGATATAGGGACTAGGATATAGGGAATTATGCTGTACATAACTGGGATATAGGGACTAGGATATAGGGAATTATGCTGTACATAACTGGGATATAGAGACTAGGATATAGGGAATTATGCTGTACATAACTGGGATATAGGGACTAGGATATAGGGAATTATGCAGTACATAACTGGAATATAGGGACTAGGATATAGGGAATTATGCTGTACATAACTAGGATATAGGGACTAGGATATAGGGAATTATGCGGTACATAACTAGGATATAGGGACTTGGATATAAGGAATTATGCTGTACATAACTGGGATATAGGGACTAGGAAATAGGGAATTATGCAGTACATAACTAGGATATAGGGACTAGGATATAGGGAATTATGCTGTACATAACTGGGATATAGGGACTAGGATATAGGGAATTATGCAGTACATAGCTAGGATATAGGGAATTATGCTATACATAACTGGGATATAGGGACTAGGATATAGGGAATTATGCAGTACATAGCTAGGATATAGGGAATTATGCTGTACATAACTGGGATATAGGGACTAGGATATAGGGAATTATGCTGTACATAACTAGGATACAGGGGCTAGGATATAGGGAATTATGCAGTACATTACTAGGATATAGGGACTAGGATATAGGGAATTATGCAATACATAACTGGGATATAGGGACTAGGATTTAGGGAATTATGCTGTACATAACTAGGATACAGGGGCTAGGATATAGGGAATTATGCAGTACATAACTGGGATATAGGGACTAGGATATAGGGAATTATGCTGTACATAACTGGGATATAGGGACTAGGATATAGGGAATTATGCTGTACATAACTGGGATATAGGGACTAGGATATAGGGAATTATGCAGTACATAACTGGGATATAGGGACTAGGATATAGGGAATTATGCTGTACATAACTGGGATATAGGGACTAGGATATGGGGAATTATGCAGTACATAACTGGGATAGAGGGACTAGGTTATAGGGAATTATGCTGTACATAACTGGGATATAGGAACTAGGATATAGGGAATTATGCAGTACATAACTGGGATATAGGGACTAGGATATAGGGAATTATGCTGTACATAACTGGGATATAGGTACTAGGATATAGGGAATTATGCTGTTCATAACTGGGATATAGGGACTAGGATATAGGGAATTATGCTGTTCATAACTGGGATATATGGACTAGGATATAGGGAATTATGCTGTACATAACTGGGATATAGGGACTAGGATATAGGGAATTATGCTGTACATAACTAGGATATAGGGACTAGTATATAGGGAATGATGCTGTACATAACTAGGATATAGGGACTAGGATATAGGGAATTATGCTGTACATAACTGGGATATAGGGACTAGGATATAGGGAATTATGCCGTACATAACTGGGATATAGGGACTAGGATATAGGGAATTATGCTGTTCATAACTAGGATACAGGGGCTAGGATATAGGGAATTATGCTGTACATAACTATGGATATAGGGACTATGATATAGGCAATTATGCTGTACATAACTTGGATATAGGAACTAGGATATAGGGAATTATGCTGTACATAACTTGGATATAGGAACTAGGATATAGGGAATTATGCTGTACATAACTGGGATATAGGAACTAGGATATAGGGAATTATGCTGTACATAACTATGGATATAGGGACTATGATATAGGCAATTATGCTGTACATAACTTGGATATAGGAACTAGGATATAGGGAATTATGCTGTACATAACTGGGATATAGGAACTAGGATATAGGGAATTATGCTGTACATAACTGGGATATAGGAACTAGGATATAGGGAATTATGCTGTACATAACTGGGATATAGGAACTAGGATATAGGGAATTATGCAGTACATAACTGGGATATAGGGACTAGGATATAGGGAATTATGCAGTACATAACTGGGATATAGGGACTAGGATATAGGGAATTATTTTGTACATAACTGGGATATAAGGACCAGGATTTAGGGAATTATGCTGTACATAACTGGGATATAGGGACTAGGATATAGGGAATTATGCAGTACATAACTGGGATATAGGGACTAGGATATAGGGAATTATTTTGTACATAACTGGGATATAAGGACCAGGATTTAGGGAATTATGCTGTACATAACTGGGATATAGGGACTAGGATATAGGGAATTATGCAGTACATAACTGGGATATAGGGACTAGGATATAGGGAATTATTTTGTACATAACTGGGATATAAGGACCAGGATTTAGGGAATTATGCTGTACATAAATAGGATACAGGGGCTAGGATATAGGGAATTATGCAGTACATTACTGGGATATAGGGACTAGGATATAGGGAATTATGCTGTACATAACTGGGATATAGGAACTAGGATATAGGGAATTATGCAGTACATAACTGGGATATAGGGACTAGGATATAGGGAATTATGCAGTACATAACTGGGATATAGGGACTAGGATATAGGGAATTATTTTGTACATAACTGGGATATAAGGACCAGGATTTAGGGAATTATGCTGTACATAACTAGGATACAGGGGCTAGGATATAGGGAATTATGCAGTACATTACTGGGATATAGGGACTAGGATATAGGGAATTATGCTGTAAATAAATGGGATATAGGGACTAGGATATGGGGAATTATGCAGTACATAACTGGGATAGAGGGACTAGGATATAGATAATTATGCTGTACATAACTGGGATATAGGGACTAGGATATAGGGAATTATGCTGTACATAACTGGGATATAAGGACCAGGATTTAGGGAATTATGCTGTACATAAATAGGATACAGGGGCTAGGATATAGGGAATTATGCAGTACATTACTGGGATATAGGGACTAGGATATAGGGAATTATGCTGTACATAACTGGGATATAGGGACTTGGATATAGGGAATTATGCTGTACATAACTAGGATATAGGGACTAGGATATAGGGAATTATGCTGTACATAACTAGGATACCGGGGCTAGGATATAGGGAATTATGCTGTACATAACTGGGATATAGGGACTAGGATATAGGGAATTATGCTGTACATAACTAGGATATAGGGACTAGGATATAGGGAATTATGCTGTACATAACTATGGATATAGGGACTAGGATATAGGGAATTATGCTGTACATAACTGAGATATAGGGGCTAGGATATAGGCAATTATGCTGTACATAACTGGGATATAGGGACTAGGATATAGGGAATTATGCTGTTCATAACTGGGATATAGGGACTAGGATATAGGGAATTATGCAGTACATAACTAGGATATAGGGACTTGGATATAGGGAATTATGCTGTACATAACTGGGATATAGGGACTAGGATATAGGGAATTATGCTATACATAACTGGGATATAGGGACTAGGATATAGGGAATTGTGCTGTACATAACTAGGATACAGGGGCTAGGGTATAGGGAATTATGCTGTACATAACTAGGATATAGGGACTAGGATATAGGGAATTATGCTGTACATAACTGGGATAAAGGGACTAGGATATAGGGAATTATGCTGTACATAACTAGGATACAGGGGCTAGGGTATAGGGAATTATGCTGTACATAACTAGGATATAGGGACTAGGATATAGGGAATTATGCAGTACATAACTGGAATATAGGGACTAGAATATAGAGAATTATGCTGTACATAACTGGGATATAGGGACTAGGATATAGGGAATTATGCAGTACATAACTGGAATATAGGGACTAGGATATAGGGAATTATGCTGTACATAACTAGGATATAGGGACTAGGATATAGGGAATTATGCTGTACATAACTGGGATATAGGGACTAGGATATAGGGAATTATGCAGTACATAACTGGAATATAGGGACTAGGATATAGGGAATTATGCTGTACATAACTAGGATATAGGGACTAGGATATAGGGAATTATGCTGTACATAACTGGGATATAGGGACTAGGATATAGGGAATTATGCTGTACATAACTAGGATATAGGGACTAGGATATAGGGAATCATGCTGTACATAACTAGGATACAGGGGCTAGGATATAGGGAATTATGCAGTACATTACTAGGATATAGGGACTAGGATATAGGGAATTATGCTGCACATAACTGGGATATAAGGACCAGGATTTAGGGAATTATGCTGTACATAACTAGTTTACAGGGGCTAGGATATAGGGAATTATGCAGTACATTACTGGGATATAGGGACTAGGATATAGGGAATTATGCTGTACATAAATGGGATATAGGGACTAGGATATGGGGAATTATGCAGTACATAACTGGGATAGAGGGACTAGGATATAGGGAATTATGCAGTACATAACTAGGATATAGGGACTAGGATATAGGGAATTATGCTGTACTTAACTAGGATATAGGGACTATGTAACGGGTCCGGGAGGCGGAACCTCTGAGCTACTATACAAGGGGGCGGCCCTTGTAAGGGAGCGGGTGGCAGTCTCTGGGTGAACGGACAGGGAGTTACGGCAAGTGATCAGGGCAGTCTCTGGGTAAGGGGTAGGTACGACCTGTGATGGCGGAGCCTCCGGGTAGGCTAGCAGGCAGATGGTAGATGTGTGCTCCCAGGTGAGCAAGCGAGAGTCTCTGGAATAGCAGGTGGTCACGGCACGTGACGGCGGAACCTCCGGGCTGGCAGGCAGGTAGGTAACGGAGAAGCGCTCCCAGGTGAGCGGGCAAGAGTCTCTGGAATAGCTGGTGGTCACCGCACGTGACAACGGGACCTCCGGGCTGGCAAGCAGGCAGGTAACGGAGATGCGCTCCCAGGTGAGCGGGCAAGAGTCTCTGAGATAGCTGGTGGTCACAGCACGTGACAACGGAGCCTCCGGGCTGGCAAGCAGGCAGATAACGGAGAAGCGCTCCCAGGTGAGCGGGCAAGCTGGTCCATAGACAGACTGACCGGAGTAGTAAGGCAGACCGTCGGACCTCAGGCAAGCAGGCAGGTAGCTGATATGCGCTCCCAGGTGAGCGGGCAGGCTGGTCCTTTAGACAGACTGACAGGAGTAGTAAGGCAGACCGTCGGACCTCAGACTGGCAGACAGGTAACAAGTATTCAGGCAGGAATCAGGCAGGTAACTAGCAGGAAACTGGCAGGAAACTGGCAGGTAACTGGCAACGGGACCTGAGGGCTGAAGCACAGGTGAGACACAGGTGCAAACAACATTGCTCGGGCACCTCCATTTTGGAGGAGGTGCCTTATATATGATGAAGTCCTCCGGCCATTGGCCGGGGACTCCTTAGGACGGCGCGCGCGGCCCCTTTAAGAGGAGGGGAGCGCGCGCGCGCGCGCCCTAAGCACAGGGGCCGGGAAGGAGCGCGCGCTGAGAGCAGAGCGGGAGGAGGACGCCGGGAAGGAGCGCGCGCTGACAGCAGAGCGGGGAGAGGACGCCGGGCACGGAGCAGAGCGGTGAGGGGAGCAGCGTCCCTGCCTAGCAGAGGGCAGGGACGCCAGCGCTACAGTACCCCCCCCTTTAGGCCCCCCCTTTTTTAGGCCAGACAGAAATTTAGCTAGGATGAGAGGGGCATGGATGTTCTCCCGGGGCTCCCACGTTCTCTCCTCAGGACCAAACCCCTTCCAATCTACCAGAAAAAAGGTCTTTCCTCTTACCCTTTTGGTGGCAAGAATGTTCTCTACCTCAAACTCGTCCTCAGCAGAAACCGGAGCAGGAGGCGTACCTGTAGACTTGGAAAAAGAGTTAAGCACCACAGGTTTGAGGAGAGACACATGGAAGGAGTTAGGGATCCGTAAGTTGGCCGGGAGTTTCAATTTATAGGCCACCGGGTTGATCTGACTGATGACCTCCAGTGGGCCGATGAACCGAGGCCCTAACTTATAGGAAGGGATCTTGAGCCGGACATATTTGGACGAGAGCCAGACTTTATCCCCAGGGCGGAATTGAGGAGGGTCCAGACGTTTTTTGTCAGCGTGTCTTTTCATACGCTCGGATGACAGAAGGAGTGCGGACCGGGTACTCTCCCATATGGAGGAAAATTTGTTAACAAGAGATTCCGCAGCCGGATTGTCCGCCGAGGTGGAGACGGGAAACGGGATCCGAGGATGCTGACCGTAGACTACAAAAAACGGGGATTTGGAGGAAGACTCGCTCTCGTGATTGTTGTACGAGAATTCGGCCCATGGCAGGAGATCCACCCAGTCAGAATGGTGGGCATTAACGAAGTGCCGAAGGTAACTGGTCAGGTTCTGATTGATCCGCTCCACTTGACCATTAGACTGTGGGTGGTAAGCGGAGGAGAAGTCCAGGGTGACGTCCAGCAATTTACAAGTGGCTCTCCAGAAACGGGAAGTGAACTGTACCCCACGATCCGACACGATGTGACGGGGCAGGCCATGAAGACGGAAGATGTGGCGGATAAAGTCTTTAGCCAGCTCGGGTGCAGACGGAAGACCTGGCAGTGGAATGAAGTGAGCCATCTTGGAGAAGCGGTCAGCGACCACCCAAATGACCGTACAACCGGCAGAGACGGGTAGATCAGTAATGAAGTCCATCGCTATATGCTGCCAGGGGGCAGCAGGTACTGGCAGAGGTAGGAGGCGGCCGGCCGGCAGGTGTCTCGGAACTTTGTTGCGGGCGCAGGACACACAGGCAGAAACAAAGTCTATTACATCCTTGTGCAGGTTAGGCCACCAGTAGTGCCGGGTAATAAGCTGGAGGGTCTTTTTCTGACCGGCGTGGCCAGCTAGTTTAGACGAATGACCCCAGTGTAGGATCTTCTCCCGATCAGGTACTGGTACGAACGTCTTACCAGGAGGAAGACGATTTAGACTCACGGGAGCCACCTGCATTACTCTGGCGGGATCGATGATATGTTTCGGATCCTCCTCGAGATCAGACACCAGAAAGGACCGAGACAAGGCGTCCGCCTTGACGTTTTTGTCAGCCGGGCGAAAATGAAGGACAAAATCAAAACGAGCAAAAAACAAGGACCACCGGGCTTGGCGCGGGTTAAGTCTCTGGGCATGCTGGAGGTAAGCCAAGTTCTTGTGGTCAGTGTAAATTATTACCGGGTGAAGAGCCCCCTCGAGCAGGTAACGCCACTCCTCCAATGCCAGTTTGATGGCCAATAACTCTCGGTCTCCTATGGAATAGTTGCGCTCAGAGGAGGAGAAGAGTTTAGAGAAGAAGCCACAAGTTACCATCCTCCCGGAAGATGATTTTTGAGTAAGTACCGCTCCGGCTCCAGAGGAGGAGGCGTCAACTTCCAGGAAGAACTGTTTGTTGCCATCTGGGCGATGCAGCACCGGGGCGGAAGAGAAGGCCTGTTTAAGGGAAAGAAAGGCCTCCTCTGCTTCGGGTGGCCACTCTTTGGGATTAGTACCTTTACGGGTGAGCGCAGAAATTGGGGCCGTCCGGGAAGAGAAGTGTGGTATGAAGAGGCGGTAGTAGTTGGCGAAGCCCAGGAATCGCTGAATGGCCTTCAACCCCTCCGGTCGGGGCCATTTCTCGATGGCAGACAGTTTCTCAGGATCCATTTGTAGGCCGGTCTGAGAGATAATGTAGCCCAGAAACGGAAGCGAGGTCTGCTCAAAGAGGCACTTCTCAAATTTAGCGTAGAGATGGTTCTGCCTTAGCCTGAGCAGGACCTGACGAACGTCCCTCCGGTGAGTCTGGAGATCCGGAGAGAAGACCAAGATGTCGTCCAGGTACACCACTACGCAGGAGTAGAGAAGGTCCCGGAAGATGTCATTGACCAACTCTTGAAAGACGGCAGGAGCGTTACAGAGACCAAAGGGCATTACCAGGTATTCATAGTGGCCGTCCCAGGTGTTGAATGCCGTCTTCCATTCATCCCCCTGACGAATACGAACCAGGTTGTACGCCCCACGAAGGTCCAGTTTGGTGAAGATCCTAGCCCCCCTCAGGCGATCAAATAATTCTGGAATGAGCGGAAGGGGGTACTTATTCTTCACCGTGATCAGGTTTAGGCCTCTATAGTCTATACAGGGACGGAGAGAGCCGTCCTTCTTTTTGACGAAAAAGAAGCCTGCTCCCGCCGGGGAGGTAGATTTCCGGATGAATCCTCTGGCCAGATTCTCCTCAATATATTCGGACATTGACCGGGTCTCAGCAGCGGATAAAGGATAGATACGCCCACGGGGAGGAGTAGTACCGGGTAGCAGATCGATGGGACAGTCGTATGGTCTATGTGGTGGTAATGTCTCTGCCTCCTTTTTATTAAAGACATCTGCATAAGACCAATAAGGAATCGGAAGTCCAGGTAGATTAGCTGGGGTAGGAGAGGGACGGACGGGATGGACGGGAACCAGGCAGGTTTTATGACAGTCTTGTCCCCAGCGAAGGACCTCTCCGGTTTGCCAGTCTAGCACGGGTGCATGTCTCTGGAGCCAGGGCAGACCTAGCAAGAGGGCGTGAGAGAGTCCAGGCAGAACATGAAAGGAGATACTTTCAGAATGCAGCATTCCCACCTGCAGGGTAATGGATTCGGTGATGAGTTGAATGGGGCGAGGTAAGAGGCCCCCATCCACGGCAGCGACAGACAAGGGTACAGCCAGAGGTTTGGTGGGGATGCGGTATTTCTCAACCAGGGACTGTGAAATAAGGTTCCCGGCTGCTCCAGAGTCAAGTTGGGCTAGTTCGAAATAACGGTTCTCCCCGTAGATGATCGAAACTGACAACAGCAGGGATGGAGAGGATTTATTCTTGTCTAGGTGGACCTCTCTGAGCGAACCTAGACACAGGCATTTCCCGACCTCTCCGGGCAGGCACGGATCCGGTGCTCCTTACTGCCACAGTAGAAGCAGCTCCCCTCGGCACGGCGTGAGTCCTGACGGGTTTTGACCATCTTGGTCTGGTCGACCTGCATAGGCTCAGGAGAGTGTACCTGGGGAGAGATGGAGGGAATGACGGGTTTCTGGAAAGTAGGAGCTAAACGTGGAATCCTTCTCTCACGGGTGACCTCTTTGGCACGCTCCTGGAACCGTAGGTCAATCCGGGTGGCAAGGGTTATTAGATCATCGAGAGAGGTAGGAATGTCCCGACCAGCAAGTTCATCTTTAATACGACCGGACAGACCCTCCCAGAAGACGGATACCAGAGCGTCGTTATCCCAGGCCAGCTCCGAGGCAAGGGTGCGGAACCGTATGGCATATTGGCCCACAGTGAGACCCTCCTGACGGAGGCGTAGCAGAGAGGATGCGGATGAGGTCTTCCGTCCGGGTTCGTCGAAGACTTTCCGGAAAGCCGAGAGAAAAGCAGGCAAGTTGGACACCAGGGGGTCTCCTCTCTCCCATAGAGGATTTAGCCAGGCCAGGGCCTCCCCGGTGAGATGGGACATGATAAAGGCAATTTTGGCCCGGTCGGAATTAAACTGATGGGACAAAAGTTCAAAGTGCAGGGTGCACTGATTTATGAAGCCCCGAGCCTGGACGGGGTCACCTCCGAAGCGAGGAGGTGCAGAAAGCCGGGGTCCGGGGTAGGATACCATAGTATTAGTGGGCAGCGGAGCTGCCGGATTGCAAGATATGGCACTGGCGGAGGTTGTTGGTGGATCAGACAGAGTGTTCAGGCGAGTATTAACATTCCGCAGGTGACCCAGGATGGCCTCCTGTTGGGACCTCTGACGGGACAGTTCAAGACAGAGGTCCGAGAGCGAGGGAGCTTGGGTGCCACCGGGTTCCATGGCCCGAGCAAACTGTAACGGGTCCGGGAGGCGGAACCTCTGAGCTACTATACAAGGGGGCGGCCCTTGTAAGGGAGCGGGTGGCAGTCTCTGGGTGAACGGACAGGGAGTTACGGCAAGTGATCAGGGCAGTCTCTGGGTAAGGGGTAGGTACGACCTGTGATGGCGGAGCCTCCGGGTAGGCTAGCAGGCAGATGGTAGATGTGTGCTCCCAGGTGAGCAAGCGAGAGTCTCTGGAATAGCAGGTGGTCACGGCACGTGACGGCGGAACCTCCGGGCTGGCAGGCAGGTAGGTAACGGAGAAGCGCTCCCAGGTGAGCGGGCAAGAGTCTCTGGAATAGCTGGTGGTCACCGCACGTGACAACGGGACCTCCGGGCTGGCAAGCAGGCAGGTAACGGAGATGCGCTCCCAGGTGAGCGGGCAAGAGTCTCTGAGATAGCTGGTGGTCACAGCACGTGACAACGGAGCCTCCGGGCTGGCAAGCAGGCAGATAACGGAGAAGCGCTCCCAGGTGAGCGGGCAAGCTGGTCCATAGACAGACTGACCGGAGTAGTAAGGCAGACCGTCGGACCTCAGGCAAGCAGGCAGGTAGCTGATATGCGCTCCCAGGTGAGCGGGCAGGCTGGTCCTTTAGACAGACTGACAGGAGTAGTAAGGCAGACCGTCGGACCTCAGACTGGCAGACAGGTAACAAGTATTCAGGCAGGAATCAGGCAGGTAACTAGCAGGAAACTGGCAGGAAACTGGCAGGTAACTGGCAACGGGACCTGAGGGCTGAAGCACAGGTGAGACACAGGTGCAAACAACATTGCTCGGGCACCTCCATTTTGGAGGAGGTGCCTTATATATGATGAAGTCCTCCGGCCATTGGCCGGGGACTCCTTAGGACGGCGCGCGCGGCCCCTTTAAGAGGAGGGGAGCGCGCGCGCGCGCGCCCTAAGCACAGGGGCCGGGAAGGAGCGCGCGCTGAGAGCAGAGCGGGAGGAGGACGCCGGGAAGGAGCGCGCGCTGACAGCAGAGCGGGGAGAGGACGCCGGGCACGGAGCAGAGCGGTGAGGGGAGCAGCGTCCCTGCCTAGCAGAGGGCAGGGACGCCAGCGCTACAGTACCCCCCCCTTTAGGCCCCCCCTTTTTTAGGCCAGACAGAAATTTAGCTAGGATGAGAGGGGCATGGATGTTCTCCCGGGGCTCCCACGTTCTCTCCTCAGGACCAAACCCCTTCCAATCTACCAGAAAAAAGGTCTTTCCTCTTACCCTTTTGGTGGCAAGAATGTTCTCTACCTCAAACTCGTCCTCAGCAGAAACCGGAGCAGGAGGCGTACCTGTAGACTTGGAAAAAGAGTTAAGCACCACAGGTTTGAGGAGAGACACATGGAAGGAGTTAGGGATCCGTAAGTTGGCCGGGAGTTTCAATTTATAGGCCACCGGGTTGATCTGACTGATGACCTCCAGTGGGCCGATGAACCGAGGCCCTAACTTATAGGAAGGGATCTTGAGCCGGACATATTTGGACGAGAGCCAGACTTTATCCCCAGGGCGGAATTGAGGAGGGTCCAGACGTTTTTTGTCAGCGTGTCTTTTCATACGCTCGGATGACAGAAGGAGTGCGGACCGGGTACTCTCCCATATGGAGGAAAATTTGTTAACAAGAGATTCCGCAGCCGGATTGTCCGCCGAGGTGGAGACGGGAAACGGGATCCGAGGATGCTGACCGTAGACTACAAAAAACGGGGATTTGGAGGAAGACTCGCTCTCGTGATTGTTGTACGAGAATTCGGCCCATGGCAGGAGATCCACCCAGTCAGAATGGTGGGCATTAACGAAGTGCCGAAGGTAACTGGTCAGGTTCTGATTGATCCGCTCCACTTGACCATTAGACTGTGGGTGGTAAGCGGAGGAGAAGTCCAGGGTGACGTCCAGCAATTTACAAGTGGCTCTCCAGAAACGGGAAGTGAACTGTACCCCACGATCCGACACGATGTGACGGGGCAGGCCATGAAGACGGAAGATGTGGCGGATAAAGTCTTTAGCCAGCTCGGGTGCAGACGGAAGACCTGGCAGTGGAATGAAGTGAGCCATCTTGGAGAAGCGGTCAGCGACCACCCAAATGACCGTACAACCGGCAGAGACGGGTAGATCAGTAATGAAGTCCATCGCTATATGCTGCCAGGGGGCAGCAGGTACTGGCAGAGGTAGGAGGCGGCCGGCCGGCAGGTGTCTCGGAACTTTGTTGCGGGCGCAGGACACACAGGCAGAAACAAAGTCTATTACATCCTTGTGCAGGTTAGGCCACCAGTAGTGCCGGGTAATAAGCTGGAGGGTCTTTTTCTGACCGGCGTGGCCAGCTAGTTTAGACGAATGACCCCAGTGTAGGATCTTCTCCCGATCAGGTACTGGTACGAACGTCTTACCAGGAGGAAGACGATTTAGACTCACGGGAGCCACCTGCATTACTCTGGCGGGATCGATGATATGTTTCGGATCCTCCTCGAGATCAGACACCAGAAAGGACCGAGACAAGGCGTCCGCCTTGACGTTTTTGTCAGCCGGGCGAAAATGAAGGACAAAATCAAAACGAGCAAAAAACAAGGACCACCGGGCTTGGCGCGGGTTAAGTCTCTGGGCATGCTGGAGGTAAGCCAAGTTCTTGTGGTCAGTGTAAATTATTACCGGGTGAAGAGCCCCCTCGAGCAGGTAACGCCACTCCTCCAATGCCAGTTTGATGGCCAATAACTCTCGGTCTCCTATGGAATAGTTGCGCTCAGAGGAGGAGAAGAGTTTAGAGAAGAAGCCACAAGTTACCATCCTCCCGGAAGATGATTTTTGAGTAAGTACCGCTCCGGCTCCAGAGGAGGAGGCGTCAACTTCCAGGAAGAACTGTTTGTTGCCATCTGGGCGATGCAGCACCGGGGCGGAAGAGAAGGCCTGTTTAAGGGAAAGAAAGGCCTCCTCTGCTTCGGGTGGCCACTCTTTGGGATTAGTACCTTTACGGGTGAGCGCAGAAATTGGGGCCGTCCGGGAAGAGAAGTGTGGTATGAAGAGGCGGTAGTAGTTGGCGAAGCCCAGGAATCGCTGAATGGCCTTCAACCCCTCCGGTCGGGGCCATTTCTCGATGGCAGACAGTTTCTCAGGATCCATTTGTAGGCCGGTCTGAGAGATAATGTAGCCCAGAAACGGAAGCGAGGTCTGCTCAAAGAGGCACTTCTCAAATTTAGCGTAGAGATGGTTCTGCCTTAGCCTGAGCAGGACCTGACGAACGTCCCTCCGGTGAGTCTGGAGATCCGGAGAGAAGACCAAGATGTCGTCCAGGTACACCACTACGCAGGAGTAGAGAAGGTCCCGGAAGATGTCATTGACCAACTCTTGAAAGACGGCAGGAGCGTTACAGAGACCAAAGGGCATTACCAGGTATTCATAGTGGCCGTCCCAGGTGTTGAATGCCGTCTTCCATTCATCCCCCTGACGAATACGAACCAGGTTGTACGCCCCACGAAGGTCCAGTTTGGTGAAGATCCTAGCCCCCCTCAGGCGATCAAATAATTCTGGAATGAGCGGAAGGGGGTACTTATTCTTCACCGTGATCAGGTTTAGGCCTCTATAGTCTATACAGGGACGGAGAGAGCCGTCCTTCTTTTTGACGAAAAAGAAGCCTGCTCCCGCCGGGGAGGTAGATTTCCGGATGAATCCTCTGGCCAGATTCTCCTCAATATATTCGGACATTGACCGGGTCTCAGCAGCGGATAAAGGATAGATACGCCCACGGGGAGGAGTAGTACCGGGTAGCAGATCGATGGGACAGTCGTATGGTCTATGTGGTGGTAATGTCTCTGCCTCCTTTTTATTAAAGACATCTGCATAAGACCAATAAGGAATCGGAAGTCCAGGTAGATTAGCTGGGGTAGGAGAGGGACGGACGGGATGGACGGGAACCAGGCAGGTTTTATGACAGTCTTGTCCCCAGCGAAGGACCTCTCCGGTTTGCCAGTCTAGCACGGGTGCATGTCTCTGGAGCCAGGGCAGACCTAGCAAGAGGGCGTGAGAGAGTCCAGGCAGAACATGAAAGGAGATACTTTCAGAATGCAGCATTCCCACCTGCAGGGTAATGGATTCGGTGATGAGTTGAATGGGGCGAGGTAAGAGGCCCCCATCCACGGCAGCGACAGACAAGGGTACAGCCAGAGGTTTGGTGGGGATGCGGTATTTCTCAACCAGGGACTGTGAAATAAGGTTCCCGGCTGCTCCAGAGTCAAGTTGGGCTAGTTCGAAATAACGGTTCTCCCCGTAGATGATCGAAACTGACAACAGCAGGGATGGAGAGGATTTATTCTTGTCTAGGTGGACCTCTCTGAGCGAACCTAGACACAGGCATTTCCCGACCTCTCCGGGCAGGCACGGATCCGGTGCTCCTTACTGCCACAGTAGAAGCAGCTCCCCTCGGCACGGCGTGAGTCCTGACGGGTTTTGACCATCTTGGTCTGGTCGACCTGCATAGGCTCAGGAGAGTGTACCTGGGGAGAGATGGAGGGAATGACGGGTTTCTGGAAAGTAGGAGCTAAACGTGGAATCCTTCTCTCACGGGTGACCTCTTTGGCACGCTCCTGGAACCGTAGGTCAATCCGGGTGGCAAGGGTTATTAGATCATCGAGAGAGGTAGGAATGTCCCGACCAGCAAGTTCATCTTTAATACGACCGGACAGACCCTCCCAGAAGACGGATACCAGAGCGTCGTTATCCCAGGCCAGCTCCGAGGCAAGGGTGCGGAACCGTATGGCATATTGGCCCACAGTGAGACCCTCCTGACGGAGGCGTAGCAGAGAGGATGCGGATGAGGTCTTCCGTCCGGGTTCGTCGAAGACTTTCCGGAAAGCCGAGAGAAAAGCAGGCAAGTTGGACACCAGGGGGTCTCCTCTCTCCCATAGAGGATTTAGCCAGGCCAGGGCCTCCCCGGTGAGATGGGACATGATAAAGGCAATTTTGGCCCGGTCGGAATTAAACTGATGGGACAAAAGTTCAAAGTGCAGGGTGCACTGATTTATGAAGCCCCGAGCCTGGACGGGGTCACCTCCGAAGCGAGGAGGTGCAGAAAGCCGGGGTCCGGGGTAGGATACCATAGTATTAGTGGGCAGCGGAGCTGCCGGATTGCAAGATATGGCACTGGCGGAGGTTGTTGGTGGATCAGACAGAGTGTTCAGGCGAGTATTAACATTCCGCAGGTGACCCAGGATGGCCTCCTGTTGGGACCTCTGACGGGACAGTTCAAGACAGAGGTCCGAGAGCGAGGGAGCTTGGGTGCCACCGGGTTCCATGGCCCGAGCAAACTGTAACGGGTCCGGGAGGCGGAACCTCTGAGCTACTATACAAGGGGGCGGCCCTTGTAAGGGAGCGGGTGGCAGTCTCTGGGTGAACGGACAGGGAGTTACGGCAAGTGATCAGGGCAGTCTCTGGGTAAGGGGTAGGTACGACCTGTGATGGCGGAGCCTCCGGGTAGGCTAGCAGGCAGATGGTAGATGTGTGCTCCCAGGTGAGCAAGCGAGAGTCTCTGGAATAGCAGGTGGTCACGGCACGTGACGGCGGAACCTCCGGGCTGGCAGGCAGGTAGGTAACGGAGAAGCGCTCCCAGGTGAGCGGGCAAGAGTCTCTGGAATAGCTGGTGGTCACCGCACGTGACAACGGGACCTCCGGGCTGGCAAGCAGGCAGGTAACGGAGATGCGCTCCCAGGTGAGCGGGCAAGAGTCTCTGAGATAGCTGGTGGTCACAGCACGTGACAACGGAGCCTCCGGGCTGGCAAGCAGGCAGATAACGGAGAAGCGCTCCCAGGTGAGCGGGCAAGCTGGTCCATAGACAGACTGACCGGAGTAGTAAGGCAGACCGTCGGACCTCAGGCAAGCAGGCAGGTAGCTGATATGCGCTCCCAGGTGAGCGGGCAGGCTGGTCCTTTAGACAGACTGACAGGAGTAGTAAGGCAGACCGTCGGACCTCAGACTGGCAGACAGGTAACAAGTATTCAGGCAGGAATCAGGCAGGTAACTAGCAGGAAACTGGCAGGAAACTGGCAGGTAACTGGCAACGGGACCTGAGGGCTGAAGCACAGGTGAGACACAGGTGCAAACAACATTGCTCGGGCACCTCCATTTTGGAGGAGGTGCCTTATATATGATGAAGTCCTCCGGCCATTGGCCGGGGACTCCTTAGGACGGCGCGCGCGGCCCCTTTAAGAGGAGGGGAGCGCGCGCGCGCGCGCCCTAAGCACAGGGGCCGGGAAGGAGCGCGCGCTGAGAGCAGAGCGGGAGGAGGACGCCGGGAAGGAGCGCGCGCTGACAGCAGAGCGGGGAGAGGACGCCGGGCACGGAGCAGAGCGGTGAGGGGAGCAGCGTCCCTGCCTAGCAGAGGGCAGGGACGCCAGCGCTACAGACTAGAATATAGGGAATTATGCTGTACATAACTGGGATATAGGGACTAGGATATAGGGAATTATGCTGTACATAACTGGGATATAGGGACTAGGATATAGGGAATTATGCTGTACATAACTATGGATATAGGGACTATGATATAGGCAATTATGCTGTACATAACTTGGATATAGGGACTAGGATATAGGGAATTATGCAGTACATAACTAGGATATAGGGACTAGGATATAGGGAATTATGCTGTACATAACTGGGATATAGGGACTAGGATATAGGGAATTATGCTGTACATAGCTAGGATATAGGGAATTATGCTGTACATAACTGGGATATAGGGACTAGGATATAGGGAATTATGCAGTACATAACTGGGATATAGGGACTAGGATATAGGGAATTATGCTGTACATAACTAGGATACAGGGGCTAGGATATAGGGAATTATGCAGTACATAGCTAGGATATAGGGAATTATGCTATACATAACTGGGATATAGGGACTAGGATATAGGGAATTATGCAGTACATAGCTAGGATATAGGGAATTATGCTGTACATAACTGGGATATAGGGACTAGGATATAGGGAATTATGCAGTACATAACTGGGATATAGGGACTAGGATATAGGGAATTATGCTGTACATAACTAGGATACAGGGGCTAGGATATAGGGAATTATGCAGTACATTACTAGGATATAGGGACTAGGATATAGGGAATTATGCAATACATAACTGGGATATAGGGACTAGGATTTAGGGAATTATGCTGTACATAACTAGGATACAGGGGCTAGGATATAGGGAATTATGCAGTACATAACTGGGATATAGGGACTAGGATATAGGGAATTATGCTGTACATAACTGGGATATAGGGACTAGGATATAGGGAATTATGCTGTACATAACTGGGATATAGGGACTAGGATATAGGGAATTATGCAGTACATAACTGGGATATAGGGACTAGGATATAGGGAATTATGCTGTACATAACTGGGATATAGGGACTAGGATATGGGGAATTATGCAGTACATAACTGGGATAGAGGGACTAGGTTATAGGGAATTATGCTGTACATAACTGGGATATAGGAACTAGGATATAGGGAATTATGCAGTACATAACTGGGATATAGGGACTAGGATATAGGGAATTATGCTGTACATAACTGGGATATAGGTACTAGGATATAGGGAATTATGCTGTTCATAACTGGGATATAGGGACTAGGATATAGGGAATTATGCTGTTCATAACTGGGATATATGGACTAGGATATAGGGAATTATGCTGTACATAACTGGGATATAGGGACTAGGATATAGGGAATTATGCTGTACATAACTAGGATATAGGGACTAGTATATAGGGAATGATGCTGTACATAACTAGGATATAGGGACTAGGATATAGGGAATTATGCTGTACATAACTGGGATATAGGGACTAGGATATAGGGAATTATGCTGTACATAACTGGGATATAGGGACTAGGATATAGGGAATTATGCTGTTCATAACTAGGATACAGGGGCTAGGATATAGGGAATTATGCTGTACATAACTATGGATATAGGGACTATGATATAGGCAATTATGCTGTACATAACTTGGATATAGGAACTAGAATATAGGGAATTATGCTGTACATAACTGGGATATAGGAACTAGGATATAGGGAATTATGCTGTACATAACTATGGATATAGGGACTATGATATAGGCAATTATGCTGTACATAACTTGGATATAGAAACTAGGATATAGGGAATTATGCTGTACATAACTGGGATATAGGAACTAGGATATAGGGAATTATGCTGTACATAACTGGGATATAGGAACTAGGATATAGGGAATTATGCTGTACATAACTGGGATATAGGAACTAGGATATAGGGAATTATGCTGTACATAACTGGGATATAGGAACTAGGATATAGGGAATTATGCTGTACATAACTGGGATATAGGAACTAGGATATAGGGAATTATGCAGTACATAACTGGGATATAGGGACTAGGATATAGGGAATTATGCAGTACATAACTGGGATATAGGGACTAGGATATAGGGAATTATTTTGTACATAACTGGGATATAAGGACCAGGATTTAGGGAATTATGCTGTACATAACTGGGATATAGGGACTAGGATATAGGGAATTATTTTGTACATAACTGGGATATAAGGACCAGGATTTAGGGAATTATGCTGTACATAACTGGGATACAGGGGCTAGGATATAGGGAATTATGCAGTACATTACTGGGATATAGGGACTAGGATATAGGGAATTATGCTGGAAATAAATGGGATATAGGGACTAGGATATGGGGAATTATGCAGTACATAACTGAGATAGAGGGACTAGGATATAGGGAATTATGCTGTACATAACTGGGATATAGGAACTAGGATATAGGGAATTATGCTGTACATAACTGGGATATAAGGACCAGGATTTAGGGAATTATGCTGTACATAAATAGGATACAGGGGCTAGGATATAGGGAATTATGCAGTACATTACTGGGATATAGGGACTAGGATATAGGGAATTATGCTGTACATAACTGGGATATAGGAACTAGGATATAGGGAATTATGCAGTACATAACTGGGATATAGGGACTAGGATATAGGGAATTATGCAGTACATAACTGGGATATAGGGACTAGGATATAGGGAATTATTTTGTACATAACTGGGATATAAGGACCAGGATTTAGGGAATTATGCTGTACATAACTAGGATACAGGGGCTAGGATATAGGGAATTATGCAGTACATTACTGGGATATAGGGACTAGGATATAGGGAATTATGCTGTAAATAAATGGGATATAGGGACTAGGATATGGGGAATTATGCAGTACATAACTGGGATAGAGGGACTAGGATATAGGGAATTATGCTGTACATAACTGGGATATAGGGACTAGGATATAGGGAATTATGCTGTACATAACTGGGATATAAGGACCAGGATTTAGGGAATTATGCTGTACATAAATAGGATACAGGGGCTAGGATATAGGGAATTATGCAGTACATTACTGGGATATAGGGACTAGGATATAGGGAATTATGCTGTACATAACTGGGATATAGGGACTTGGATATAGGGAATTATGCTGTACATAACTAGGATATAGGGACTAGGATATAGGGAATTATGCTGTACATAACTAGGATACCGGGGCTAGGATATAGGGAATTAAGCTGTACATAACTGGGATATAGGGACTAGGATATAGGGAATTATGCTGTACATAACTAGGATATAGGGACTAGGATATAGGGAATTATGCTGTACATAACTATGGATATAGGGACTAGGATATAGGGAATTATGCTGTACATAACTGGGATATAGGGGCTAGGATATAGGCAATTATGCTGTACATAACTGGGATATAGGGACTAGGATATAGGGAATTATGCTGTTCATAACTGGGATATAGGGACTAGGATATAGGGAATTATGCAGTACATAACTAGGATATAGGGACTTGGATATAGGGAATTATGCTGTACATAACTGGGATATAGGGACTAGGATATAGGGAATTATGCTGTACATAACTGGGATATAGGGACTAGGATATAGGGAATTATGCTATACATAACTGGGATATAGGGACTAGGATATAGGGAATTGTGCTGTACATAACTAGGATACAGGGGCTAGGGTATAGGGAATTATGCTGTACATAACTAGGATATAGGGACTAGGATATAGAGAATTATGCTGTACATAACTGGGATAAAGGGACTAGGATATAGGGAATTATGCTGTACATAACTAGGATACAGGGGCTAGGGTATAGGGAATTATGCTGTACATAACTAGGATATAGGGACTAGGATATAGGGAATTATGCAGTACATAACTGGAATATAGGGACTAGGATATAGAGAAGTATGCTGTACATAACTGGGATATAGGGACTAGGATATAGGGAATTATGCAGTACATAACTGGAATATAGGGACTAGGATATAGAGAATTATGCTGTACATAACTGGGATATAGGGACTAGGATATAGGGAATTATGCAGTACATAACTGGAATATAGGGACTAGGATATAGGGAATTATGCTGTACATAACTAGGATATAGGGACTAGGATATAGGGAATTATGCTGTACATAACTGGGATATAGGGACTAGGATATAGGGAATTATGCAGTACATAACTGGAATATAGGGACTAGGATATAGAGAATTATGCTGTACATAACTGGGATATAGGGACTAGGATATAGGGAATTATGCAGTACATTACTAGGATATAGGGACTAGGATATAGGGAATTATGCTGCACATAACTGGGATATAAGGACCAGGATTTAGGGAATTATGCTGTACATAACTAGGATACAGGGGCTAGGATATAGGGAATTATGCAGTACATTACTGGGATATAGGGACTAGGATATAGGGAATTATGCTGTACATAACTAGGATATAGGGACTAGAATGTAGGGAATTATGCTGTACATAACTGGGATATAGGGACTAGGATATAGGGAATTATGCTGTACATAACTGGGATATAGGGACTAGGATATAGGGAATTATGCTGTACATAACTATGGATATAGGGACTATGATATAGGCAATTATGCTGTACATAACTTGGATATAGGGACTAGGATATAGGGAATTATGCTGTACATAACTGGGATATAGGGACTAGGATATATGGAATTATGCTGTACATAACTAGGATATAGGGACTAGGAGATAGGGAATTATGCTGTACATAACTGGGATATAGGGACTAGGATATAGGGAATTATGCTGTACATAACTGGGATATAGGGACTAGGATATAGGGAATTATGCAGTACATAACTAGGATATAGGGACTTGGATATAGGGAATTATGCTGTACTTAACTGGGATATAGGGACTAGGATATAGGGAATTATGCTGTACATAACTGGGATATAGGGTCTAGGATACAGGGAATTATGCTGTACATAACTGAGATATAGGGACTAGGATATAGGGAATTATGCAATACATAACTGGGATATAGGGACTAGGATTTAGGGAATTATGCTGTACATAACTAGGATACAGGGGCTAGGATATAGGGAATTATGCAGTACATTACTGGGATATAGGGACTAGGATATAGGGAATTATGCTGTACATAAATGGGATATAGGGACTAGGATATAGGGAATTATGCTGTACATAACTAGGATATAGGGACTAGGATATAGGGAATTATGCTGTACATAACTGGGATATAGGTACTAGGATATAGGGAATTATGCTGTACATAACTGGGATATAGGGACTAGGATATAGGGAATTATGCAGTACATAACTGGGATATAGGGACTAGGATATAGGCAATTATGCTGTACATAACTGGGATATAGGGACTAGGATACAGGGAATTATGCTGTACATAACTGAGATATAGGGACTAGGATATAGGGAATTATGCTGTACATAACTAGGATATAGGGACTAGGATATAGGGAATTATGCTGTACATAACTGGGATATAGGTACTAGGATATAGGGAATTATGCTGTACATAACTGGGATATAGGGACTAGGATATAGGGAATTATGCAGTACATAACTGGGATATAGGAACTAGGATATAGGGAATTATGCTGTAAATAACTGGGATATAGGGACTAGGATATAGGGAATTATGCTGCACATAACTGGGATATAAGGACCAGGATTTAGGGAATTATGCAGTACATAACTAGGATACAGGGGCTAGGATATAGGGAATTATGCAGTACATTTCTGGGATATAGGGACTAGGATATAGGGAATTATGCTGTACATAAATGGGATATAGGGACTAGGATATGGGGAATTATGCAGTACATAACTGGGATATAGGGACTAGGATATAGGGAATTATGCAGTACATAACTAGGATATAGGGACTAGGATATAGGGAATTATGCTGTACATAACTAGGATATAGGGACTAGAATGTAGGGAATTATGCTGTACATAACTAGGATATAGGGACTAGAATGTAGGGAATTATGCAGTACATAACTAGGATATAGGGACTAGGATATAGGGAATTATGCTGTACATAACTAGGATATAGGGACTAGAATGTAGGGAATTATGCTGTACATAACTGGGATATAGGGACTAGGATATAGGGAATTATGCTGTACATAACTGGGATATAGGGACTAGGATATAGGGAATTATGCTGTACATAACTATGGATATAGGGACTATGATATAGGCAATTATGCTGTACATAACTTGGATATAGGGACTAGGATATAGGGAATTATGCTGTACATAACTGGGATATAGGGACTAGGATATATGGAATTATGCTGTACATAACTAGGATATAGGGACTAGGAGATAGGGAATTATGCTGTACATAACTGGGATATAGGGACTAGGATATAGGGAATTATGCTGTACATAACTGGGATATAGGGACTAGGATATAGGGAATTATGCAGTACATAACTAGGATATAGGGACTTGGATATAGGGAATTATGCTGTACTTAACTGGGATATAGGGACTAGGATATAGGGAATTATGCTGTACATAACTGGGATATAGGGTCTAGGATACAGGGAATTATGCTGTACATAACTGAGATATAGGGACTAGGATATAGGGAATTATGCAATACATAACTGGGATATAGGGACTAGGATTTAGGGAATTATGCTGTACATAACTAGGATACAGGGGCTAGGATATAGGGAATTATGCAGTACATTACTGGGATATAGGGACTAGGATATAGGGAATTATGCTGTACATAAATGGGATATAGGGACTAGGATATAGGGAATTATGCTGTACATAACTAGGATATAGGGACTAGGATATAGGGAATTATGCTGTACATAACTGGGATATAGGTACTAGGATATAGGGAATTATGCTGTACATAACTGGGATATAGGGACTAGGATATAGGGAATTATGCAGTACATAACTGGGATATAGGGACTAGGATATAGGCAATTATGCTGTACATAACTGGGATATAGGGACTAGGATATAGGGAATTATGCTGTACATAACTGAGATATAGGGACTAGGATATAGGGAATTATGCTGTACATAACTAGGATATAGGGACTAGGATATAGGGAATTATGCTGTACATAACTGGGATATAGGTACTAGGATATAGGGAATTATGCTGTACATAACTGGGATATAGGGACTAGGATATAGGGAATTATGCAGTACATAACTGGGATATAGGAACTAGGATATAGGGAATTATGCTGTAAATAACTGGGATATAGGGACTAGGATATAGGGAATTATGCAGTACATAACTGGGATATAGGGACTAGGATATAGGGAATTATGCTGTACATAACTGGGATATAGGGACTAGGATATAGGGAATTATGCTGTACATAACTGGGATATAGGGACTAGGATATAGGGAATTATGCAGTACATAACTGGGATATAGGGACTAGGATATAGGGAAATATACTGTACATAGCTGGGATATAGGGACTAGGATATAGGGAATTATGCAGTACATAACTGGGATATAGGGAATTATGCTGTACATAACTGGGATATAGGGACTAGGATATAGGGAATTATGCTGTACATAACTGGGATATAGGGACTAGGATATAGGGAATTATGCTGTATATAACTAGGATATAGGGACTAGGATATAGGGAATTATGCTGTACATAACTGGGATATAGAGACTAGGATATAGGGAATTATGCTGTACATAACTGGGATATAGGGACTAGGATATAGGGAATTATGCTGTATATAACTAGGATATAGGGACTAGGATATAGGGAATTATGCTGTATATAACTAGGATATAGGGACTAGGATATAGGGAATTATGCTGTACATAACTGGGATATAGGGACTAGGATATAGGGAATTATGCAGTACATAACTGGGATATAGGGACTAGGATATAGGGAAATATACTGTACATAGCTGGGATATAGGGACTAGGATATAGGGAATTATGCTGTACATAACTAGGATATAGGGACTAGGATATAGGGAATTATGCTGTATATAACTAGGATATAGAGACTAGGATATAGGGAATTATGCTGTACATAACTAGGATATAGGGACTAGGATATAGGGAATTATGCTGTATATAACTAGGATATAGGGACTAGGATATAGGGAAATATACTGTACATAGCTGGGATATAGGGACTAGGATATAGGGAATTATGCTGTACATAACTAGGATATAGAGACTAGGATATAGGGAATTATGCTGTACATAACTGGGATATAGAGACTAGGATATAGGGAATTATGCTGTACATAACTGGGATATAGGGACTAGGATATAGGGAATTATGCTGTACATAACTGGGATATAGGGACTAGGATATAGGGGATTATGCTGTACATAACTAGGATATTGGGGCTAGGATATAGGGAATTATGCTGTACATAACTGGGATATAGGGACTAGGATATAGGGATATATGCAGTTCATAACTGGGATATAGGGACTAGGATATAGGGAATTATGCTGTACATAACTGGGATATAGGGACTAGGATATAGGGAATTATGCAGTACATAACTGGGATATAGGGACTAGGATATAGGAAATTATGCAGTACATAACTGGGATATAGGGACTAGGATATAGGGAATTATGCTGTACATAACTAGGATATAGGGACTAGGATATAGGGAATTATGCTGTACATAACTAGGATATAGGGACTAGGATATAGGGAATTATGCTGTACATAACTAGGATATAGGGACTAGGATATAGGGAATTATGCTGTACATAACTGGAATATAGGAACTAGGATATAGGCAATTATGCTGTACATAACTAGGATATAGGGACTAGGATATAGGGAATTATGCTGTACATAACTGGGATATAGGGACTAGGATATAGGGAATTATGCTGTACATAACTAGGATATAGGGACTAGGATATAGGTAATTATACTGTACATAACTGGGATATAGGGACTAGGATATAGGGAATTATGCAGTACATAACTGGGATATAGGGACTAGGATATAGGCAATTATGCAGTACATAACTGGGATATAGGGACTAGGATATAGGTAATTATGCTGTACATAACTAAGATATAGGGACTAGGATATAGGGAATTATGCTGTACATAACTAGGATATAGGAACTAGGATATAGGGAATTATGCTGTACATAACTAGGATATAGGGACTAGGATATAGGGAATTATGCTGTACATAACTGGGATATAGGGACTAGGATATAGGTAATTATGCTGTACATAACTGGGATATAGGGACTAGGATATAGGGAATTATGCTGTACATAACTAGGATATAGGGACTAGGATATAGGTAATTATGCTGTACATAACTAGGATATAGGGACTAGGATATAGGGAATTATGCTGTACATAACTGGGATATAGGAACTAGGATATAGGGAATTATGCTGTACATAACTGGGATATAGGGACTAGGATATAGGGAATTATGCTGTACATAACTAGGATATAGGGACTAGGATATAGGGAATTATGCTGTACATAACTAGGATATAGGGACTAGGATATAGGGAATTATGCAGTACATAACTGGGATATAGGAACTAGGATATAAGGAATTATGCTGTACATAACTGGGATCTAGGGACTAGGATATAGGCAATTATGCTGTACATAACTAGGATATAGGGACTAGGATATAGGGAATTATGCTGTACATAACTGGGATATAGGGACTAGGATATAGGGAATTATGCTGTACATAACTAGGATATAGGGACTAGGATATAGGTAATTATGCAGTACATAACTAGGATATAGGGACTAGGATATAGGGAATTATGCTGTACATAACTGGGATATAGGGACTAGGATATAGGGAATTATGCTGTACATAACTAGGATATAGGGACTAGGATATAGGGAATTATGCTGTACATAACTGGGATATAGGAACTAGGATATAGGCAATTATGCTGTACATAACTAGGATATAGGGACTAGGATATAGGGAATTATGCTGTACATAACTGGGATATAGGGACTAGGATATAGGGAATTATGCTGTACATAACTAGGATATAGGGACTAGGATATAGGTAATTATGCAGTACATAACTGGGATATAGGAACTAGGATATAAGGAATTATGCTGTACATAACTGGGATATAGGGACTAGGATATAGGCAATTATGCTGTACATAACTAGGATATAGGGACTAGGATATAGGGAATTATGCTGTACATAACTGGGATATAGGGACTAGGATATAGGGAATTATGCTGTACATAACTGGGATATAGGGACTAGGATATAGGCAATTATGCTGTACATAACTGGGATATAGGAACTAGGATATAAGGAATTATGCTGTACATAACTGGGATATAGGGACTAGGATATAGGCAATTATGCTGTACATAACTGGGATATAGGGACTAGGATATAGGCAATTATGCTGTACATAACTAGGATATAGGGACTAGGATATAGGGAATTATGCTGTACATAACTGGGATATAGGGACTAGGATATAGGCAATTATGCTGTACATAACTAGGATATAGGGACTAGGATATAGGGAATTATGCAGTACATAACTAGGATATAGGGACTAGGATATAGGGAATTATGCTGTACATAACTAGGATATTGGAACTAGGATATAGGGAATTATGCTGTACATAACTGGGATATAGGGACTAGGATATAGGGAATTATGCTGTACATAACTGGGATATAGGGACTAGGATATGGGGAATTATGCAGTACATAACTGGGATATAGGGACTAGGATATAGGGAATTATGCTGTACATAACTGGGATATTGGAACTAGGATATAGGGAATTATGCAGTACATAACTGGGATATAGGGACTAGGATATAGGGAATTATGCAGTACATAACTGGGATATAGGCAATTATGCTGTACATAACTGGGATATACGGACTACGATATAGGGAATTATGCTGTACATAACTGGGATATAGGGACTAGGATATAGGGAATTATGCTGTACATAACTAGGATATAGGGACTAGGATATAGGGAATTATGCAGTACATAACTGGGATATAGGGACTAGGATATAGGGAAATATACTGTACATAACTGGGATATAGGGACTAGGATATAGGGAATTATGCAGTACATAACTGGGATATAGGGACTAGGATATAGTGAATTATGCTGTATATAACTGGGATATAGGGACTAGGATATAGGGAATTATGCTGTACATAACTGGGATATAGGGACTAGGATATAGGGAATTATGCAGTACATAACTGTAATATAGGGACTAGGATATAGGGAATTATGCTGTACATAACTAGGATATAGGGACTAGGATATAGGGAATTATGCGGTACATAACTAGGATATAGGGACTAGGATATAGGGAATTATGCTGTACATAACTGGGATATAGGGACTAGGATATGGGGAATTATGCAGTACATAACTGGGATATAGGGACTAGGATATAGGGAATTATGCGGTACATAACTAGGATATAGGGACTAGGATATAGGGAATTATGCTGTACATAACTAGGATATAGGGACTAGGATATAGGGAATTATGCTGTACATAACTGGGATTTAGGAACTAGGATATAGGGAATTATGCTGTACATAACTAGGATATAGGGACTAGGATATAGGTAATTATGCTGTACATAACTAGGATATAGGGACTAGGATATAGGGAATTATGCTGTACATAACTGGGATATAGGGACTAGGATATAGGTAATTATGCTGTACATAACTGGGATATAGGGACTAGGATATAGGGAATTATGCTGTACATAACTAGGATATAGGGACTAGGATATAGGTAATTATGCTGTACATAACTAGGATATAGGGACTAGGATATAGGGAATTATGCTGTACATAACTGGGATATAGGAACTAGGATATAGGGAATTATGCTGTACATAACTGGGATATAGGGACTAGGATATAGGGAATTATGCTGTACATAACTAGGATATAGGGACTAGGATATAGGGAATTATGCTGTACATAACTGGGATATAGGAACTAGGATATAGGCAATTATGCTGTACATAACTAGGATATAGGGACTAGGATATAGGGAATTATGCTGTACATAACTGGGATATAGGGACTAGGATATAGGGAATTATGCTGTACATAACTAGGATATAGGGACTAGGATATAGGTAATTATGCAGTACATAACTGGGATATAGGAACTAGGATATAAGGAATTATGCTGTACATAACTAGGATATAGGAACTAGGATATAGGGAATTATGCTGTACATAACTGGGATATAGGAACTAGGATATAGGGAATTATGCTGTACATAACTAGGATATAGGGACTAGGATATAGGTAATTATGCTGTACATAACTAGGATATAGGGACTAGGATATAGGGAATTATGCAGTACATAACTAGGATATAGGGACTATGATATAGGGAATTATGCTGTACATAACTAGGATATAGGGACTAGGATATAGGGAATTATGCTGTACATAACTGGGATATAGGGACTAGGATATGGGGAATTATGCAGTACATAACTGGGATATAGGGACTAGGATATAGGGAATTATGCAGTACATAACTGGGATATAGGGACTAGGATATAGGGAATTATGCAGTACATAACTGGGATATAGGCAATTATGCTGTACATAACTGGGATATAGGGACTACGATATAGGGAATTATGCTGTACATAACTGGGATATAGGGACTAGGATATAGGGAATTATGCAGTACATAACTGGGATATAGGGACTAGGATATAGGGAAATATACTGTACATAACTGGGATATAGGGACTAGGATATAGGGAAATATACTGTACATAACTGGGATATAGGGACTAGGATATAGGGAATTATGCAGTACATAACTGGGATATAGGGACTAGGATATAGTGAATTATGCTGTACATAACTGGGATATAGGGACTAGGATATAGGGAATTATGCTGTACATAACTGGGATATAGGGACTAGGATATAGGGAATTATGCAGTACATAACTGTAATATAGGGACTAGGATATAGGGAATTATGCTGTACATAACTAGGATATAGGGACTAGGATATAGGGAATTATGCGGTACATAACTAGGATATAGGGACTAGGATATAGGGAATTATGCTGTACATAACTGGGATATAGGGACTAGGATATGGGGAATTATGCAGTACATAACTGGGATATAGGGACTAGGATATAGGGAATTATGCGGTACATAACTAGGATATAGGGACTAGGATATAGGGAATTATGCGGTACATAACTAGGATATAGGGACTAGGATATAGGGAATTATGCTGTACATAACTGGGATATAGGGACTAGGATATAGGGAATTATGCAGTACATAGCTGGCATATAGGGACTAGGATATAGGGAATTATGCTGTACATAACTAGGATATAGGGACTAGGATATAGGGAATTATGCAGTACATAACTGGGATATAGGAACTAGGATATAGGGAATTATGCAGTACATAACTGGGATATAGGGACTAGGATATAGGGAATTATGCTGTACATAACTGGGATATAGGGACTAGGATATAGGGAATTATGCAGTACTTAACTGGGATATATGGACTAGGATATAGGGAATTATGCTGTAGATAACTAGGATATATGGACTAGGATATAGGGAATTATGCTGTACATAACTGGGATATAGGGACTAGTATATAGGGAATTATGCAGCACATAGCTAGGATATAGGGAATTATGCTATACATAACTGGGATATAGGGACTAGGATATAGGGAATTATGCAGTACATAGCTAGGATATAGGGAATTATGCTGTAGATAACTAGGATATAGGGACTAGGATATAGGGAATTATGCTGTACATAACTGGGATATAGGGACTAGTATATAGGGAATTATGCAGTACATAGCTAGGATATAGGGAATTATGCTGTACATAACTGGGATATAGGGACTAGGATTTAGGGAATTATGCTGTACATAGCTAGGATATAGGGACTAGGATATAGGGAATTATGCTGTACTTAACTAGGATATAGGGACTAGGATATAGGGAATCATGCTTTACATAACTGGGATATAGGGACTAGTATATAGGGAATTATGCAGTACATAGCTAGGATATAGGGAATTATGCTATACATAACTGGGATATAGGGACTAGGATATAGGGAATTATGCTGTACATAACTGGGATATAGGGACTAGGATTTAGGGAATTATGCTGTACATAGCTAGGATATAGGGACTAGGATATAAGGAATTATGCTGTACATAACTAGGATATAGGGACTAGGATATAGGGAATTATGCTGTACATAACTGGGATATAGGGACTAGGATATAGGAAATTATGCTGTACATAACTGGGATATAGGGACTAGGATATAGGGAATTATGCAGTACATAACTGGGATATAGGGACTAGGATATAGGGAATTATGCTGTACATAACTAGGATATAGGGACTAGGATATAGGGAATTATGCTGTACATAACTGGGATATAGGGACTAGGATATAGGGAATTATGCAGTACATAACTGGGATATAGGGACTAGGATATAGGGAATTATGCGGTACATAACTAGGATATAGGGACTTGGATATAGGGAATTATGCTGTACATAACTAGGATATAGGGACTAGGATATAGGGAATTATGCTGTACATAACTGGGATATAGGGACTAGGATATAGGGAATTATGCAGTACATAACTAGGATATAGGGACTAGGATATAGGGAATTATGCTGTACATAACTAGGATATAGGGACTAGGATATAGGGAATTATGCTATACATGACTGGGATATAGGGACTAGGATATAGGGAATTATGCAGTACATAGCTAGGATATAGGGAATTATGCAGTACATAACTAGGATATAGGGACTAGGATATAGGGAATTATGCTGTACATAACTGGGATATAGGAACTAGGATATAGGGAATTATGCTGTACATTACTGGGATATAGGGACTAGGATATAAGGAACTATGCAATACATAAATGGGATATAGGGACTAGGATATAGGGAATTATGCTGTACATAACTAGGATATAGGGACTAGGATATAGGGAATTATGCTGTACATAACTGGGATATAGGGACTAGGATATAGGGAATTATGCTGTACATTACTGGGATATAGGGACTAGGATATAGGGAATTATGCTGTACATAACTGGGATATAGGTACTAGGATATAGGGAATTATGCTGTACATAACTAGGATATAGGGACTAGGATATAGGGAATTATGCTGTACATAACTGGGATATAGGAACTAGGATATAGGGAATTATGCTGTACATAACTAGGATATAGGGACTAGGATATAGGGAATTATGCTGTACATAACTAGGATATAGGGACTAGGATATAGGGAATTATACTGTACATAACTGGGATATAAGGACTAGGATATAGGGAATTATGCTGTACATAACTAGGATATAGGGACTAGGATATAGGGAATTATGCTGTACATAACTGGGATATAGGAACTAGGATATAGGGAATTATGCAGTACATAACTGGGATATAGGGACTAGGATATAGGGAATTATGCTGTACATAACTAGGATATAGGGACTAGGATATAGGGAATTATGCTGTACATAACTAGGATATAGGGACTAGGATATAGGGAATTATGCTGTACATAACTGGGATATAGGGACTAGGATATAGGGAATTATGCTGTACATAACTAGGATATAGGGACTAGGATATAGGGAATTATGCTGTACATAACTGGGATATAGGGACTAGGATATAGGGAATTATGCTGTACATAACTGGGATATAGGGACTAGGATATAGGGAATTATGCTGTACATAACTAGGATATAGGGACTAGGATATAGGGAATTATGCAGTACATAACTGGGATATAGGAACTAGGATATAGGGAATTATGCAGTACATAACTGGGATATAGGAACTAGGATATAGGGAATTATGCAGTACATAACTGGGATATAGGGACTAGGATATAGGGAATTATGCTGTACATAACTGGGATATAGGAACTAGGATATAGGGAATTATGCTGTACATAACTGGGATATAGGGACTAGGATATAGGGAATTATGCTGTACGTAACTAGGATATAGGGACTAGGATATAGGGAATTATGCTGTACATAACTGGGATATAGGGACTAGGATATAGGGAATTATGCTGTACATAACTAGGATATAGGGACTAGGATATAGGGAATTATGCTGTACATAACTAGGATATAGGGACTAGGATATAGGGAATTATGCTGTACATAACTAGGATATAGGGACTAGGATATAGGGAATTATGCAGTACATAACTAGGATATAGGGACTAGGATATAGGGAATTATGCTGTACATAACTAGGATATAGGGACTAGGATATAGGGAATTATGCTGTACATAACTGGGATATAGGGACTAGGATATGGGGAATTATGCAGTACATAACTGGGATATAGGGACTAGGATATAGGGAATTATGCTGTACATAACTGGGTTATAGGAACTAGGATATAGGGAATTATGCAGTACATAACTGGGATATAGGGACTAGGATATAGGAAATTATGCTGTACATAACTAGGATATAGAGACTAGGATATAGGGAATTATGCAGTACATAACTGGGATATAGGGAATTATGCTGTACATAACTGGGATATAGGGACTAGGATATAGGGAATTATGCTGTACATAACTGGGATATAGGGACTAGGATATAGGGAATTATGCTGTACATAACTAGGATATAGGGACTAGGATATAGGGAATTATGCAGTACATAACTGGGATATAGGGACTAGGATATAGGGAAATATACTGTACATAACTGGGATATAGGGACTAGGATATAGGGAATTATGCAGTACATAACTGGGATATAGGGACTAGGATATAGGGAATTATGCTGTACATAACTAGGATATAGGGACTAGGATATAGGGAATTATGCGGTACATAACTAGGATATAGGGACTAGGATATAGGGAATTATGCTGTACATAACTGGGATATAGGGACTAGGATATGGGGAATTATGCAGTACATAACTGGGATATAGGGACTAGGATATAGGGAATTATGCGGTACATAACTAGGATATAGGGACTAGGATATAGGGAATTATGCGGTACATAACTAGGATATAGGGACTAGGATATAGGGAATTATGCAGTACATAACTGGGATATAGGGACTAGGATATAGGGAATTATGCAGTACATAACTAGGATATAGGGACTAGGATATAGGGAATTATGCGGTACATAACTAGGATATAGGGACTAGGATATAGTGAATTATGCTGTACATAACTGGGATATAGGGACTAGGATATAGGGAATTATGCTGTACATAACTGGGATATAGGGACTAGGATATAGGGAATTATGCAGTACATAACTGTAATATAGGGACTAGGATATAGGGAATTATGCTGTACATAACTGGGATATAGGGACTAGGATATAGGGAATTATGCAGTACATAACTGTAATATAGGGACTAGGATATAGGGAATTATGCTGTACATAACTGGGATATAGGGACTAGGATATAGTGAATTATGCTGTACATAACTGGGATATAGGGACTAGGATATAGGGAATTATGCGGTACATAACTAGGATATAGGGACTAGGATATAGGGAATTATGCGGTACATAACTAGGATATAGGGACTAGGATATAGTGAATTATGCTGTACATAACTGGGATATAGGGACTAGGATATAGGGAATTATGCAGTACATAACTGTAATATAGGGACTAGGATATAGGGAATTATGCTGTACATAACTGGGATATAGGGACTAGGATATAGTGAATTATGCTGTACATAACTGGGATATAGGGACTAGGATATAGGGAATTATGCGGTACATAACTAGGATATAGGGACTAGGATATAGGGAATTATGCGGTACATAACTAGGATATAGGGACTAGGATATAGTGAATTATGCTGTACATAACTGGGATATAGGGACTAGGATATAGGGAATTATGCAGTACATAACTGTAATATAGGGACTAGGATATAGGGAATTATGCGGTACATAACTAGGATATAGGGACTAGGATATAGGGAATTATGCGGTACATAACTAGGATATAGGGACTAGGATATAGGGAATTATGCTGTACATAACTGGGATATAGGGACTAGGATATGGGGAATTATGCAGTACATAACTGGGATATAGGGACTAGGATATAGGGAATTATGCGGTACATAACTAGGATATAGGGACTAGGATATAGGGAATTATGCTGTACATAACTGGCATATAGGGACTAGGATATAGGGAATTATGCTGTACATAACTAGGATATAGGGACTAGGATATAGGGAATTATGCAGTACATAACTGGGATATAGGAACTAGGATATAGGGAATTATGCAGTACATAACTGGGATATAGGGACTAGGATATAGGGAATTATGCTGTACATAACTGGGATATAGGGACTAGGATATAGGGAATAATGCAGTACTTAACTGGGATATAGGGACTAAGATATAGGAAATTATGCAGTGCATAACTAGGATACAGGGGCTAAGATATAGGGAATTATGCAGTACATAACTAGGATATAGGGACTTGGATATAGGGAATTATGCTGTAGATAACTAGGATATAGGGACTAGGATATAGGGAATTATGCTGTACATAACTGGGATATAGGGACTTGCATATAGGGAATTATGCTGTACATAACTAGGATATAGGGACTAGGATATAGGGAATTATGCTGTACATAACTGGGATATAGGGACTTGCATATAGGGAATTATGCTGTACATAACTAGGATATAGGGACTAGGATATAGGGAATTATGCAGTACATAACTAGGATATAGGGACTAGGATATAGGGAATTATGCTGTGCATTAGGATATAGGGATTTGCATATAGGGAATTATGCTGTACATAACAAGGATATAGGGACTAGGGTATAGGGAATTATGCTGTACATAGCTAGGATATAGGGAATTATGCTGTACATAACTGGGATATAGGGACTAGGATTTAGGGAATTATGCAGTACATAGCTAGGATATAGGGACTAGGATATAGGGAATTATGCTGTACATAACTGGGATATAGGGACTAGGATATAGGGAATTATGCTGTATATAACTGGGATATAGGAAATTATGCAGCACATAACTAGGATATAGGGACTAGGATATAGGGAATTATGCAGTACATAGCTAGGATATAGGGAATTATGCTGTACATAACTGGGATATAGGGACTAGGATTTAGGGAATTATGCAGTACATAGCTAGGATATAGGGACTAGGATATAGGGAATTATGCTGTACATAACTGGGATATAGGGACTAGGATATAGGGAATTATGCTGTACATAACTGGGATATAGGAAATTATGCAGCACATAACTAGGATATAGGGACTAGGATATAGGGAATTATGCTGTACATAACTGGGATATAGGGACTAGGATATAGGGAATTATGCTGTACATAACTGGGATATAGGGACTAGGATATAGGGAATTATACTGTACATAACTGGGATATAGGGACTAGGATATAGGGAATTATGCTGTACATAACTGGGATATAGTGACTAGGATATAGGAAATTATGCAGTACATAACTGGGATATAGGAACTAGGATATAGGTAATTATGCTGTACATAACTGGGATATAGGGACTAGGATATAGGGAATTATGCAGTACATAACTGGGATATAGGGACTAGGATATAGGGAATTATGCTGTACATAACTGGGATATAGGGACTAGGATATAGGGAATTATGCGGTACATAACTGGGATATAGGGACTAGGATATAGGGAATTATGCAGTACATAACTGGGATATAGGGACTAGGATATAGGGAATTATGCTGTACATAACTAGGATACAGGGGCTAAGATATAGGGAATTATGCAGTACATAACTAGGATATAGGGACTTGGATATAGGGAATTATGCTGTACATAACTGGGATATAGGGACTTGGATATAGGGAATTATGCTGTACATAACTGGGATATAGGAACTAGTATATAGGGAATTATGCTGTACATAACTGGGATATAGGGACTAGGATATAGGGAATTATGCAGTACATAGCTAGGATATAGGGAATTATGCTGTACATAACTGGGATATAGGGACTAGGATATAGGGAATTATGCAGTACATAACTGGAATATAGGGACTAGGATTTAGGGAATTATGCTGTACATAACTAGGATATAGGGACTAGGATATAGGGAATTATGCGGTACATAACTAGGATATAGGGACTTGGATATAGGGAATTATGTTGTACATAACTGGGATATAGGCACTAGGATATAGGGAATTATGCAGTACATAACTAGGATATAGGGACTAGGATATAGGGAATTATGCTGTACATAACTGGGATATAGGGACTAGGATATAGGGAATTATGCAGTACATAACTAGGATATAGGGACTAGGATATAGGGAATTATGCTGTACATAACTAGGATATAGGGACTAGGATATAGGGAATTATGCAGTACATAACTAGGATATAGGGACTAGGATATAGGGAATTATGCTGTACATAACTGGGATATAGGGACTAGGATATAGGGAATTATGCAGTACATAACTAGGATATAGGGACTAGGATATAGGGAATTATGCTGTACATAACTAGGATATAGGGACTAGGATATAGGGAATTATGCTATACATGACTGGGATATAGGGACTAGGATATAGGGAATTATGCTGTACATTACTGGGATATAGGGACTAGGATATAGGGAATTATGCTGTACATAACTGGGATATAGTGACTAGGATATAGGAAATTATGCAGTACATAACTGGGATATAGGAACTAGGATATAGGTAATTATGCTGTACATAACTGGGATATAGGGACTAGGATATAGGGAATTATGCAGTACATAACTGGGATATAGGGACTAGGATATAGGGAATTATGCTGTACATAACTGGGATATAGGGACTAGGATATAGGGAATTATGCGGTACATAACTGGGATATAGGGACTAGGATATAGGGAATTATGCAGTACATAACTGGGATATAGGGACTAGGATATAGGGAATTATGCTGTACATAACTAGGATACAGGGGCTAAGATATAGGGAATTATGCAGTACATAACTAGGATATAGGGACTTGGATATAGGGAATTATGCTGTACATAACTGGGATATAGGGACTTGGATATAGGGAATTATGCTGTACATAACTGGGATATAGGAACTAGTATATAGGGAATTATGCTGTACATAACTGGGATATAGGGACTAGGATATAGGGAATTATGCAGTACATAGCTAGGATATAGGGAATTATGCTGTACATAACTGGGATATAGGGACTAGGATATAGGGAATTATGCAGTACATAACTGGGATATAGGCACTAGGATATAGGGAATTATGCAGTACATAACTAGGATATAGGGACTAGGATATAGGGAATTATGCTGTACATAACTGGGATATAGGGACTAGGATATAGGGAATTATGCAGTACATAACTAGGATATAGGGACTAGGATATAGGGAATTATGCTGTACATAACTAGGATATAGGGACTAGGATATAGGGAATTATGCTATACATGACTGGGATATAGGGACTAGGATATAGGGAATTATGCTGTACATTACTGGGATATAGGGACTAGGATATAGGGAACTATGCAATACATAATTGGGATATAGGGACTAGGATATAGGGAATTATGCTGTACATAACTAGGATACAGGGGCTAGGATATAGGGAATTATGCTGTACATTACTGGGATATAGGGACTAGGATATAGGGAATTATGCTGTACATAATTGGGATATAGGGACTAGGATATAGGGAATTATGCTGTACATAACTAGGATATAGGGACTAGGATATAGGGAATTATGCTGTACATAACTAGGATATAGGGACTAGGATATAGGGAATTATGCTGTACATAACTGGGATATAGGAACTAGGATATAGGGAATTATGCTGTACATAACTAGGATATAGGGACTAGGATATAGGGAATTATGCTGTACATAACTAGGATATAGGGACTAGGATATAGGGAATTATGCTGTACATAACTGGGATATAGGAACTAGGATATAGGGAATTATGCTGTACATAACTGGGATATAGGGACTAGGATATAGGGAATTATTCTGTACATAACTAGGATATAGGGACTAGGATATAGGGAATTATGCAGTACATAACTGGGATATAGGAACTAGGATATAGGGAATTATGCAGTACATAACTGGGATATAGGGACTAGGATATAGGGATTTATGCTGTACATAACTAGGATATAGGGACTAGGATATAGGCAATTATGCTGTACATAACTAGGATATAAGGACTAGGATATAGGGAATTATGCAGTACATAACTAGGATATAGGGACTAGGATATAGGGAATTATGCTGTACATAACTAGGATATAGGGACTAGGATATAGGGAATTATGCTGTACATAACTGGGATATAGGGACTAGGATATGGGGAATTATGCAGTACATAACTGGGATATAGGGACTAGGATATAGGGAATTATGCTGAACATAACTGGGATATAGGAACTAGGATATAGGGAATTATGCAGTACATAACTGGGATATAGGGACTAGGATATAGGGAATTATGCAGTACATAACTGGGATATAGGGACTAGGATATAGGGAATTATGCTGTACATAACTGGGATATAGGGACTAGGATATAGGGAATTATGCTGTACATAACTAGGATATAGGGACTAGGATATAGGGAATTATGCTGTACATAACTAGGATATAGGGACTAGGATATAGGGAATTATGCTGTACATAACTGGTATATAAGGACTAGGATATAGGGAAATATACTGTACATAACTGGGATATAGGGACTAGGATATAGGGAATTATGCAGTACATAACTGGGATATAGGGACTAGGATATAGTGAATTATGCTGTACATAACTGGGATATAGGGAATAGGATATAGGGAATTATGCAGTACATAACTGGGATATAGGGACTAGGATATAGGGAATTATGCAGTACATAACTGTAATATAGGGACTAGGATATAGGGAATTATGCTGTACATAACTAGGATATAGGGACTAGGATATAGGGAATTATGCGGTACGTAACTAGGATATAGGGACTAGGATATAGGGAATTATGCTGTACATAACTGGGATATAGGGACTAGGATATGGGGAATTATGCAGTACATAACTGGGATATAGGGACTAGGATATAGGGAATTATGCTGTACATAACTGGGATATAGGAACTAGGATATAGGGAATTATGCAGTACATAACTGGGATATAGGGACTAGGATATAGGGAATTATGCAGTACATAACTGGGATATAGGGAATTATGCTGTACATAACTGGGATATAGGGACTAGGATATAGGGAATTATGCTGTACATAACTGGGATATAGGGACTAGGATATAGGGAATTATGCAGTACATAACTGGGATATAGGGACTAGGATATAGGGAAATATACTGTACATAACTGGGATATAGGGACTAGGATATAGGGAATTATGCAGTACATAACTGGGATATAGGGACTAGGATATAGTGAATTATGCTGTACATAACTGGGATATAGGGACTAGGATATAGGGAATTATGCTGTACATAACTGGGATATAGGGACTAGGATATAGGGAATTATGCAGTACATAACTGTAATATAGGGACTAGGATATAGGGAATTATGCTGTACATAACTAGGATATAGGGACTAGGATATAGGGAATTATGCGGTACATAACTAGGATATAGGGACTAGGATATAGGGAATTATGCTGTACATAACTGGGATATAGGGACTAGGATATGGGGAATTATGCAGTACATAACTGGGATATAGGGACTAGGATATAGGGAATTATGCGGTACATAACTAGGATATAGGGACTAGGATATAGGGAATTATGCGGTACATAACTAGGATATAGGGACTAGGATATAGGGAATTATGCTGTACATAACTGGGATATAGGGACTAGGATATAGGGAATTATGCAGTACATAACTGGCATATAGGGACTAGGATATAGGGAATTATGCTGTACATAACTGGGATATAGGGACTAGGATATAGGGAATTATGCAGTACTTAACTGGGATATAGGGACTAGGATATAGGGAATTATGCTGTACATAACTAGGATACAGGGGCTAAGATATAGGGAATTATGCAGTACATAACTAGGATATAGGGACTTGGATATAGGGAATTATGCTGTAGATAACTAGGATATAGGGACTAGGATATAGGGAATTATGCTGTACATAACTGGGATATAGGGACTTGCATATAGGGAATTATGCTGTACATAACTAGGATATAGGGACTAGGATATAGGGAATTATGCTGTACATAACTAGGATATAGGGACTTGGATATAGGGAATTATGCTGTACATAACTGGGATATAGGGACTAGGATATAGGGAATTATGCAGTACATAGCTAGGATATAGGGAATTATGCTATACATAACTGGGATATAGGGACTAGGATATAGGGAATTATTCAGTACATAGCTAGGATATAGGGAATTATGCTGTACATAACTGGGATATAGGGACTAGGATTTAGGGAATTATGCAGTACATAGCTAGGATATAGGGACTAGGATATAGGGAATTATGCTGTACATAACTGGGATATAGGGACTAGGATATAGGGAATTATGCAGTACATAACTGGGATATAGGGACTAGGATATAGGGAATTATGCAGTACATAACTGGGATATAGGGAATTATGCTGTACATAACTGGGATATAGGGACTAGGATATAGGGAATTATGCTGTACATAACTGGGATATAGGGACTAGGATATAGGGAATTATGCAGTACATAACTGGGATATAGGGACTAGGATATAGGGAAATATACTGTACATAACTGGGATATAGGGACTAGGATATAGGGAATTATCCAGTACATAACTGGGATATAGGGACTAGGATATAGTGAATTATGCTGTACATAACTGGGATATAGGGACTAGGATATAGGGAATTATGCTGTACATAACTGGGATATAGGGACTAGGATATAGGGAATTATGCAGTACATAACTGTAATATAGGGACTAGGATATAGGGAATTATGCTGTACATAACTAGGATATAGGGACTAGGATATAGGGAATTATGCGGTACATAACTAGGATATAGGGACTAGGATATAGGGAATTATGCTGTACATAACTGGGATATAGGGACTAGGATATGGGGAATTATGCAGTACATAACTGGGATATAGGGACTAGGATATAGGGAATTATGCGGTACATAACTAGGATATAGGGACTAGGATATAGGGAATTATGCGGTACATAACTAGGATATAGGGACTAGGATATAGGGAATTATGCTGTACATAACTGGGATATAGGGACTAGGATATAGGGAATTATGCAGTACATAACTGGCATATAGGGACTAGGATATAGGGAATTATGCTGTACATAACTAGGATATAGGGACTAGGATATAGGGAATTATGCAGTACATAACTGGGATATAGGAACTAGGATATAGGGAATTATGCAGTACATAACTGGGATATAGGGACTAGGATATAGGGAATTATGCTGTACATAACTGGGATATAGGGACTAGGATATAGGGAATTATGCAGTACTTAACTGGGATATAGGGACTAGGATATAGGGAATTATGCAGTGCATAACTAGGATACAGGGGCTAAGATATAGGGAATTATGCAGTACATAACTAGGATATAGGGACTTGGATATAGGGAATTATGCTGTAGATAACTAGGATATAGGGACTAGGATATAGGGAATTATGCTGTACATAACTGGGATATAGGGACTTGCATATAGGGAATTATGCTGTACATAACTAGGATATAGGGACTAGGATATAGGGAATTATGCAGTACATAACAAGGATATAGGGACTAGGATATAGGGAATTATGCTGTACATAACTGGGATATAGGGACTAGGATATAGGGAATTATGCAGTACATAGCTAGGATATAGGGAATTATGCAGTACATAACTGGGATATAGGGACTAGGATTTAGGGAATTATGCAGTACATAGCTAGGATATAGGGACTAGGATATAGGGAATTATGCTGTACATAACTGGGATATAGGGACTAGGATATAGGAAATTATGCTGTACATAACTGGGATATAGGGACTAGGATATAGGGAATTATGCAGTACATAACTGGGATATAGGGACTAGGATATAGGGAATTATGCTGTACATAACTAGGATATAGGGACTAGGATATAGGGAATTATGCTGTACATAACTGGGATATAGGGACTAGGATATAGGGAATTATGCAGTACATAACTGGGATATAGGGACTAGGATATAGGGAATTATGCTGTACATAACTAGGATACAGGGGCTAGGATATAGGGAATTATGCAATACATTACTGGGATATAGGGACTAGTGTTGAGCCACCCCCGTAGTGTTCGAGTTCGGTTCGTCGAACACCCATGTGTTCGCCGAACTGTTCGTCGAACTGTTCGTCGAACACCTTCGAACACCGTTAAAACCAATGGCAGGCAAACAAAAACACATAGAAACACATAGAAAACACCTTCAAAGGTGTCCAAAAGCTGACAAACTGCTCAGAAGACACAACTAACACATGGAAAAGTGACAAGTACATATAGTCATGCGAAAAGAAAAGAGGTGGAGGAGTAAAAGGAGGGGGAGACACAGATATAGGCATGTCATGCCCTTCTAAAATCCAAAAAGTGAGAAGCCGACACGTTCAGTCCGCTCCTGCCCGTGCCACCTCCGTGTCGCCGGGTTTGTGCCAGAGCCGCGGTGAACCCTGACGGCCAGCCCCCCTCTCCCAATACTGGTGCCTGTCCGCTGGTGGGTCGAGCGAGCCCCCCTGTGGTGGAGGCAGCTCTAAGCTTTTTAATTTAAATTGTCTCTCTAATTTGAATGAATACACTTTAAATCCATTTACAAGGATCTATTGGAGGGCAAGTCTCCTGCCAGCAGCCGCGTAATTCCAGCTCCAGTAGCGTCCACTAAAGCTGCTGCAGTTAAAAAGCTTTTATAAGGATCGAGCTCGGCTGTCCACCGCAAGGCATCCTACTGCCAGTCCCAGCCCCTATGCCTTGGGGTGCCACCTGATGCTCTTCACTGAGTATCCCGTGGTCCCGAAGCATTTCCTTTGAAAAAATTAAGTGTCCAAACTACAGGTGGTGTAGCTTGCTTAACAGCCGGGATAATCCGCTGACTAGCAGACACTGCTACTAGGCACAAAGTATTTCCTGGGCTAGATGCAGTTAAAAATTTGTAATTAGATACTCTCGTTGGATGCTGAGAAAGCATTCCATAGAGTCTCCTGGCACGCCATATATGATTCTCTTAAAAAGCTTGGGGTACGGGTCTAGGGTACCCTTTTATAGCCAAAATCACGGCCCTGTATCGCAATACGTCACCTAGGCTGAAGATAAATGGAACTGTAGCACCCTGAGGGCTCGGTTGCTACAGAGGTATTGCACCTCACCCAGAGGTGTGATATCTCACTCTCAGGTAAGGATGGAGTGTGGATCAGGACCCGACACCTGCATGCATTACACCACATTGCCGTGGGCCAGGGCGACCAATATGCCTCTGAGATGGGCACGACAGTCCCTGTCCCTGGCTGGAGTGGGGGGAGGGAACACTGAGGAAGGGGAACCCTGTAGTGCAGGAGCAGGGAGGAAGTAGTTTCTGGGTGCATTGAGAAGGGAGTATAAAAGGTGGGCACCATCTTAGTTCAGTGCAGAGAAGTCTGAGCAGAAGTGGCAGGGAGCAGGGGCTCTGCATGAGCTCTGCTCCGGTGGCGGGCCTAGTAACAGAGGCCCAGGCCTGGAAGAGGGAGAAGGAAGGAAGAGGAGCGGAGAAGGCTCCAGGAACGAGGAATGAAGGGATCCCAGGGGTGCGGACGGGCGAGTCACCACCGCACGCCCGAATCCACCTGCGTGGAGGGGTCAGGCCAAAGGGGGAGACCGGTCCCCGAAACTAGTGGAGGCAGGAAACGACCCTCAGCTAGAAACCGGAGGCTGTGACATTTTATGTGGCGCAGCCCCTCGCTACACCCGCTAGGAAGGCACCACATAGGGTCAGGGAAACTGGCGCCAAGTTTACCAAGAGAAGGCCCGAGGCAGCCGGACAGAAGGGTTGGTAAGAAAGGCCAGACAAAGGACACACAAAGGGGGTCCTGTGAAGCGCTCCAAAGTTATCTGGGAGTTGTCTGAGCCCCTCACCTGGTGAGCACAGTACGACGTGGGCAGCCGTTACCTGCAGATGTGGTCTGGATAATAAGAACTGTGAGTAAAGGCCCTGGACTGCATCACTGACTCCGTGTCGTTACTGCTGCTGCCCTGCACCATCACCCCCATCCTCCGCATACACTGCCCTGAGGCTATACTCCTCCCGTGGGGAGTTATGCTACGCTCTGCTGCACCCACAACACCAGCCTCAGCGGTCTGCCCTGTAGCGGCGGTTCACTCTGACCGCAATCCACGGGTGGCGTAGTCGGACATTTAAACATCAAAACCACATAAATAGTTCCGCCACTGGTTTGACCACCCTGAGCCACGGAACCGGGTCGCCGCCACGAAGACTACAACCACCAGCATCCACCAAAAAGGGTCCGGCTCCGGGTGTCCCAAGGCCCAGGGGGTGCATCAGAACATTTTCATCACCTTTCACAATCACCAATGGGACAAGGCAGGGATGTCCTCTGTCCCCTCTCTTATACATCCTAGTGACGGAGCACCTGCTCTCATCAATTCGCCATAACCCCAATATTAGGTGGATTGAGGTGAGAGGCACCGAGTACAAGTGCTCTCTATTTGCTGATGATGTCCTAGTATATATCACTCAATCACATATATCCATCCCTGCTGTTATGGCTGAAATAGATCACTTTGTTACATGGTCAAATTTTAAAATCAATGCAGCGAAGTCTGAGGCCCTCGATGTCTCCCTCCCCAAATCCATATAGGATTCCATCCAGTCCAACTTTCCCTTTGCCTGGCCCTCACAGGGTATCAAATACTTAGGAATTCCTATTCATAGAGACCTCTCCCATCTATGTTATCTTAATTTTGGGCCCTTTATTGAACAACTCCATACAGACCACGGTTGGCAAGTTAGAACTGTAAGATTCACTACGTGAACCACTGGTGTTTTGTGGAAAAGCACATGTACACTGTGTTCCAAATTATTATGCAAAAAGTGTTTAGGAGTGATAAGGGAAGAATTTGTTTGTTTGTCAGTTAAACTCATTGATGGTGATGTGTGTCAGGGCTCTTTATATCACTGTAAGCAATTGCAGACACCTGTGCTAATTAGTTTGGCAGGTGTGTCCAATGAAAGGCAAGACTACTTAAGAAGGCTGTCTCACATTATTAAGCAGCCTACATTTTCTGCCAAAATGGGAAAGAAAAAGGATGTGTCGGCTGCTGAGAAGCAACAAATTGTGGAGTGTTTAGTAGGTCAAGGCATGACTACAATCAACATTGTGCGATGATCAGGATGAAGTGTCTTGGCAATCAAGAAGTATGTAGCTGATTCACAGTACACACGTGTGCGTGCTGATAAGGGCAAATTGAGGACTCTTTCCTACAGGCAACTACGTCAGGTTAAAAGAGCAGCGGCAAAAAAGCCTTGTCATAGCAGCAGACAAGTTTTTGAAGCTGCTGGTGGCTCCAACGTCCCCCGAACAACAAGATGCAGGGTCCTTCAGAGGTTTGCAGCTGTGCATATGCCATCCTGTCGACCTCCTCTATCCACTTCACACAAGCAGAAACGGCTCCAGTGGGCCAAACATTACATGAAGACTGATTTCAAAACTGTTTTGTTCACGGATGAGTGCCGTGCAGTGCTCGATAGTCCAGATGGATGGAGTGGAGGATGGCTGGTTGATGGACACCCCACGCAAACACGGCTACAGCGCCAACAAGGAGGAGGTGGAGTAATGTTTTGGGCTGGAATCATGGGGAGAGAGATTGTCGGCCCCTTTAGGATCCCTGAAGGTGCTAAAGATGAACTCCATAATGTATGCGGATTTTCTCAAACAGCACTTCCTGCCATGGTTCAAGAAGAAGAACCGTGTATTTCACAGCAAGATCATTTTTTTGCATGATAATGCACCATCTCATGCTGCACATAAAACATCTGCATCTCTGGCTGATATGGGCATAAAAGGGGACAAACTTATGGTGTGACCCCCATGCTCCCCTGACCTCTACCCCATTCAGAACCTCTGGAGCATCATCAAAAGGAGTGTCTATGATGGCGGGAGGCAGTTCACATCTAAGCAACAGCTCTGGGAGGGTATTCTGTCCTCATGCAAAACAATTGAAGCAGAAACCATCCAAAACCTGACAAATTCAATGGACGAGAGAGTTCAGAAGCTCCTTTCGAACAAGGGGTCCTATGTGAAAATGTAACATCACCTAGAATAAAGTTTTGAGTTGAAAACTGTTTGATTTCAGTTTCTAATAACCTGCTAATGCTTATAATTTCAAAAATGACCATTTTTTTGGTCTTTATTAAAATGAAAAGGTTGATCGAAAAGTTTGGGGGATCTAAGAGTGTGGCAACCCAGTAGTCATGATTACTTCGAATTCTGACAATATGAGGGTCATGTTGCAGGTAGTGCAGCAAGAAGGCACTTATGTGTCTTGCGCATCTCGGAGCCCCAAAATTATTTTCCGGGCTAGATGCAGCTAAAAATTATTATTAATTTTAAATCTGGTGGAGCTTAGTATAGATGGCCTAATAGGATCAGTGCTGCACACTGCTACAAAGCCCAAATTATTTTCCAGTCAAGATACAGATAAACATGATTAGTAATTTTAAATCTGGTGGAGCTTATTATAGATGGCCTAATAGAATCAGTGCTGCACACTGCTACAAAGCCCAAATTATTTTCCAGCCAAGATACAGATAAACATGATTAGTAATTTGAAAGCTTAAAACGGTTGGTAGGGTGATTTTAACCAATCATCAAGCTTTTACTCTCCCCAGGATGACACAGGGGTAGAAAAGTCGTTTCGGATCCATGATTTGTTCATCTTTATGAACGTGAGTCTGTCTACATTATCAGTGGAGAGCCGCGTGCGCTTATCTGTCAGCACACCACCAGCAGCGCTGAACACACGTTCAGACAGAACGCTGGCTGCGGGGCATGACAAGATCTCCAAGGCGTAAGTGGCTAGCTCCGGCCATTTATCCAGATTGGAAGCCCAAAAAGAGCAAGGGTCCAGTGACACAGTCATGGCTTCAATGTTTACTTGGAGATACTCCTGTACCATCGTCTCTAGGCGTTGACTATGTGTCAGACTTCTTGTCTCCTGTGGCCTTGCAAAGGATGGGCTAAAAAAGTGGTGAAATGATTCCGCAAAATTGATGTTACCAGCAGATACTGTGGTTCTGTTACGGTTTGAGTGCTGAACACTTGACGGTCCCACGGTTGGCAAGTTGGAACTGTGAGATTCACTACGTGCACCACTGGTGTTTTGTGGAAAAGCACATGTAAGATTCTGCAACAGTCTCTGCTGATACTCCTGCATGCGTGCATCCCTTTCTATGGCAGGAATAATTTCGGCAAATTTACTTTTGTACCGGGGATCTAACAGTGTGGCAACCCAGTAGTCAGGATTATTTCTAATTCTCACAATTCGAGGGTCATGTTGCAGGTAGTGCAGCAAGAAGGCACTCATGTGTGTTGCACATCCAGGAGCACCAAGTCCCTGTTGTGTTGGTGGCGAGGTAACAATCATGCTTCCTTCCTCTCTCCTCTCCCCCCAACCTCACACAACAGAAATGTGATCAAGGTCTCCCTCATCTGATGAGTCTTCCATCAGTTCGTCCTCCACTTCTTCCTGGGCTCCTGCACCTTCCTCACTAGTTTGGCTGCTACCATGCGCCCTGGTAAAACCATCTCCCCCACCCTCACATGCCTGCCGCCTTGGTGCAGCCGACCGTCTGGACCTTGCAGATGTTAGCCCTTCCGCATACAACTCCTCCTCCTCTACTTCCTCCACCTCCTCTTGTGCCACCATCTGACTCCGAATTCTGTTTAACATGTGCTCCAGCATGTAAATCACCGGAATAGTCATGCTGATAATGGCATCGTCAGCACTAAACATCTTCGTCGCCATTTCAAAACTGTGCAGAAGGGTGCATAGGTCCCTGATCTGAGACCACTCCTCCAGCGTGATTTGCCCCACCTCTGGATCTCGTTGGCCCAGGCTATACATCAGAACGTATTGCACCAGGGCTTGTCGGTGCTGCCACAGTCGCTGCAACATGTGCAGAGTTGAATTCCACGGGTAGGCACATCGCATTTTAGCCGGTGAAGTGGCAGGCCCAACGACTTCTGTAGAGATGTAAGTCGCTGAGCTGCGGGATGCGAACGGCGGAAGTGAGCACACAGCGACCGTGCCCTCTGCAGAAGGCCATCTAGTCTGGGATAGTGGGCTAAAAATTGCTGGACAACCAGGTTCAACACGTGAGCCATACAAGGCACGTGTGTGACATTGCCCCGGCGAAGGGCCGCACCCAGGTTTGCAGCATTGTCGCACACGGCCTTCCCTGGTTTCAGGTCCAGTGGAGACAACCATTCATGAAATTGGTTCTCCAGAGCTGACCACAACTCCTCAGCTGTGTGACTCACATTTCCCAGACATTTCAAAGTAAAAACCGCCTGATGATGTTGAGCCCTACTGCCAGCATAGTAAGGAGGTGTGCAGGATCCCTTCTGCGCAGTTAGAAAGCTTGTGGCATGACCAGACAGGCTTTGGGTGCAGGTGGAAGACTGAGAGGAGGTTGAGGAGGCAGAAGCAGTGGAGGAACTTTGACATAAAGAGGATTGACGCACAACTCGTGGGGACGGCAAGACTTGGACAGCAGCCCCTTGTCCTGCTGTCACCATAGTTACCCAGTGCCCAGTCAGCGACATGTAACGCCCCTGTCCATGCCTACTCGTCCAAGTGTCTGTGGTGAAATGCACCCTGTCACACACAGAGTTTCTCAAAGAAGCGGTGATGTTGTGTGCGACATGCTGGTGGAGCGCAGGCACACCTTTCTTTGAGAAGTAGTGCCGACTGGGCATCTGGTACTGGGGCACTGCGACGGACATAAGGTCTCGAAAATCCTCTGTGTCCACCAGGCGGAAAGGCAGCATTTCTGTAGCCAAGAGCTTGCAGATGGTGAAATTCAACCTCTTAGCTTTCTCATGGCTAGGAGGAAATGGTCTTTTACTTGTCCACATCTGAGGGACCGAGGGCTGGCTATTGTGCTTAGACGGGGTTGATAAGGGTGTCCCCGGCAAACTGCCGGTCTGTGAGGAAGATGCAGGCGAACATGTTAGGTTGCCTTGATCCAAAGGTGGTGCTATCGATGTCGGACAGCGCTCAACACCAGCTGGTGTTACCACCTCCAAAGAAAATGATGACCTGCCAATCACGCTGGCTGTTGCGGGTAAAGAGGTGGCAGGTCTGCGCCCCAAAACAGGTGTGACTGCTGTCCCCCCAGTCACAGAGGATGAAGAGGCCGCGGATGCACAAGATATGGCAGACGGTGGTTGGCCCGGCCGGCTAGGCCACATTGTAGCACACTGAGCTTCCCACTGCAACTTATGCTTCATGTCCATGTGCCGGTTCATGCATGAAGTACTCAAACTATGTACTTTTTGGCCTCTACTTAGCTTTTGCTGACAAATGTTACAGATAACACGAGTTGGGTCATCTTTATCGATCTGAAAAAATGCCCAGGCTATGCAAGGCTTAGCACCCATGCGACCTGAAGAGCCACCACGACTTGTGGTGAGAGGCAGAGTTGTGTTTGAGGATGCAGTTGTTGACGTGCTTCCAGTACTACGTCTCTGTCCAGGAAGGCGCAACCTGACCTCGTCGTCACTAGCATCTTCCTCCACCTCCTCTGCTGACCTCATCTCTTGGCTGACTGTGGGTTGACAGTAAGTGGGATCTCCAACCTCATCATCATCACCCTGTGCGTTATCACACCCGTCGTCCTCAGAGCCAACCTGTTCCTGCCCTGACAAAAAACTAAAGTTGTCGCTCCAATCAGGTATTTGAGTCTCATCATCGTCTTCCTCATTGTCTCCACCAACAGGAGTTACAGTTTGGGAATGAGGGTCTACATTATGGTCAGAACCTTCTGCGTCTGGTCCTGGATCCGACTCATAAAGATTCTGGGCATCAGTGCAGATCATTTCCTCGTCTGGATTCACAGAAGCGCTGGAGTCGACCTTTGATTCCCAGGCTATAGTATGAGTAAACAGCTCTGCAGACTCAACCATCTGTTCTACCTCATACTCAGACGGGCAGCTGGTGATTTGGGAGCTGTGAGGAAGCAAGTGCGATTGGGGTGACACCTTTGAGGACTGGAGTATTTGTGATGTTGAAGTTGATGTGGAGGAGAGCCCACTTAAAGGAGCACTTGATATCCGTTGAAGCACCTGCTGTTTTTGTGCCTCATCTGGAATTTGTAGCGATTGGCGTGGCCGTAAGAAAGGGATCTTATCACATTGTCCGCTAAAAGAAGTAGACATTTTAGTTTGGCTGGAAGATGGTCTTTCTTCTGCAGATGTTACTGTTGCTTTAACACCTACCCCACGGACACAACCTTTTTTCCCCTTCCCAACATGCCTATTCCCCTTTCCACCAGCAGCAGGCCTTTTTCCACTCATTTTGGTGGTTAACTAATTCACAACTCTGGAGTTGTTTGCACAAAAAAACAATGGATGGGAACCGAGCAGAGCTGAGTGGCCAAACTGTGGTATTAGGCCAAAACTATTGGCTGGGTTAGATGCAGAAAAAAATATATTCAATTTGCAACCTGATGGAGGTCAGTATAGATGGACTAATAGAACAAGTCCCACACACAGCTAGAAGCCCAAATATTTTTTCAGAGGTAGATGCAGAAAAAATGGTATTCAGTTTGCAACCTGATGGAGGTCAGTATAGATGGACTAATAGAACAAGTCCTACACACAGCTAGAAGCCCAAATATTTTTTCAGAGGTAGATGCTGAAAAAAATTATATTCAGTTTGCAACCTGATGGAGGTCAGTATAGATGGACTAATAGAACAAGTCCCACACACAGCTAGAAGGCCAAATATTTTTTCAGAGGTAGATGCAGATAAAAATTATTTTTAATTTGCAGCCTGATGGAGGTCAGTATAGATGGACTAATAGAACAAGTCCCACACACTGCTAGAAGGCCAAATATTTTTTCAGAGGTAGATGCAGAAAAAAATTATATTCAGTTTGCAACCTGATGGAGGTCAGTATAGATGGACTAATAGAACAAGTCCCACACACAGCTAGAAGCCCAAATATTTTTTCAGAGGTAGATGCAGAAAAAAAATATATTCAGTTTGCAACCTGATGTAGGTCAGTATAGATGGACTAATAGAGAAAGTCCCACACACTGCTAGAAGGCCAAATATTTTTTCAGAGCTAGATGCAGACAAAAAATTATTTTTAATTTGCAACCTGATGGAGGTCAGTATAGATGGACTAATAGAACAAGTCCCACACACTGCTAGAAGGCCAAATATTTTTTCAGAGCTAGATGCAGATAAAAATTATTTTTAATTTGCAACCTGATGGAGGTCAGTATAGATGGACTAATAGAGAAAGTCCCACACACTGCTAGAAGGCCAAATATTTTTTCAGAGCTAGATGCAGACAAAAAATTATTTTGAATTTGCAACCTGATGGAGGTCAGTATAGATGGACTAATAGAACAAGTCCCACACGCTGCTAGAAGCCCAAATATTTTTTCAGAGCTAGATGCAGATATAAATTATTTTTAATTTGCAACCTGATGCAGGTCAGTATAGATGGACTAATAGAACAAGTCCCACACACTGCTAGAAGGCCAAATATTTTTTCAGAGCTAGATGCAGATAAAAATTATTTTTAATTTGCAACCTGATGGAGGTCAGTATAGATGGACTAATAGAACAAGTCCCACACACTGCTAGAAGCCCAAATATTTTTTCAGAGCTAGATGCAGAAAAAAAATATATTCAGTTTGCAACCTGATGGAGGTCAGCATAGATGGACTAATAGAACAAGTCCCACACACAGCTAGAAGCCCAATATTTTTTCAGAGCTAGATGCAGATAAATATTATTTTTAATTTGCAACCTGATGGAGGTCAGTATAGATGGACTAATAGAACAAGTCCCACACACTGCTAGAAGGCCACATATTTTTTCAGAGCTAGATGCAGATAAATATTATTTTTAATTTGCAGCCTGATGGAGGTCAGTATAGATGGACTAATAGAATGATGCTATGCCCAAAAGATTTTACTTCACTAGGTGCAGAAAAAAAAAATTGGTATTCTATACACAGGTGTTATATCTTGCAACACAGATAGGCTACTCCACTGACTAACACACTCTGCAATAGGCCAAAATGGATTAGCTTTGCTAGATTCAGCCAAATGCTGTGAAAAAAACTTGCACAGCACTGGCACAGACCTGCCTGGCAAAAACTGCAGCTGCAGCAGTGAGAAAATGGTGGCGACGGGGAAAATGGCTGGGTCTTATAGGGCAAGGACATGTGACATACACTGCCAATGACACATGCCCTTGCTTGTGTGAAAAAAAGCACTTCGCTCCGTGTGTGCGCTGCTGATAGGCTGACAGATTGCACCTCCCCACTGTAAATGCGGGAAAGAGAAAAAAAAATGGAGATCTTCATTGTTCCTGCAGAGATCCATCCCCTGCCCCTCCCCCCGCCCCGCTGTACACTCAAACTGCGTATTAACATTAATTTTCATCATTACTGAAAAAATCCAGTTATGATTTTGGTGCACGAACAGTTATCGAACATAACCTCGAACAGCCGAATTTTTCTCAAATCGTTCGTGTTCGCCGAACGGCTCGAACACCGCCCAAAACAGCTCGAATTTGAGATTGGCGAACAGTTCGAGTAGAACAACGCTCATCTCTAATAGGGACTAGGATATAGGGAATTATGCTGTACATAACTAGGATACAGGGACTAGGATATAGGGAATTATGCTGTACATAACTAGGATACAGGGACTAGGATATAGGGAATTATGCTGCACATAACTGGGATATAGGGACTAGGATATAGGGAATTATGCTGTACATAACTAGGATATAAGGACTAGGATATAGGGAATTATGCTGTACATAACTAGGATACAGGGACTAGGATATAGGGAATTATGCTGTACATAACTAGGATACAGGGGCTAGGATATAGGGAATTATGCAGTACATTACTGGGATATAGGGACTAGGATATAGGGAATTATGCAATACATAACTGGGATATAGGGACTAGGATATAGGGAATTATGCAGTACATAACTAGGATATAGGGACTAGGATATAGAGAATTATGCAATACATAACTAGGATACCGGGGCTAGGATATAGGGAATTATGCAGTACATAACTAGGATATAGGGACTTGGATATAGGGAATTATGCAGTACATAACTGGGATATAGGGACTAGGATATAGGGAATTATGCAGTACATAACTAGGATACCGGGGCTAGGATATAGGGAATTATGCAGTACATAACTAGGATATAGGGACTTGGATATAGGGAATTATGCTGTACATAACTGGGATATAGGGACTAGGATATAGGGAATTATGCTGTACATAACTGGGATATAGGGACTAGGATATAGGGAATTATGCTGCACATAACTGGGATATAGGGACTAGGATATAGGGAATTATGCTGTACATAACTAGGATACAGGGACTAGGATATAGGGAATTATGCTGCACATAACTGGGATATAGGGACTAGGATATAGGGAATTATGCTGTACATAACTAGGATACAGGGCCTAGGATATAGGGAATTATGCAGTACATTACTGGTATATAGGGACTAGGATATAGGGAATTATGCTGTACATAACAAGGATATAGGGACTAGGATATAGGGAATTATGCTGCACATAACTGGGATATAGGGACTAGGATATAGGGAATTATGCAGTACATAGCTAGGATATAGGGAATTATGCTATAAATAACTGGGATATAGGGACTAGGATATAGGGAATTATGCTGTACATAACTAGGATATAGGGACTAGGATATAGGGAATTATGCAGTACATTACTGGGATATAGGGACTAGGATATAGGGAATTATGCAGTACATAACTGGGATATAGGGACTAGGATATAGGGAATTATGCTGTACATAACTGGGATATAGGGACTAGGATATAGGGAATTATGCTGTACATAACTAGGATACAGGGGCTAGGATATAGGGAATTATGCAGTACATAACTGGGATATAGGGACTAGGATATAGGGAATTATGCAGTACATTACTGGGATATAGGGATTAGGATATAGGGAATTATGCAGTACATTACTGGGATATAGGGACTAGGATATAGGGAATTATGCTGTACATAACTGGGATATAGGGACTAGGATATAGGAAATTATGCAGTACATAACTAGGATATAGGGACTAGGATATAGGGAATTATGCTGTATATAACTAGGATATAGGGACTAGGATATAGGGAATTATGCTGTACATAACTAGGATACAGGGGCTAGGATATAGGGAATTATGCTGTACATAACTGGGATATAGGGACTAGGATATGGGGAATTATGCAGTTCATAACTGGGATAGAGGGACTAGGATATAGGAAATTATGCAGTACATAACTAGGATATAGGGACTAGGATATAGGGAATTATGCTGTACATAACTAGGATATAGGGACTAGGATATAGGGAATTATGCTGTACATAACTGGGATATAGGGACTAGGATATAGGGAATTATGCTGTTCTTAACTGGGATATAGGGACTAGGATATAGTGAATTATGCTGTACATAACTAGGATATAGGGAATTATGCTGTTCATAACTGGGATACAGGGGCTAGGATATAGGGAATTATGCTGTACATAACTGGGATATAGGGACTAGGATATAGGGAATTATGCTGTACATAACTAGGATATAGGGACTTGGATAAAGGGAATTATGCTGTACATAACTAGGATATAGGGACTAGGATATAGGGAATTATGCTGTACATAACTGGGATATAGGGACTAGGATATAGGGAATTATGCAGTACATAACTAGGATATAGGGACTAGGATATAGGGAATTATGCTGTACATAACTAGGATATAGGGACTGGGATATAGGGAATTATGCTGTACATAACTGGGATATAGGGACTAGGATATAGGGAATTATGCTGTACATAACTAGGATATAGGGACTAGGATATAGGGAATTATGCTGTACATAACTGGGATATAGGGACTAGGATATAGGGAATTATGCTGTACATAACTAGGATATAGGGACTAGGATATAGGGAATTATGCAGTACATAACTGGGATATAGGAACTAGGATATAGGGAATTATGCTGTACATAACTGGGATATAGGGACTAGGATATAGGGAATTATGCTGTACATAACTAGGATATAGGGACTAGGATATAGGGAATTATGCAGTACATAACTGGGATATAGGAACTAGGATATAGGGAATTATGCTGTACTTAACTGGGATATAGGGACTAGGATATAGGGAATTATGCTGTACATAACTGGGATATAGGGACTAGGATATAGGGAATTATGCAGTACATAACTGGGATATAGGGACTAGGATATAGGGAAATATACTGTACATAACTGGGATATAGGGACTAGGATATAGGGAATTATGCTGTACATAACTGGGATATAGGGACTAGGATATAGGGAATTATGCTGTACATAACTGGGATATAGGGACTAGGATATAGGGAATTATGCTGTACATAACTGGGATATAGGGACTAGGATATAGGGAATTATGCTGTACATAACTGAGATATAGGGACTAGGATATAGGGAATTATGCTGTACATAACTAGGATATAGGGACTAAGATATAGGGAATTATGCTGTACATAACTGGGATATAGGGACTAGGATATAGGGAATTATGCTGTACATAACTGGGATATAGGGACTCGGATATAGGGAATTATGCTGTATATAACTAGGATACAGGGGCTAGGGTATAGGGAATTATGCTGTACATAACTAGGATATAGGGACTAGGATATAGGGAATTATGCTGTACAAAACTGGGATATAGGGACTAGGATATAGGGAATTATGCTGTACATAACTAGGATATAGGGACTAAGATATAGGGAATTATGCTGTACATAACTGGGATATAGGGACTAGGATATAGGGAATTATGCTGTACATAACTGGGATATAGGGACTCGGATATAGGGAATTATGCTGTACATAACTGGGATATAGGGACTAGGATATAGGGAATTATGCTGCATATAACTGGGATATAGGGATTAGGATATAGGGAATTATGCTGCACATAACTGGGATATAGGGACTAGGATGTAGGGAATTATGCAGTACATAACTAGGATATAGGGACTAGGATATAGGGAATTATGCTGTACATAACTAGGATATAGGGATTAGGATATAGGGAATTATGCTGTACATAACTAGGATATAGGGACTAGGATATAGGGAATTATGCTGTACATAACTGGGATATAGGGACTAGGATATAGGGAATTATGCTGTACATAACTGGGATATAGGGACTAGGATATAGGGAATTATGCTGTACATAACTAGGATATAGGGATTAGGATATAGGGAATTATGCTGTACATAACTAGGATATAGGGACTAGGATATAGGGAATTATGCTGCACATAACTGGGATATAGGGACTAGGATATAGGGAATTATGCTGCACATAACTGGGATATAGGGACTAGGATATAGGGAATTATGCTGTACATAACTGGGATATAGGGACTAGGATATAGGGAATTATGCAGTACATAACTGTGATATAGGGACTAGGATATAGGGAATTATGCTGTACATAACTGGGATATAGGGACTAGGATATAGGGAATTATGCTGTACATAACTGGGATATAGGGACTAGGATATAGGGAATTATGCAGTACATAACTGGGATATAGGGACTAGGATATAGGGAATTATGCTGTACATAACTAGGATATAGGGACTAGGATATAGGGAATTATGCTGCACATAACTGGGATATAGGGACTAGGATATAGGGAATATGCTGTACATAACTAGGATACAGGGGCTAGGATATAGGGAATTATGCTGTACATAACTGGGATATAGGGACTAGGATATAGGGAATTATGCTGTACATAACAAGGATATAGGGACTAGGATATAGGGAATTATGCTGCACATAACTGGGATATAGGGACTAGGATATAGGGAATTATGCAGTACATAGCTAGGATATAGGGAATTATGCTATAAATAACTGGGATATAGGGACTAGGATATAGGGAATTATGCTGTACATAACTAGGATATAGGGACTAGGATATAGGGAATTATGCTGTACATTACTGGGATATAGGGACTAGGATATAGGGAATTATGCAGTACATAACTGGGATATAGGGACTAGGATATAGGGAATTATACTGTACATAACTGGGATATAGGAACTAGGATATAGGGAATTATGCTGTACATAACTAGGATACAGGGGCTAGGATATAGGGAATTATGCAGTACATAACTGGGATATAGGGACTAGGATATAGGGAATTATGCAGTACATTACTGGGATATAGGGACTAGGATATAGGGAATTATGCAGTACATTACTGGGATATAGGGACTAGGATATAGGGAATTATGCTGTACATAACTGGGATATAGGGACTAGGATATAGGGAATTATGCAGTACATAACTGGGATATAGGGAATTATGCTGTACATAACTGGGATATAGGGACTAGGATATAGGGAATTATGCTGTACATAACTAGGATATAGGGACTAGGATATAGGGAATTATGCTGTACATAACTAGGATACAGGGGCTAGGATATAGGGAATTATGCAGTACATTACTGGGATATAGGGACTAGGATATGGGGAATTATGCAGTTCATAACTGGGATAGAGGGACTAGGATATAGGAAATTATGCAGTACATAACTAGGATATAGGGACTAGGATATAGGGAATTATGCTGTACATAACTAGGATATAGGGACTAGGATATAGGCAATTATGCTGTACATAACTGGGATATAGGGACTAGGATACAGGGAATTATGCTGTTCTTAACTGGGATATAGGGACTAGGATATAGGGAATTATGCTGTACATAACTAGGATATAGGGAATTATGCTGTACATAACTGGGATATAGGGACTAGGATATAGGGAATTATGCTGTACATAACTAGGATATAGGGACTAGGATATAGGGAATTATGCTGTACATAACTGGGATATAGGGACTAGGATATAGGGAATTATGCTGTACATAACTAGGATATAGGGACTGGGATATAGGGAATTATGCTGTACATAACTGGGATATAGGGACTAGGATATAGGGAATTATGCTGTACATAACTAGGATATAGGGACTAGGATATAGGGAATTATGCTGTACATAACTGGGATATAGGGACTAGGATATAGGGAATTATGCTGTACATAACTATGGATATAGGGACTATGATATAGGCAATTATGCTGTACATAACTGGGATATAGGGACTAGGATAGAGGGAATTATGCTGTACATAACTGAGATATAGGGACTAGGATAGAGGGAATTATGCTGTACATAACTAGGATATAGGGACTAGGATATAGGGAATTATGCAGTACATAACTGGGATATAGGAACTAGGATATAGGGAATTATGCTGTACATAACTGGGATATAGGGACTAGGATATAGGGAATTATGCTGTACATAACTGGGATATAGGGACTAGGATATAGGGAATTATGCAGTACATAACTGGGATATAGGGACTAGGATATAGGGAAATATACTGTACATAACTGGGATATAGGGACTAGGATATAGGGAATTATGCAGTACATAACTGGGATATAGGGAATTATGCTGTACATAACTGGGATATAGGGACTAGGATATAGGGAACTATGCAGTACATAACTGGGATATAGGGACTAGGATATAGGGAATTATGCTGTACATAACTAGGATATAGGGACTAGGATATAGGGAATTATGCTGTATATAACTAGGATATAGGGACTAGGATATAGGGAATTATGCTGTACATAACTGGGATATAGAGACTAGGATATAGGGAATTATGCTCTACATAACTGGGATATAGGGACTAGGATATAGGGAATTATACTGTACATAACTGGGATATAGGGACTAGGATATAGGGGATTATGCTGTACATAACTAGGATATAGGGGCTAGGATATAGGGAATTATGCTGTACATAACTGGGATATAGGGACTAGGATATAGGGAATTATGCTGTACATAACTGGGATATAGGGACTAGGATATAGGGAATTATGCAGTACATAACTGGGATATAGGGACTAGGATATAGGGAATTATGCTGTACATAACTGGGATATAGTGACTAGGATATAGGAAATTATGCAGTACATAACTGGGATATAGGAACTAGGATATAGGGAATTATGCTGTACATAACTGGGATATAGGGACTAGGATATAGGGAATTATGCAGTACATAACTGGGATATAGGGACTAGGATATAGGGAATTATGCAGTACATAACTGGGATATAGGGACTAGGATATAGGGAATTATGCTGTACATAACTAGGATACAGGGGCTAAGATATAGGGAATTATGCAGTACATAACTAGGATATAGGGACTTGGATATAGGGAATTATGCTGTACATAACTGGGATATAGGGACTAGGATATAGGGAATTATGCTGTACATAACTGGGATATAGGGACTAGGATATAGGGAATTATGCAGTACATAACTAGGATATAGGGACTAGGATATAGGGAATTATGCTGTACATAACTAGGATATAGGGACTAGGATATAGGGAATTATGCTATACATGACTGGGATATAGGGACTAGGATATAGGGAATTATGCAGTACATAGCTAGGATATAGGGAATTATGCTGTACATAACTGGGATATAGGAACTAGGATATAGGGAATTATGCTGTACATTACTGGGATATAGGGACTAGGATATAGGGAACTATGCAATACATAATTGGGATATAGGGACTAGGATATAGGGAATTATGCTGTACATAACTAGGATACAGGGGCTAGGATATAGGGAATTATGCTGTACATTACTGGGATATAGGGAATAGGATATAGGGAATTATGCTGTACATAACTGGGATATAGGGACTAGGATATAGGGAATTATGCTGTACATAACTAGGATATAGGGACTAGGATATAGGGAATTATGCTGTACATAACTGGGATATAGGAACTAGGATATAGGGAATTATGCTGTACATAACTAGGATATAGGGACTAGGATATAGGGAATTATGCTGTACATAACTGGGATATAGGAACTAGGATATAGGGAATTATGCTGTACATAACTGGGATATAGGGACTAGGATATAGGGAATTATGCTGTATATAACTGGGATATAGGGACTAGGATATAGGGAATTATGCTGTACATAACTAGGATATAGGGACTAGGATATAGGCAATTATGCTGTAGATAACTAGGATATAGGGACTAGGATATAGGGAATTATGCAGTACATAACTAGGATATAGGGACTAGGATATAGGGAATTATGCTGTACATAACTGGGATATAGGGACTAGGATATAGGGAATTATGTAGTACATAACTGGGATATAGGGACTAGGATATAGGGAATTATGCTGTACATAACTGGGATATAGGAACTAGGATATAGGGAATTATGCTGTACATAACTAGGATATAGGGACTAGGATATAGGGAATTATGCTGTATATAACTAGGATATAGGGACTAGGATATAGGGAATTATGCTGTACATAACTGGGATATAGAGACTAGGATATAGGGAATTATGCTGTACATAACTGGGATATAGGGACTAGGATATAGGGAATTATACTGTACATAACTGGGATATAGGGACTAGGATATAGGGGATTATGCTGTACATAACTAGGATATAGGGGCTAGGATATAGGGAATTATGCTGTACATAACTGGGATATAGGGACTAGGATATAGGGAATTATGCTGTACATAACTGGGATATAGGGACTAGGATGTAGGGAATTATACTGTACATAACTGGGATATAGGGACTAGGATATAGGGAATTATGCTGTACATAACTGGGATATAGTGACTAGGATATAGGGAATTATGCAGTACATAACTGGGATATAGGAACTAGGATATAGGGAATTATGCTGTACATAACTGGGATATAGGGACTAGGATATAGGGAATTATGCAGTACATAACTAGGATATAGGGACTAGGATATAGGGAATTATGCTGTACATAACTGGAATATAGGGACTAGGATATAGGGAATTATGCAGTACATAACTAGGATATAGGGACTAGGATATAGGGAATTATGCTGTACATAACTGGGATATAGGGACTAGGATATAGGGAATTATGCTGTACATAACTGGGATATAGGGACTAGGATATAGGGAATTATGCAGTACATAACTAGGATATAGGGACTAGGATATAGGGAATTATGCAGTACATAACTAGGATATAGGGACTAGGATATAGGGAATTATGCTGTACATAACTGGGATATAGGGACTAGGATATAGGGAATTATGCAGTACATAACTAGGATATAGGGACTAGGATATAGGGAATTATGCAGTACATAACTAGGATATAGGGACTAGGATATAGGGAATTATGCTGTACATAACTGGGATATAGGGACTAGGATATAGGGAATTATGCTGTACATAACTGGGATATAGGGACTAGGATATAGGGAATTATGCAGTACATAACTGGGATATAGGGACTAGGATATAGGGAATTATGCAGTACATAACTGGGATATAGGGACTAGGATATAGGGAATTATGCTGTACATAACTAGGATATAGGGACTAGGATATAGGGAATTATGCTGTACATAACTGGAATATAGGGACTAGGATATAGGGAATTATGCAGTACATAACTGGGATATAGGGACTAGGTTATAGGGAATTATGCTGTACATAACTGGGATATAGGGACTAGGATATAGGGAATTATGCTGTACATAACTGGGATATAGGGACTAGGATATAGGGAATTATGCTGTACATAACTGGGATATAGGGACTAGGATATAGGGAATTATGCTGTACATAACTGGGATATAGGGACTAGGATATAGGGAATTATGCTGTACATAACTGGGATATAGGGACTAGGATATAGGGAATTATGCTGTACATAACTGGGATATAGGGACTAGGATATAGGGAATTATGCAGTACATAACTAGGATATATGGACTAGGATATAGGGAATTATGCTGTACATAACTGGAATATAGGGACTAGGATATAGGGAATTATGCAGTACATAACTAGGATATAGGGACTAGGATATAGGGAATTATGCTGTACATAACTGGGATATAGGGACTAGGATATAGGGAATTATGCAGTACATAACTAGGATATAGGGACTAGGATATAGGGAATTATGCAGTACATAACTAGGATATAGGGACTAGGATATAGGGAATTATGCTGTACATAACTGGGATATAGGAACTAGGATATAGGGAATTATGCTGTACATAATTGGGATATAGGGACTAGGATATAGGGAATTATGCAGTACATAACTAGGATATAGGGACTAGGATATAGGGAATTATGCAGTACATAACTAGGATACAGGGGCTAGGGTATAGGGAATTATGCAGTACATAACTAGGATATAGGGACTTGGATATAGGGAATTATGCAGTACATAACTGGGATATAGGGACTAGGATATAGGGAATTATGCTGTACATAACTGGGATATAGGGACTAGGATATAGGGAATTATGCTGTACATAACTGGGATATAGGGACTAGGATGTAGGGAATTATACTGTACATAACTGGGATATAGGGACTAGGATATAGGGAATTATGCTGTACATAACTGGGATATAGGGACTAGGATGTAGGGAATTATACTGTACATAACTGGGATATAGGGACTAGGATATAGGGAATTATGCTGTACATAACTGGGATATAGGGACTAGGATATAGGGAGTTATGCAGTACATAACTGGGATATAGGGACTAGGATATAGGGAATTATGCTGTACATAACTGGGATATAGTGACTAGGATATAGGAAATTATGCAGTACATAACTGGGATATAGGAACTAGGATATAGGGAATTATGCTGTACATAACTGGGATATAGGGACTAGGATATAGGGAATTATGCAGTACATAACTGGGATATAGGGACTAGGATATAGGGAATTATGCAGTACATAACTGGGATATAGGGACTAGGATATAGGGAATTATGCTGTACATAACTAGGATACAGGGGCTAAGATATAGGGAATTATGCAGTACATAACTAGGATATAGGGACTTGGATATAGGGAATTATGCTGTACATAACTGGGATATAGGGACTAGGATATAGGGAATTATGCTGTACATAACTGGGATATAGGGACTAGGATATAGGGAATTATGCAGTACATAACTAGGATATAGGGACTAGGATATAGGGAATTATGCTGTACATAACTAGGATATAGGGACTAGGATATAGGGAATTATGCTATACATGACTGGGATATAGGGACTAGGATATAGGGAATTATGCAGTACATAGCTAGGATATAGGGAATTATGCTGTACATAACTGGGATATAGGAACTAGGATATAGGGAATTATGCTGTACATTACTGGGATATAGGGACTAGGATATAGGGAACTATGCAATACATAATTGGGATATAGGGACTAGGATATAGGGAATTATGCTGTACATAACTAGGATACAGGGGCTAGGATATAGGGAATTATGCTGTACATTACTGGGATATAGGGAATAGGATATAGGGAATTATGCTGTACATAACTGGGATATAGGGACTAGGATATAGGGAATTATGCTGTACATAACTAGGATATAGGGACTAGGATATAGGGAATTATGCTGTACATAACTGGGATATAGGAACTAGGATATAGGGAATTATGCTGTACATAACTAGGATATAGGGACTAGGATATAGGGAATTATGCTGTACATAACTGGGATATAGGAACTAGGATATAGGGAATTATGCTGTACATAACTGGGATATAGGGACTAGGATATAGGGAATTATGCTGTATATAACTGGGATATAGGGACTAGGATATAGGGAATTATGCTGTACATAACTAGGATATAGGGACTAGGATATAGGCAATTATGCTGTACATAACTAGGATATAGGGACTAGGATATAGGGAATTATGCAGTACATAACTAGGATATAGGGACTAGGATATAGGGAATTATGCTGTACATAACTGGGATATAGGGACTAGGATATAGGGAATTATGTAGTACATAACTGGGATATAGGGACTAGGATATAGGGAATTATGCTGTACATAACTGGGATATAGGAACTAGGATATAGGGAATTATGCAGTACATAACTGGGATATAGGGACTAGGATATAGGGAATTATGCTGTACATAACTAGGATATAGGGACTAGGATATAGGGAATTATGCAGTACATAACTGGGATATAGGGACTAGGATATAGGGAATTATGCTGTACATAACTGGGATATAGGGACTAGGATATAGGGAATTATGCTGTACATAACTAGGATATAGGGACTAGGATATAGGGAATTATGCAGTATATAACTGGGATATAGGGACTAGGATATAGGGAATTATGCAGTACATAACTGGGATATAGGGACTAGGATATAGTGAATTATGCTGTACATAACTGGGATATAGGGACTAGGATATAGGGAATTATGCAGTACATAACTGGGATATAGGGACTAGGATATAGGGAATTATGCAGTACATAACTGTAATATAGGGACTAGGATATAGGGAATTATGCTGTACATAACTAGGATATAGGGACTAGGATATAGGGAATTATGCTGTACATAACTAGGATATAGGGACTAGGATATAGGGAATTATGCTGTACATAACTGGGATATAGGGACTAGGATATAGGGAATTATGCGGTACATAACTAGGATATAGGGACTAGGATATAGGGAATTATGCGGTACATAACTAGGATATAGGGACTAGGATATAGGGAATTATGCTGTACATAACTGGGATATAGGGACTAGGATATAGGGAATTATGCAGTACATAACTGGCATATAGGGACTAGGATATAGGGAATTATGCAGTACATAACTAGGATATAGGGACTAGGATATAGGGAATTATGCTGTACATAACTAGGATATAGGGACTAGGATATAGGGAATTATGCTGTACAAAACTGGGATATAGGGACTAGGATATAGGGAATTATGCAGTACATAACTGGCATATAGGGACTAGGATATAGGGAATTATGCAGTACATAACTAGGATATAGGGACTAGGATATAGGGAATTATGCTGTACATAACTAGGATATAGGGACTAGGATATAGGGAATTATGCAGTACTTAACTGGGATATAGGGACTAGGATATAGGGAATTATGCTGTACATAACTAGGATATAGGGACTTGGATATAGGGAATTATGCTGTAGATAACTAGGATATAGGGACTAGGATATAGGGAATTATGCTGTACATAACTGGGATATAGGGACTTGCATATAGGGAATTATGCTGTACATAACTAGGATATAGGGACTAGGATATAGGGAATTATGCTGTGCATTAGGATATAGGGATTTGCATATAGGAAATTATGCTGTACATAACTAGGATATAGGGACTAGGATATAGGGAATTATGCTGTACATAACAAGGATATAGGGACTAGGATATAGGGAATTATGCTGTACATAACAAGGATATAGGGACTAGGATATAGGGAATTATGCAGTACATAACTAGGATATAGGGACTAGGATATAGGGAATTATGCTGTACATAACTAGGATATAGGGACTAGGATATAGGGAATTATGCTGTACATAACTAGGATACAGTGACTAGGATATAGGGAATTATGCTGTACATAACTGGGATACAGGGACTAGGATATAGGGAATTATGCAGTACATAACTAGGATACAGGGACTAGGATATAGGGAATTATGCAGTACATAGCTAGGATATAGGGAATTATGCAGTACATAACTAGGATATAGGGACTAGGATATAGGGAATTATGCTGTACATAACTAGGATACACGGACTAGGATATAGGGAATTATGCTGTACATAACTAGGATACAGTGACTAGGATATAGGGAATTATGCTGTACATAACTGGGATATAGGGACTAGGATATAGGGAATTATGCTGTACATAACTAGGATATAGGGACTTGGATATAGGGAATTATGCAGTACATAACTGGGATACAGGGACTAGGATATAGGGAATTATGCTGTACATAACTGGGATATAGGGACTAGGATATAGGGAATTATGCTGTACATAACTGGGATATAGGGACTAGGATATAGGGAATTATGCAGTACATAACTGGCATATAGGGACTAGGATATAGGGAATTATGCTGTACATAACTGGGATATAGGGACTAGGATATAGGGAATTATGCAGTACATAACTGGCAAATAGGGACTAGGATATAGGGAATTATGCTGTACATAACTAGGATATAGGGACTAGGATATAGGGAATTATGCAGTACATAACTGGGATATAGGAACTAGGATATAGGGAATTATGCAGTACATAACTGGGATATAGGGACTAGGATATAGGGAATTATGCTGTACATAACTGGGATATAGGGACTAGGATATAGGGAATTATGCAGTACTTAACTGGGATATAGGGACTAAGATATAGGGAATTATGCTGTACATAACTGGGATATAGGGACTAGGATATAGGGAATTATGCTGTACATAACTAGGATATAGGGACTAGGATATAGGGAATTATGCAGTGCATAACTAGGATACAGGGGCTAAGATATAGGCAATTATGCAGTACATAACTAGGATATAGGGACTTGGATATAGGGAATTATGCTGTAGATAACTAGGATATAGGGACTAGGATATAGGGAATTATGCTGTACATAACTGGGATATAGGGACTTGCATATAGGGAATTATGCTGTACATAACTAGGATATAGGGACTAGGATATAGGGAATTATGCTGTGCATTAGGATATAGGGATTTGCATATAGGGAATTATGCTGTACATAACAAGGATATAGGGACTTGGATATAGGGAATTATGCTGTACATAACTGGGATATAGGGACTAGGATATAGGGAATTATGCAGTACATAGCTAGGATATAGGGAATTATGCTATACATAACTGGGATATAGGGACTAGGATATAGGGAATTATGCAGTACATAACTGGGATATAGGGACTAGGATATAGGGAATTATGCTGTACATAACTGGGATATAGGGACTAGGATATAGGGAATTATGCTGTACATAACTGGGATATAGGGACTAGGATATAGGGAATTATGCAGTACATAACTGGGATATAGGGACTAGGATATAGGGAATTATGCAGTATATAACTAGGATATAGGGACTAGGATATAGGGAATTATGCAGTACATAACTAGGATATAGGGACTAGGATATAGGGAATTATGCAGTACATAACTAGGATATAGGGACTAGGATATAGGGAATTATGCTGTACATAACTGGGATATAGGGACTAGGATATAGGGAATTATGCAGTACATAACTGGGATATAGGGACTAGGATATAGGGAATTATGCTGTACATAACTAGGATATAGGGACTAGGATATAGGGAATTATGCAGTACATAACTGGGATATAGGAACTAGGATATAGGGAATTATGCTGTACATAACTGGGATATAGGGACTAGGATATAGGGAATTATGCAGTACATAACTGGGATATAGGGACTAGGATATAGGGAATTATGCTGTACATAACTGGGATATAGGAACTAGGATATAGGGAATTATGCAGTACATAACTGGGATATAGGGACTAGGATATAGGGAATTATACAATACATAACTAGGATACAGGGGCTAAGATATAGGGAATTATGCTGTACATAACTAGGATATAGGGACTAGGATATAGGGAATTATGCTGTACATAACTGGGATATAGGGAGTAGGATATAGGGAATTATGCTGTACATAACTGGGATATAGGGACTAGGATATAGGGAATTATGCAGTACATAACTGGGATATAGGGACTAGGATATAGGGAATTATGCAGTACATAACTAGGATACAGGGGCTAAGATATAGGGAATTATGCAGTACATAACTAGGATATAGGGACTAGGATATAGGGAATTATGCTGTACATAACTAGGATATAGGGACTAGGATATAGGGAATTATGCAGTACATAACTGGGATATAGGGACTTGGATATAGGGAATTATGCTGTACATAACTGGGATATAGGAACTAGGATATAGGGAATTATGCTGTACATAACTGGGATATAGGGACTAGGATATAGGGAATTATGCAGTACATAACTGGAATATAGGGACTAGGATATAGGGAAATATACTGTACATAACTAGGATATAGGGACTAGGATATAGGGAATTATGCTGTACATAACTAGGATATAGGGACTAGGATATAGGGAATTATGCGGTACATAACTAGGATATAGGGACTTGGATATAGGGAATTATGCTGTACATAAATAGGATATAGGGACTAGGATATAGGGAATTATGCTGTACATAACTGGGATATAGGGACTAGGATATAGGGAATTATGCAGTACATAACTGGGATACAGGGACTAGGATATAGGGAATTATGCTGTACATAACTAGGATATAGGGACTAGTATATAGGGAATTATGCTGTACATAACTAGGATATAGGGACTAGGATATAGGGAATTATGCTGTACATAACTGGGATATAGGGACTAGGATATAGGGAATTATGCTGTACATAACTGGGATATAGGGACTTGGATATAGGGAATTATGCTGTACATAACTGGGATATAGGGACTAGGATATAGGGAATTATGCTGTACATAACTGGGATATAGGGACTAGGATATAGGGAATTATGCTGTACATAACTAGGATATAGGGACTTGGATATAGGGAATTATGCTGTACATAACTGGGATATAGGGACTAGGATATAGGGAATTATGCTGTACATAACTGGGATACAGGGACTAGGATATAGGGAATTATGCTGTACATAACTAGGATATAGGGACTAGTATATAGGGAATTATGCTGTACATAACTAGGATACAGTGACTAGGATATAGGGAATTATGCTGTACATAACTGGGATACAGGGACTAGGATATAGGGAATTATGCTGTACATAACTAGGATATAGGGACTTGGATATAGGGAATTATGCTGTACATAACTGGGATATAGGGACTAGGATATAGGGAATTATGCTGTACATAACTGGGATACAGGGAATAGGATATAGGGAATTATGCTGTACATAACTAGGATATAGGGACTAGTATATAGGGAATTATGCTGTACATAACTAGGATACAGGGACTAGGATATAGGGAATTATGCTGTACATAACAAGGATATAGGGACTAGGATATAGGGAATTATGCTGTACATAACTAGGATACAGGGACTAGGATATAGGGAATTATGCTGTACATAACTAGGATACAGGGACTAGGATATAGGGAATTATGCTGTACATAACTAGGATATAGGGACTAGGATATAGGGAATTATGCAGTACATAACTAGGATATAGGGACTAGGATATAGGGAATTATGCTGTACATAACTAGGATATAGGGACTAGGATATAGGGAATTATGCAGTACATAACTGGGATATAGGGACTAGGATATAGGGAATTATGCTGTACATAACTGGGATATAGGGACTAGGATATAGGGAATTATGCTGTGCATTAGGATATAGGGATTTGCATATAGGGAATTATGCTGTACATAACAAGGATATAGGGACTTGGATATAGGGAATTATGCTGTACATAACTGGGATATAGGGACTAGGATATAGGGAATTATGCTGTACATAACTGGGATACAGGGACTAGGATATAGGGAATTATGCTGTACATAACTAGGATACAGGGACTAGGATATAGGGAATTATGCTGTACATAACTAGGATACAGGGACTAGGATATAGGGAATTATGCTGTACATAACTAGGATACAGGGACTAGGATATAGGGAATTATGCTGTACATAACTGGGATACAGGGACTAGGATATAGGGAATTATGCTGTACATAACTAGGATACAGGGACTAGGATATAGGGAATTATGCTGTACATAACTAGGATATAGGGACTAGGATATAGGGAATTATGCTGTACATAACTAGGATACAGGGACTAGGATATAGGGAATTATGCTGTACATAACTAGGATACAGGGACTAGGATATAGGGAATTATGCTGTACATAACTAGGATATAGGGACTAGGATATAGGGAATTATGCTGTACATAACTGGGATACAGGGACTAGGATATAGGGAATTATGCTGTACATAACTGGGATACAGGGACTAGGATATAGGGAATTATGCTGTACATAACTAGGATACAGGGACTAGGATATGGGGAATTATGCTGTACATAACTAGGATACAGGGACTAGGATATAGGGAATTATGCTGTACATAACTAGGATACAGGGACTAGGATATAGGGAATTATGCTGTACATAACTAGGATACAGGGACTAGGATTTAGGGAATTATGCTGTACATAACTGGGATACAGGGACTAGGATATAGGGAATTATGCTGTACATAACTAGGATACAGGGACTAGGATATAGGGAATTATGCTGTACATAACTAGGATATAGGGACTAGGATATAGGGAATTATGCTGTACATAACTAGGATACAGGGACTAGGATATAGGGAATTATGCTGTACATAACTAGGATACAGGGACTAGGATATAGGGAATTATGCTATACATAACTAGGATATAGGGACTAGGATATAGGGAATTATGCTGTACATAACTGGGATACAGGGACTAGGATATAGGGAATTATGCTGTACATAACTGGGATACAGGGACTAGGATATAGGGAATTATGCTGTACATAACTAGGATACAGGGACTAGGATATGGGGAATTATGCTGTACATAACTAGGATACAGGGACTAGGATATAGGGAATTATGCAGTACATAGCTAGGATATAGGGAATTATGCAGTACATAACTAGGATATAGGGACTAGGATATAGGGAATTATGCAGTACATAACTGGGATACAGGGACTAGGATATAGGGAATTATGCAGTACATAACTAGGATATAGGGACTAGGATATAGGGAATTATGCAGTACATAACTGGGATATAGGGACTAGGATATAGGGAATTATGCAGTACATAGCTAGGATATAGGGAATTATGCGGTACATAACTAGGATACAGTGACTAGGATATAGGGAATTATGCTGTACATAACTAGGATACAGGGACTAGGATATGGGGAATTATGCTGTACATAACTAGGATACAGGGACTAGGATATAGGGAATTATGCAGTACATAGCTAGGATATAGGGAATTATGCAGTACATAACTAGGATATAGGGACTAGGATATAGGGAATTATGCAGTACATAACTAGGATATAGGGACTTGGATATAGGGAATTATGCAGTACATAACTGGGATACAGGGACTAGGATATAGGGAATTATGCTGTACATAACTAGGATACAGGGGCTAGGGTATAGGGAATTATGCAGTACATAACTAGGATATAGGGACTTGGATATAGGGAATTATGCAGTACATAACTGGGATACAGGGACTAGGATATAGGGAATTATGCTGTACATAACTGGGATATAGGGACTAGGATATAGGGAATTATGCTGTACATAACTGGGATATAGGGACTAGGATATAGGGAATTATGCTGTACATAACTAGGATATAGGGACTAGGATATAAGGAATTATGCAGTACATAACTGGGATATAGGGACTAGGATATAGGGAATTATGCTGTACATAACTGGGATATAGGGACTAGGATATAGGGAATTATGCTGTACATAACTGGGATATAGGGACTAGGATATAGGGAATTATGCTGTACATAACTGGGATATAGGGACTAGGATATAGGGAATTATGCTGTACATAACTAGGATATAGGGACTAGGATATAGGGAATTATGCTGTACATAACTGGGATATAGGGACTAGGATATAGGGAATTATGCAGTACATAACTGGGATATAGGGACTAGGATATAGGGAATTATGCTGTACATAACTGGGATATAGGGACTAGGATATAGGGAATTATGCAGTACATAACTAGGATATAGGGACTAGGATATAGGGAATTATGCTGTACATAACTGGGATATAGGGACTAGGATATAGGGAATTATGCTGTACATAACTGGGATATAAGGACTAGGATATAGGGAATTATGCTGTACATAACTGGGATATAGGGACTAGAATATAGGGAATTATGCTGTACATAACTGAGATATAGGGACTAGGATATAGGGAATTATGCTGTACATAACTGGGATATAGGGACTAGGATATAGGGAATTATGCAGTACATAACTGGGATATATGGACTAGGATATAGGGAATTATGCTGTACATAACTGGGATATAGGGACTAGGATATAGGGAATTATGCTGTACATAACTGGGATATAGGGACTAGGATATAGGGAATTATGCTGTACATAACTGGGATATAGGGACTAGGATATAGGGAATTATGCTGTACATAACTGGGATATAAGGACTAGGATATAGGGAATTATGCTGTACATAACTGGGATATAGGGACTAGGATATAGGGAATTATGCTGTACATAACTGGGATATAAGGACTAGGATATAGGGAATTATGCTGTACATAACTGGGATATAGGGACTAGGATATAGGGAATTATGCTGTACATAACTGGGATATAAGGACTAGGATATAGGGAATTATGCTGTACATAACTGGGATATAGGGACTAGGATATAGGGAATTATGCTGTACATAACTGGGATATAGGGACTAGGATATAGGGAATTATGCTGTACATAACTGGGTTATAGGGACTAGGATATAGGGAATTATGCTGTACATAACTGGGATATAAGGACTAGGATATAGGGAATTATGCTGTACATAACTGGGATATAGGGACTAGGATATAGGGAATTATGCTGTACATAACTGGGATATAAGGACTAGGATATAGGGAATTATGCTGTACATAACTGGGATATAGGGACTAGGATATAGGGAATTATGCTGTACATAACTGGGATATAGGGACTAGGATATAGGGAATTATGCTGTACATAACTGGGATATAGGGACTAGGATATAGGGAATTATGCTGTACATAACTGGGATATAAGGACTAGGATATAGGGAATTATGCTGTACATAACTGGGATATAGGGACTAGGATATAGGGAATTATGCTGTACATAACTGGGATATAAGGACTAGGATATAGGGAATTATGCTGTACATAACTGGGATATAGGGACTAGGATATAGGGAATTATGCTGTACATAACTGGGATATAGGGACTAGGATATAGGGAATTATGCTGTACATAACTGGGATATAGGGACTAGGATATAGGGAATTATGCTGTACATAACTGGGATATAGGGACTCGGATATAGGGAATTATGCTGTACATAACTGGGATATAGGGACTAGGATATAGGGAATTATGCAGTACATAACTAGAATACAGGGGCTAGGGTATAGGGAATTATGCTGTACATAACTGGGATATAGGGACTAGGATATAGGGAATTATGCTGTACATAACTAGGATATAGGGACTAAGATATAGGGAATTATGCTGTACATTACTGGGATATAGGGACTAGGATATAGGGAATTATGCTGTACATAACTGGGATATAGGGACTCGGATATAGGGAATTATGCTGTACATAACTGGGATATAGGGACTAGGATATAGGGAATTATGCTATACATATCTAGGATATAGGGACTAGGATATAGGGAATTATGCTGTACATAACTGGGATATAGGGACTAGGATATAGGGAATTATGCTGTACATAACTGGGATATAGGAACTAGGATATAGGGAATTATGCTGTACATAACTAGGATATAGGGATTAGGATATACTGAATTATGCTGTACATAACTAGGATATAGGGACTAGGATATAGGGAATTATGCTGTACATAACTAGGATATAGGGACTAGGATATAGGGAATTATGCTGTACATAACTAGGATATAGGGACTAGGATATAGGGAATTATGCTGTACATAACTGGGATATAGGGACTAGGATATAGGGAATTATGCTGTACATAACTAGTATATAGGGACTAAGATATAGGGAATTATGCTGTACATAACTGGGATATAGGGACTAGGATATAGGGAATTATGCTGTACATAACTGGGATATAGGGACTCGGATATAGGGAATTATGCTGTACATAACTGGGATATAGGGACTAGGATATAGGGAATTATGCTGTACATAACTAGGATATAGGGACTAGGATATAGGGAATTATGCTGTACATAACTGGGATATAGGGACTAGGATATAGGGAATTATGCTGTACATAACTGGGATATAGGGACTAGGATATAAGGAATTATGCTGTACATAACTAGGATATAGGGATTAGGATATAGGGAATTATGCTGTACATAACAAGGATATAGGGACTAGGATATAGGGAATTATGCTGCACATAACTGGGATATAGGGACTAGGATATAGGGAATTATGCTGTACATAACTAGGATATAGGGACTAGGATATAGGGAATTATGCTGTACATAACTGGGATATAGGGACTAGGATATAGGGAATTATGCTGTACATAACAAGGATATAGGGACTAGGATATAGGGAATTATGCTGCACATAACTGGGATATAGGGACTAGGATATAGGGAATTATGCTGTACATAACTAGGATACCGGGGCTAGGATATAGGGAATTATGCTGTATATAACTGGGATATAGGGACTATGATATAGGGAATTATGCTGTACATAACTGGGATATAGGGACTAGGATATAGGGAATTATGCTGCACATAACTGGGATATAGGGACTAGGATATAGGGAATTATGCTGTACATAACTAGGATATAGGGAATTATGCTGTACATAACTAGGATATAGGGACTAGGATATATGGAATTATGCTCTGCATAGCTAGTATATAGGGACTAGGATATAGGGAATTATGCTGTACATAACAGGGATATAGGGACTAGGATATAGGGAATTATGCTGTACATAACTAAGATATAGGGACTAGGATATAGGGAATTATGCTGTACATAACTGGGATATAGGGACTAGGATATAGGGAATTATGCTGCACATAACTGGGATATAGGGACTAGGATATAGGGAATTATGCTGTACATAACTGGGATATAGGGACTGGGATAGAGGGTATTATGCTGTCCATAACTGGGATATAGGAAATTATGCAGCACATAACTAGGATATAGGGACTAGGATATAGGGAATTATGCTGTACATAACTGGGATATAGGGACTAGGATATAGGGAATTATGCTGTACATAACTGGGATATAGGGACTAGGATATAGGGAATTATGCTGTACATAATTGGGATATAGGGACTAGGATATAGGGAATTATGCTGTACATAACTGGGGTATAGGGACTAGGATATAGGAAATTATGCTGTACATAACTAGGATATAGGGACTAGGATATAGGGAATTATGCTGTACATAACTGGGATATAGGAACTAGGATATAGGGAATTATGCAGTACATAACTGGGATATAGGGACTAGGATATAGGGAATTATGCTGTACATAACTAGGATATAGGGACTAGGATATAGGGAATTATGCTGTACATAACTGGGATATAGGGACTAGGATATAGGGAATTATGCTGTACATAACTGGGATATAGGGACTAGGATATAGGGAAATATACTGTACATAACTGGGATATAGGAACTAGGATATAGGGAATTATGCTGGACATAACTGGGATATAGAGACTAGGATATAGGGAATTATGCTGTACATAACTAGGATATAGGGAATTATGCTGTACATAACTGGGATATAGGGACTAGGATATAGGGAATTATGCTGTACATAACTGGGATATAGGGACTCGGATATAGGGAATTATGCTGTACATAACTGCGATATAGGGACTAGGATATAGGGAATTATGCTGTACATAACTAGGATATAGGGACTAGGATATAGGGAATTATGCTGTACATAACTGGGATATAGGGACTAGGATATAGGGAATTATGCTGTACATAACTGGGATATAGGGACTAGGATATAAGGAATTATGCTGTACATAACTAGGATATAGGGATTAGGATATAGGGAATTATGCTGTACATAACTAGGATATAGGGACTAGGATATAGGGAATTATGCTGCACATAACTGGGATATAGGGACTAGGATATAGGGAATTATGCTGTACATAACTAGGATATAGGGACTAGGATATAGGGAATTATGCTGTACATAACTGGGATATAGGGACTAGGATATAGGGAATTATGCTGTACATAACTGGGATATAGGGACTAGGATATAAGGAATTATGCTGTACATAACTAGGATATAGGGATTAGGATATAGGGAATTATGCTGTACATAACTAGGATATAGGGACTAGGATATAGGGAATTATGCTGCACATAACTGGGATATAGGGACTAGGATATAGGGAATTATGCTGCACATAACTGGGATATAGGGACTAGGATATAGGGAATTATGCTGTACATAACTGGGATATAGGGACTAGGATATAGGGAAATATGCTGTACATAACTGGGATATAGGGACTAGGATATAGGGAATTATGCAGTACATAACTGGGATATAGGGACTAGGATATAGGGAATTATGCTGTACATAACTGGGATATAGGGACTAGGATATAGGGAATTATGCAGTACATAACTGGGATATAGGGACTAGGATATAGGGAATTATGCTGTACATAACTAGGATATAGGGACTAGGATATAGGGAATTATGCTGCACATAACTGGGATATAGGGACTAGGATATAGGGAATTATGCTGTACATAACTAGGATACAGGGGCTAGGATATAGGGAATTATGCTGTACATAACTGGGATATAGGGACTAGGATATAGGGAATTATGCTGTACATAACAAGGATATAGGGACTAGGATATAGGGAATTATGCTGCACATAACTGGGATATAGGGACTAGGATATAGGGAATTATGCTGTACATAACTAGGATACCGGGGCTAGGATATAGGGAATTATGCTGTATATAACTGGGATATAGGGACTATGATATAGGGAATTATGCTGTACATAACTGGGATATAGGGACTAGGATATAGGGAATTATGCTGCACATAACTGGGATATAGGGACTAGGATATAGGGAATTATGCTGTACATAACTAGGATATAGGGAATTATGCTGTACATAACTAGGATATAGGGACTAGGATATATGGAATTATGCTCTGCATAGCTAGTATATAGGGACTAGGATATAGGGAATTATGCTGTACATAACAGGGATATAGGGACTAGGATATAGGGAATTATGCTGTACATAACTAAGATATAGGGACTAGGATATAGGGAATTATGCTGTACATAACTGGGATATAGGGACTAGGATATAGGGAATTATGCTGCACATAACTGGGATATAGGGACTAGGATATAGGGAATTATGCTGTACATAACTGGGATATAGGGACTGGGATAGAGGGTATTATGCTGTACATAACTGGGATATAGGAAATTATGCAGCACATAACTAGGATATAGGGACTAGGATATAGGGAATTATGCTGTACATAACTGGGATATAGGGACTAGGATATAGGGAATTATGCTGTACATAACTGGGATATAGGGACTAGGATATAGGGAATTATGCTGTACATAATTGGGATATAGGGACTAGGATATAGGGAATTATGCTGTACATAACTGGGGTATAGGGACTAGGATATAGGAAATTATGCTGTACATAACTAGGATATAGGGACTAGGATATAGGGAATTATGCTGTACATAACTGGGATATAGGAACTAGGATATAGGGAATTATGCAGTACATAACTGGGATATAGGGACTAGGATATAGGGAATTATGCTGTACATAACTAGGATATAGGAAATTATACTGTACATAACTGGGATATATTATGAATTATGCAGCACATAACTGGGATATAGGGACTTGGATATAGGGAATTATGCTGTACATAACTGGGATATAGGGACTAGGATATAGGGAATTATGCAGTACATAACTGGGATATAGGGACTAGGATATAGGGAATTATGCTGTACATAACTGGGATATAGGGACTAGGATATAGGGAAATATACTGTACATAACTGGGATATAGGAACTAGGATATAGGGAATTATGCTGGACATAACTGGGATATAGAGACTAGGATATAGGGAATTATGCTGTACATAACTAGGATATAGGGAATTATGCTGTACATAACTGGGATATAGGGACTAGGATATAGGGAAATATACTGTACATAACTGGGATATAGGAACTAGGATATAGGGAATTATGCAGTACATAACTGGGATATAGGGACTAGGATATAGGGAATTATGCAGTACATAACTGGAATATAGGGACTAGGATATAGGGAATTATGGTGTACATAACTAGGATATAGGGACTAGGATATAGGGAATTATGCGGTACATAACTAGGATATAGGGACTTGGATATAGGGAATTATGCTGTACATAACTAGAATATAGGGACTAGGATATAGGGAATTATGCTGTACATAACTGGGATATAGGGACTAGGATATAGGGAATTATGCAGTACATAACTGGAATATAGGGACTAGGATATAGGGAATTATGCTGTATATAACTAGGATATAGGGACTAGGATATAGGGAATTATGCGGTACATAACTAGGATATAGGGACTTGGATATAGGGAATTATGCTGTACATAACTAGGATATAGGGACTAGGATATAAGAAATTATTCTATACATAACTGGGATATAGGGACTAGGATATAGGGAATTATGCTGTACATAACTAGGATATAGGGAATTATGCTGTACATAACTGGGATATAGGGACTAGGATATAGGGAAATATACTGTACATAACTGGGATATAGGAACTAGGATATAGGGAATTATGCAGTACATAACTGGGATATAGGGACTAGGATATAGGGAATTATGCAGTACATAATTGGAATATAGGGACTAGGATATAGGGAATTATGCAGTACATAACTGGGATATAGGAACTAGGATATAGGGAACTATGCAATACATAACTGGGATATAGGGACTAGGATATAGGGAATTATGCTGTACATAACTGGGATATAGGGACTAGGATATAGGGAATTATGCTGTACATAACTAGGATACAGGGGCTAGGATATAAGGAATTATGCAGTACATTACTGGGATATAGGGACTAGGATATAGGGAACTATGCAATACATAACTGGGATATAGGGACTAGGATATAGGGAATTATGCTGTACATAACTGGGATATAGGGACTAGGATATAGGGAATTATGCTGTACATAACTGGGATATAGGAACTAGGATATAGGGAATTATGCTGTACATAACTGGGATATAGGGACTAGGATATAGGGAATTATGCTGTACATAACTGGGATATAGGGACTAGGATATAGGGAATTATGCTGTACATAACTGGGGTATAGGGACTAGGATATAGGGAATTATGCTGTACATAGCTGGGATATAGGGACTAGGATATAGGGAATTATGCAGTACATAACGAGGATACAGGGGCTAGGATATAAGGAATTATGCAGTACATTACTGGGATATAGGGACTAGGATATAGGGAACTATGCAATACATAACTGGGATATAGGGACTAGGATATAGGGAATTATGCTGTACATAACTGGGATATAGGGACTAGGATATAGGGAATTATGCTGTAGATAACTGGGATATAGGAACTAGGATATAGGGAATTATGCAATACATAACTGGGATATAGGGACTAGGATATAGGGAATTATGCTGTACATAACTGGGATATAGGGACTAGGATATAGGGAATTATGCTGTACATAACTGGGGTATAGGGACTAGGATATAGGGAATTATGCTGTACATAACTGGGATATAGGGACTAGGATATAGGGAATTATGCAGTACATAGCTAGGATATGGGGAATTATGCTGTACATAACTGGGATATAGGAACTAGGATATAGGGAATTATGCAATACATAACTGGGATATAGGGACTAGGATATAGGGAATTATGCAGTACATAACTGGAATATAGGGACTAGGATATAAGGATTTATGCTGTACATAAGTGGGATATAGGAACTAGGATATAGGGAATTATGCTGTACATAACTGGGATATAGGGACTAGGATATAGGGAATTATGCAGTACATAACTGGAATATAGGGACTAGGATATAGGGAATTATGCTGTACATAACTGGGATATAGGGACTAGGATATAGGGAATTATGCTGTACATAACTAGGATACAGGGGCTAGGATATAAGGAATTATGCAGTACATTACTGGGATATAGGGACTAGGATATAGGGAATTATGCAATACATAACTGGGATATAGGGACTAGGAAATAGGGAATTATGCTGTACATAACTAGGATATAGGGACTAGGATATAAGGAATTATGCAGTACATTACTGGGATATAGGGACTAGGATATAGGGAATTATGCAATACATAACTGGGATATAGGAACTAGGATATAGGGAATTATGCTGTACATAACTGGGATATAGGGACTAGGATATAGGGAATTATGCTGTAGATAACTGGGATATAGGAACTAGGATATAGGGAATTATGCAATACATAACTGGGATATAGGGACTAGGATATAGGGAATTATGCTGTACATAACTGGGATATAGGGACTAGGATAGAGGGAATTATGCAGTACATAACGAGGATACAGGGGCTAGGATATAAGGAATTATGCAGTACATTACTGGGATATAGGGACTAGGATATAGGGAACTATGCAATACATAACTGGGATATAGGGACTAGGATATAGGGAATTATGCTGTACATAACTGGGATATAGGGACTAGGATATAGGGAATTATGCTGTAGATAACTGGGATATAGGAACTAGGATATAGGGAATTATGCAATACATAACTGGGATATAGGGACTAGGATATAGGGAATTATGCTGTACATAACTGGGATATAGGGACTAGGATATAGGGAATTATGCTGTACATAACTGGGATATAGGAACTAGGATATAGGGAATTATGCAATACATAACTGGGATATAGGGACTAGGATATAGGGAATTATGCAGTACATAACTGGAATATAGGGACTAGGATATAAGGATTTATGCTGTACATAAGTGGGATATAGGAACTAGGATATAGGGAATTATGCTGTACATAACTGGGATATAGGGACTAGGATATAGGGAATTATGCAGTACATAACTGGAATATAGGGACTAGGATATAGGGAATTATGCTGTACATAACTGGGATATAGGGACTAGGATATAGGGAATTATGCTGTACATAACTAGGATACAGGGGCTAGGATATAAGGAATTATGCAGTACATTACTGGGATATAGGGACTAGGATATAGGGAATTATGCAATACATAACTGGGATATAGTGACTAGGAAATAGGGAATTATGCTGTACATAACTAGGATACAGGGGCTAGGATATAAGGAATTATGCAGTACATTACTGGGATATAGGGACTAGGATATAGGGAATTATGCAATACATAACTGGGATATAGGAACTAGGATATAGGGAATTATGCTGTACATAACTAGGATACAGGGGCTAGGATATAAGGAATTATGCAGTACATTACTGGGATATAGGGACTAGGATATAGGAAACTATGCAATACATAACTGGGATATAGGGACTAGGATATAGGGAATTATGCTGTACATAACTGGGATATAGGGACTAGGATATAGGGAATTATGCTGTACATAACTGGGATATAGGAACTAGGATATAGGGAATTATGCAATACATAACTGGGATATAGGGACTAGGATATAGGGAATTATGCTGTACATAACTGGGATATAGGGACTAGGATATAGGGAATTATGCTGTACATAACTGGGGTATAGGGACTAGGATATAGGGAATTATGCTGTACATAACTGGAATATAGGGACTAGGATATAGGGAATTATGCTGTACATAACTGGGATATAGGGACTAGGATATAGGGAATTATGCTGTACATAACTAGGATATAGGGACTAGGATATAGGGAATTACGCGGTACATAACTAGGATATAGGGACTTGGATATAGGGAATTATGCTGTACATAACTAGGATATAGGGACTAGGATATAGGGAATTATGCTGTACATAACTGGGATATAGGAACTAGGATATAGGGAATTATGCAATACATAACTGGGATATAGGGACTAGGATATAGGGAATTATGCAGTACATAACTGGAATATAGGGACTAGGATATAGGGAATTATGCAGTACATAACTGGGATATAGGAACTAGGATATAGGGAATTATGCTGTACATAACTAGGATACAGGGGCTAGGATATAAGGAATTATGCAGTACATTACTGGGATATAGGGACTAGGATATATGAAACTATGCAATACATAACTGGGATATAGGGACTAGGATATAGGGAATTATGCTGTACATAACTGGGATATAGGGACTAGGATATAGGGAATTATGCTGTACATAAGTGGGATATAGGAACTAGGATATAGGGAATTATGCTGTACATAACTGGGATATAGGGACTAGGATATAGGAAATTATGCAGTACATAACTGGGATATAGGAACTAGGATATAGGGAATTATGCAATACATAACTGGGATATAGGGACTAGGATATAGGGAATTATGCTGTACATAACTGGGATATAGGGACTAGGATATAGGGAATTATGCAGTACATAACTGGGATATAGGGACTAGGATATAGGGAATTATGCAATACATAACTAGGATACAGGGGCTAAGATATAGGGAATTATGCAGTACATAACTAGGATATAGTGACTTGGATATAGGGAATTATGCAGTACATAACTGGGATATAGGGACTAGGATATAGGGAATTATGCAATACATAACTAGGATACAGGGGCTAAGATATAGGGAATTATGCTGTACATAACTAGGATATAGGGACTTGGATATAGGGAATTATGCTGTACATAACTGGGATATAGGGATTTGGATATAGGGAATTATGCTGTACATAACTTGGATATAGGAACTAGGATATAGGGAATTATGCTGTACATAACTGGGATATAGGGACTAGGATATAGGGAATTATGCAGTACATAACTGGAATATAGGGACTAGGATATAGGGAATTATGCTGTACATAACTAGGATATAGGGACTAGGATATAGGGAATTATGCGGTACATAACTAGGATATAGGGACTTGGATATAGGGAATTATGCTGTACATAACTAGGATATAGGGACTAGGATATAGGGAATTATGCTGTACATAACTGGGATATAGGGACTAGGATATAGGGAATTATGCAGTGCATAACTAGGATATAGGGACTAGGATATAGGGAATTATGCTGTACATAACTGGGATATAGGGACTAGGATATAGGGAATTATGCTGTACATAACTAGGATATAGGGACTAAGATATAGGGAATTATGCAGTACATAACTAGGATATAGGGACTTGGATATAGGGAATTATGCAGTACATAACTGGGATATAGGGACTAGGATATAGGGAATTATGCAATACATAACTAGGATACAGGGGCTAAGATATAGGGAATTATGCTGTACATAACTAGGATATAGGGACTTGGATATAGGGAATTATGCTGTACATAACTGGGATATAGGGATTTGGATATAGGGAATTATGCTGTACATAACTTGGATATAGGAACTAGGATATAGGGAATTATGCTGTACATAACTGGGATATAGGGACTAGGATATAGGGAATTATGCAGTACATAACTGGAATATAGGGACTAGGATATAGGGAATTATGCTGTACATAACTAGGATATAGGGACTAGGATATAGGGAATTATGCGGTACATAACTAGGATATAGGGACTTGGATATAGGGAATTATGCAGTACATAACTAGGATATAGGGACTAGGATATAGGGAATTATGCTGTACATAACTGGGATATAGGGACTAGGATATAGGGAATTATGCAGTGCATAACTAGGATATAGGGACTAGGATATAGGGAATTATGCTGTACATAACTGGGATATAGGGACTAGGATATAGGGAATTATGCTGTACATAACTAGGATATAGGGACTAGGATATAGGGAATTATGCTGTACATAACTGGGATATAGGGACTAGGATATAGGGAATTATGCAGTACATAACTAGGATATAGGGACTAGGATATAGGGAATTATGCTGTACATAACTAGGATATAGGGACTAGGATATAGGGAATTATGCTATACATGACTGGGATATAGGGACTAGGATATAGGGAATTATGCAGTACATAACTGGGATATAGGAACTAGGATATAGGGAATTATGCTGTACATAACTGGGATATAGGGACTAGGATATAGGGAATTATGCTATACATGACTGGGATATAGGGACTAGGATATAGGGAATTATGCTGTACATAACTGGGATATAGGAACTAGGATATAGGGAATTATGCTGTACATAACTGGGATATAGGAACTAGGATATAGGGAATTATGCTGTACATTACTGGGATATAGGGACTAGGATATAGGGAACTATGCAATACATAATTGGGATATAGGGACTAGGATATAGGGAATTATGCTGTACATAACTAGGATACAGGGGCTAGGATATAGGGAATTATGCTGTACATTACTGGGATATAGGGACTAGGATATAGGGAATTATGCTGTACATAACTGGGATATAGGGACTAGGATATAGGGAATTATGCTGTACATAACTAGGATATAGGGACTAGGATATAGGGAATTATGCTGTACATAACTGGGATATAGGAACTAGGATATAGGGAATTATGCTGTACATAACTAGGATATAGGGACTAGGATATAGGGAATTATGCAGTACATAACTGGGATATAGGGACTAGGATATAGGGAATTATGCTGTACATAACTGGGATATAGGAACTAGGATATAGGGAATTATGCTGTACATAACTAGGATATAGGGACTAGGATATAGGGAATTATGCTGTACATAACTAGGATATAGGGACTAGGATATAGGGAATTATGCTGTACATAACTGGGATATAGGAACTAGGATATAGGGAATTATGCTGTACATAACTAGGATATAGGGACTAGGATATAGGGAATTATGCTGTACATAACTAGGATATAGGGACTAGAATATAGGGAATTATGCTGTACATAACTGGGATATAGGAACTAGGATATAGGGAATTATGCTGTACATAACTAGGATATAGGGACTAGAATATAGGGAATTATGCTGTACATAACTGGGATATAGGAACTAGGATATAGGGAATTATGCAGTACATAACTGGGATATAGGGACTAGGATATAGGGAATTATGCTGTACATAACTAGGATATAGGGACTAGGATATAGGCAATTATGCTGTACATAACTAGGATATAGGGACTAGGATATAGGGAATTATGCTGTACATAACTGGGATATAGGGACTAGGATATAGGGAATTATGCTGTACATAACTGGGATATAGGGACTAGGATATGGGGAATTATGCTGTACATAACTGGTATATAGGGACTAGGATATAGGGAATTATGCTGTACATAACTGGGATATAGGAACGAGGATATAGGGAATTATGCAGTACATAACTGGGATATAGGGACTAGGATATAGGGAATTATGCTGTACATAACTGGGATATAGGGACTAGGATATAGGGAATTATGCTGTACATAACTGGGATATAGGGACTAGGATATAGGAAAATATACTGTACATAACTGGGATATAGGGACTAGGATATAGGGAATTATGCAGTACATAACTGGGATATAGGGACTAGGATATAGGGAATTATGCTGTACATAACTGGGATATAGGGACTAGGATATAGGAAAATATACTGTACATAACTGGGATATAGGGACTAGGATATAGGGAATTATGCAGTACATAACTGGGATATAGGGACTAGGATATAGTGAATTATGCTGTACATAACTGGAATATAGGGACTAGGATATAGGGAATTATGCTGTACATAACTGGGATATAGGGACTAGGATATAGGGAATTATGCAGTACATAACTGTAATATAGGGACTAGGATATAGGGAATTATGCTGTACATAACTAGGATATAGGGACTAGGATATAGGGAATTATGCGGTACATAACTAGGATATAGGGACTAGGATATAGGGAATTATGCTGTACATAACTGGGATATAGGGACTAGGACATGGGGAATTATGCAGTACATAACTGGGATATAGGGACTAGGATATAGGGAATTATGCGGTACATAACTAGGATATAGGGACTAGGATATAGGGAATTATGCGGTACATAACTAGGATATAGGGACTAGGATATAGGGAATTATGCAGTACATAACTGGCATATAGGGACTAGGATATAGGGAATTATGCTGTACATAACTAGGATATAGGGACTAGGATATAGGGAATTATGCAGTACATAACTGGGATATAGGGACTAGGATATAGGGAATTATGCAGTACATAACTGGCATATAGGGACTAGGATATAGGGAATTATGCTGTACATAACTAGGATATAGGGACTAGGATATAGGGAATTATGCAGTACATAACTGGGATATAGGAACTAGGATATAGGGAATTATGCAGTACATAACTGGGATATAGGGACTAGGATATAGGGAATTATGCTGTACATAACTGGGATATAGGGACTAGGATATAGGGAATTATGCAGTACTTAACTGGGATATAGGGACTAGGATATAGGGAATTATGCAGTGCATAACTAGGATACAGGGGCTAAGATATAGGGAATTATGCAGTACATAACTAGGATATAGGGACTTGGATATAGGGAATTATGCTGTAGATAACTAGGATATAGGGAATTATGCAGTACATAACTAGGATACAGTGACTAGGATATAGGGAATTATGCTGTACATAACTGGGATATAGGGACTTGCATATAGGGAATTATGCTGTACATAACTAGGATATAGGGACTAGGATATAGGGAATTATGCTGTGCATTAGGATATAGGGATTTGCATATAGGGAATTATGCTGTACATAACAAGGATATAGGGACTTGGATATAGGGAATTATGCAGTACATAGCTAGGATATAGGGAATTATGCTATACATAACTGGGATATAGGGACTAGGATATAGGGAATTATGCAGTACATAGCTAGGATATAGGGAATTATGCTATACATAACTGGGATATAGGGACTAGGATATAGGGAATTATGCAGTACATAGCTAGGATATAGGGAATTATGCTGTACATAACTGGGATATAGGGACTAGGATTTAGGGAATTATGCAGTACATAGCTGGGATATAGGGACTAGGATATAGGGAATTATGCTGTACATAACTGGGATATAGGGACTAGGATATAGGAAATTATGCTGTACATAACTGGGATATAGGGACTAGGATATAGGGAATTATGCTGTACATAACTAGGATATAGGGACTGGTATATAGGGAATTATGCAGTACATAACTGGGATATAGGAACTAGGATATAGGGAATTATGCTGTACATAACTAGGATATAGGGACTGGTATATAGGGAATTATGCTGTACATAACTGGGATATAGGGACTAGGATATAGGGAATTATGCTGTACATAACTGGGATATAGGGACTAGGATATAGGGAATTATACTGTACATAACTGGGATATAGGGACTAGGATATAGGGAATTATGCTGTACATAACTGGGATATAATGACTAGGATATAGGAAATTATGCAGTACATAACTGGGATATAGGAACTAGGATATAGGGAATTGTGCTGTACATAACTGGGATATAGGGACTAGGATATAGGGAATTATGCAGTACATAACTGGGATATAGGGACTAGGATATAGGGAATTATGCTGTACATAACTGGGATATAGGGACTAGGATATAGGGAATTATGCAGTACATAACTGGGATATAGGGACTAGGATATAGGGAATTATGCAGTACATAACTAGGATACAGGGGCTAAGATATAGGGAATTATGCAGTACATAACTAGGATATAGGGACTAGGATATAGGGAATTATGCTGTACATAACTGGGATATAGGGACTAGGATATAGGGAATTATGCAGTACATAACTGGGATATAGGGACTAGGATATAGGGAATTATGCAATACATAACTAGGATACAGGGGCTAAGATATAGGGAATTATGCAGTACATAACTAGGATATAGGGACTAGGATATAGGGAATTATGCTGTACATAACTAGGATATAGGGACTAGGATATAGGGAATTATGCAGTACATAACTGGGATATAGGGACTTGGATATAGGGAATTATGCTGTACATAACTGGGATATAGGAACTAGGATATAGGGAATTATGCTGTACATAACTGGGATATAGGGACTAGGATATAGGGAATTATGCAGTACATAACTGGAATATAGGGACTAGGATATAGGGAATTATGCTGTACATAACTAGGATATAGGGACTAGGATATAGGGAATTATGCTGTACATAACTGGGATATAGGGACTAGGATATAGGGAATTATGCTGTACATAACTAGGATATAGGGACTAGGATATAGGGAATTATGCTGTACATAACTAGCATATAGGGACTAGGATATAGGGAATTATGCTATACATGACTGGGATATAGGGACTAGGATATAGGGAATTATGCAGTACATAGCTAGGATATAGGGAATTATGCTGTACATAACTGGGATATAGGAACTAGGATATAGGGAATTACGCTGTACATTACTGGGATATAGGGACTAGGATATAGGGAACTATGCAATACATAATTGGGATATAGGGACTAGGATATAGGGAATTATGCTGTACATTACTGGGATATAGGGACTAGGATATAGGGAATTATGCTGTACATAACTGGGATATAGGGACTAGGATATAGGGAATTATGCTGTACATAACTAGGATATAGGGACTAGGATATAGGGAATTATGCTGTACATAACTGGGATATAGGGACTAGGATATAGGAAATTATGCTGTACATAACTGGGATATAGGGACTAGGATATAGGGAATTATGCAGTACATAACTGGGATATAGGGACTAGGATATAGGGAATTATGCTTTACATAACTGGGATATAGGGACTAGGATATAGGGAATTATGCAGTACATAACTGGACTATAGGGACTAGGATATAGGGAATTATGCAATACATAACTAGGATACAGGGGCTAAGATATAGGGAATTATGCAGTACATAACTAGGATATAGGGACTAGGATTTAGGGAATTATGCAGTACATAACTAGGATATAGGGACTAAGATATAGGGAATTATGCAGTACATAACTAGGATATAGGGACTAGGATTTAGGGAATTATGCAGTACATAACTAGGATATAGGGGCTAAGATATAGGGAATTATGCAGTACATAACTAGGATATAGGGACTAGGATATAGGGAATTATGCTGTACATAACTGGGATATAGGGACTAGGATATAGGGAATTATGCTGTACATAAATTGGATATAGGGACTAGGATATAGGAAATTATGCTGTACATAACTGGGATATAGGGACTAGGATATAGGGAATTATGCAGTACATAACTGGGATATAGGGACTAGGATATAGGGAATTATGCTGTACATAACTAGGATATAGGGACTAGGATATAGGGAATTATGCTGTACATAACTGGGATATAGGGACTAGGATATAGGGAATTATGCTGTACATAACTGGGATATAGGGACTAGGATATAGGGAATTATGCTGTACATAACTGGGATATAGGGACTAGGATATAGGGAATTATGCAGTACATAACTGGGATATAGGGACTAGGATATAGGGAATTATGCTGTACATAACTGGGATATAGGGACTAGGATATAGGGAATTATGCTGTACATAACTGGGATATAGGGACTAGGATATAGGGAATTATGCAGTACATAAGTGGAATATAGGGACTAGGATATAGGGAATTATGCTGTACATAACTAGGATATAGGGGCTAAGATATAGGGAATTATGCAGTACATAACTAGGATATAGGGACTTGGATATAGGGAATTATGCTGTACATAACTGGGATATAGGGACTTGGATATAGGGAATTATGCTGTACATAACTGGGATATAGGAACTAGGATATAGGGAATTATGCTGTACATAACTGGGATATAGGGACTAGGATATAGGGAATTATGCAGTACATAACTGGAATATAGGGACTAGGATATAGGGAATTATGCTGTACATAACTAGGATATAGGGACTAGGATATAGGGAATTATGCGGTACATAACTAGGATATAGGGACTTGGATATAGGGAATTATGCTGTACATAACTAGGATATAGGGATTAGGATATAGGGAATTATGCTGTACATAACTGGGATATAGGGACTAGGATATAGGGAATTATGCTGTACATAACTGGGATATAGGGACTAGGATATAGGGAATTATGCAGTACATAACTGTAATATAGGGACTAGGATATAGGGAATTATGCTGTACATAACTAGGATATAGGGACTAGGATATAGGGAATTATGCGGTACATAACTAGGATATAGGGACTAGGATATAGGGAATTATGCTGTACATAACTGGGATATAGTGACTAGGATATGGGGAATTATGCAGTACATAACTGGGATATAGGGACTAGGATATAGGGAATTATGCGGTACATAACTAGGATATAGGGACTAGGATATAGGGAATTATGCGGTACATAACTAGGATATAGGGACTAGGATATAGGGAATTATGCTGTACATAACTGGGATATAGGGACTAGGATATAGGGAATTATGCAGTACATAACTGGCATATAGGGACTAGGATATAGGGAATTATGCTGTAGATAACTAGGATATAGGGACTAGGATATAGGGAATTATGCTGTACATAACTGGGATATAGGGACTAGGATATAGGGAATTATGCTGTACATAACTGGGATATAGGGACTAGGATATAGGGAATTATGCTGTACATAACTAGCATATAGGGACTAGGATATAGGGAATTATGCTATACATGACTGGGATATAGGGACTAGGATATAGGGAATTATGCAGTACATAGCTAGGATATAGGGAATTATGCTGTACATAACTGGGATATAGGAACTAGGATATAGGGAATTATGCAGTACATAACTAGGATATAGGGACTAGGATATAGGGAATTATGCTGTACATAACTAGCATATAGGGACTAGGATATAGGGAATTATGCTATACATGACTGGGATATAGGGACTAGGATATAGGGAATTATGCAGTACATAGCTAGGATATAGGGAATTATGCTGTACATAACTGGGATATAGGAACTAGGATATAGGGAATTACGCTGTACATTACTGGGATATAGGGACTAGGATATAGGGAACTATGCAATATATAATTGGGATATAGGGACTAGGATATAGGGAATTATGCTGTACATAACTAGGATACAGGGGCTAGGATATAGGGAATTATGCTGTACATTACTGGGATATAGGGACTAGGATATAGGGAATTATGCTGTACATAACTGGGATATAGGGACTAGGATATAGGGAATTATGCTGTACATAACTAGGATATAGGGACTAGGATATAGGGAATTATGCTGTACATAACTGGGATATAGGGACTAGGATATAGGAAATTATGCTGTACATAACTGGGATATAGGGACTAGGATATAGGGAATTATGCAGTACATAACTGGGATATAGGGACTAGGATATAGGGAATTATGCTGTACATAACTGGGATATAGGGACTAGGATATAGGGAATTATGCAGTACATAACTGGACTATAGGGACTAGGATATAGGGAATTATGCAATACATAACTAGGATACAGGGGCTAAGATATAGGGAATTATGCAGTACATAACTAGGATATAGTGACTAGGATTTAGGGAATTATGCAGTACATAGCTAGGATATAGGGACTAGGATATAGGGAATTATGCTGTACATAAATTGGATATAGGGACTAGGATATAGGAAATTATGCTGTACATAACTGGGATATAGGGACTAGGATATAGGGAATTATGCAGTACATAACTGGGATATAGGGACTAGGATATAGGGAATTATGCTGTACATAACTAGGATATAGGGACTAGGATATAGGGAATTATGCTGTACATAACTGGGATATAGGGACTAGGATATAGGGAATTATGCTGTACATAACTGGGATATAGGGACTAGGATATAGGGAATTATGCTGTACATAACTGGGATATAGGGACTAGGATATAGGGAATTATGCAGTACATAACTGGGATATAGGGACTAGGATATAGGGAATTATGCTGTACATAACTGGGATATAGGGACTAGGATATAGGGAATTATGCTGTACATAACTGGGATATAGGGACTAGGATATAGGGAATTATGCAGTACATAACTGGAATATAGGGACTAGGATATAGGGAATTATGCTGTACATAACTAGGATATAGGGGCTAAGATATAGGGAATTATGCAGTACATAACTAGGATATAGGGACTTGGATATAGGGAATTATGCTGTACATAACTGGGATATAGGGACTTGGATATAGGGAATTATGCTGTACATAACTGGGATATAGGAACTAGGATATAGGGAATTATGCTGTACATAACTGGGATATAGGGACTAGGATATAGGGAATTATGCAGTACATAACTGGAATATAGGGACTAGGATATAGGGAATTATGCTGTACATAACTAGGATATAGGGACTAGGATATAGGGAATTATGCGGTACATAACTAGGATATAGGGACTTGGATATAGGGAATTATGCTGTACATAACTAGGATATAGGGACTAGGATATAGGGAATTATGCTGTACATAACTGGGATATAGGGACTAGGATATAGTGAATTATGCTGTACATAACTGGGATATAAGGACTCGGATATAGGGAATTATGCTGTACATAACTAGGATATAGGGATTAGGATATAGGGAATTATGCTGTACATAACTGGGATATAGGGACTAGGATATAGTGAATTATGCTGTACATAACTGGGATATAAGGACTAGGATATAGGGAATTATGCTGTACATAACTAGGATATAGGGATTAGGATATAGGGAATTATGCTGTACATAACTGGGATATAGGGACTAGGATATAGGGAATTATGCTGTACATAACTGGGATATAGGGACTAGGATATAGGGAATTATGCAGTACATAACTGTAATATAGGGACTAGGATATATTGAATTATGCTGTACATAACTAGGATATAGGGACTAGGATATAGGGAATTATGCGGTACATAACTAGGATATAGGGACTAGGATATAGGGAATTATGCTGTACATAACTGGGATATAGGAACTAGGATATAGGGAATTATGCTGTACATAACTGGGATATAGGGACTAGGATATAGGGAATTATGCGGTACATAACTAGGATATAGGGACTAGGATATAGGGAATTATGCTGTACATAACTGGGATATAGGGACTAGGATATGGGGAATTATGCAGTACATAACTGGGATATAGGGACTAGGATATAGGGAATTATGCGGTACATAACAAGGATATAGGGACTAGGATATAGGGAATTATGCGGTACATAACTAGGATATAGGGACTAGGATATAGGGAATTATGCTGTACATAACTGGGATATAGGGACTAGGATATAGGGAATTATGCAGTACATAACTGGCATATAGGGACTAGGATATAGGGAATTATGCTGTACATAACTAGGATATAGGGACTAGGATATAGGGAATTATGCAGTACATAACTGGGATATAGGAACTAGGATATAGGGAATTATGCAGTACATAACTGGGATATAGGGACTAGGATATAGGGAATTATGCTGTACATAACTGGGATATAGGGACTAGGATATAGGGAATTATGCAGTGCATAACTAGGATACAGGGGCTAAGATATAGGGAATTATGCAGTACATAACTAGGATATAGGGACTTGGATATAGGGAATTATGCTGTAGATAACTAGGATATAGGGTCTAGGATATAGGGAATTATGCTGTACATAACTGGGATATAGGGACTTGCATATAGGGAATTATGCTGTACATAACTAGGATATAGGGACTAGGATATAGGGAATTATGCTGTGCATTAGGATATAGGGATTTGCATATAGGGAATTATGCTGTACATAACAAGGATATAGGGACTTGGATATAGGGAATTATGCTGTACATAACTGGGATATAGGGACTAGGATATAGGGAATTATGCAGTACATAGCTAGGATATAGGGAATTATGCTGTACATAACTGGGATATAGGGACTAGGATTTAGGCAATTATGCAGTACATAGCTAGGATATAGGGACTAGGATATAGGGAATTATGCAGTACATAACTGGGATATAGGGACTAGGATATAGGGAATTATGCTGTACATAACTAGGATATAGGGTCTAGGATATAGGGAATTATGCTGTACATAACTGGGATATAGGGACTAGGATATAGGGAATTATGCTGTACATAACTGGGATATAGGGACTAGGATATAGGGAATTATGCTATACATAACTGGGATATAGGGAATAGGATATAGGGAATTATGCAGTACATAACTGGGATATAGGGACTAGGATATAGGGAATTATGCTGTACATAACTGGGATATAGGGACTAGGATATAGGGAATTATGCAGTACATAACTGGACTATAGGGACTAGGATATAGGGAATTATGCAATACATAACTAGGATACAGGGGCTAAGATATAGGGAATTATGCAGTACATAACTAGGATATAGGGACTTGGATATAGGGAATTATGCTGTACATAACTGGGATATAGGGACTTGGATATAGGGAATTATGCTGTACATAACTGGGATATAGGAACTAGGATATTGGGAATTATGCTGTACATAACTGGGATATAGGGACTAGGATATAGGGAATTATGCTGTACATAACTGGGATATAGGGACTAGGATATAGGGAATTATGCAGTACATAACTGGAATATAGGGACTAGGATATAGGGAATTATGCTGTACATAACTAGTATATAGGGACTAGGATATAGGGAATTATGCTGTACATAACTAGGATATAGGGACTAGGATATAGGGAATTATGCGGTACATAACTAGGATATAGGAACTTGGATATAGGGAATTATGCTGTACATAACTAGGATATAGGGATTAGGATATAGGGAATTATGCTGTACATAACTGGGATATAGGGACTAGGATATAGGGAGTTATGCAGTACATAACTAGGATATAGGGACTAGGATATAGGGAATTATGCTGTACATAACTAGGATATAGGGACTAGGATATAGGGAATTATGCTATACATGACTGGGATATAGGGTCTAGGATATAGGGAATTATGCTGTACATAACTAGGATACAGGGGCTAGGATATAGGGAATTATGCTATACATGACTGGGATATAGGGTCTAGGATATAGGGAATTATGCAGTACATAACTAGGATATAGGGACTAGGATATAGGGAATTATGCAGTACATAGCTAGGATATAGGGAATTATGCTGTACATAACTGGGATATAGGAACTAGGATATAGGGAATTATGCTGTACATTACTGGGATATAGGGACTAGGATATAGGGAACTATGCAATACATAATTGGGATATAAGGACTAGGATATAGGGAATTATGCTGTACATAACTAGGATACAGGGGCTAGGATATAGGGAATTATGCTGTACATTACTGGGATATAGGGACTAGGATATAGGGAATTATGCTGTACATAACTGGGATATAGGAACTAGGATATAGGGAATTATGCTGTACATAACTAGGATATAGGGACTAGGATATAGGGAATTATGCTGTGCATAACTAGGATATAGGGACTAGGATATAGGGAATTATGCTGTACATAACTGGGATATAGGAACTAGGATATAGGGAATTATGCTGTACATAACTGGGATATAGGGACTAGGATATAGGGAATTATGCTGTACATAACTAGGATATAGGGACTAGGATATAGGGAATTATGCTGTGCATAACTAGGATATAGGGACTAGGATATAGGGAATTATGCTGTACATAACTGGGATATAGGAACTAGGATATAGGGAATTATGCTGTACATAACTGGGATATAGGAACTAGGATATAGGGAATTATGCAGTACATAACTGGGATATAGGGACTAGGATATAGGGAATTATGCTGTACATAACTAGGATATAGGGACTAGGATATAGGGAATTATGCTGTACATAACTGGGATATAGGGACTAGGATACAGGGAATTATGCAGTACATAACTGGGATATAGGGACTAGGATATAGGGAATTATGCTGTACATAACTAGGATATAGGGACTAGGATATAGGCAATTATGCTGTACATAACTGGGATATAGGGACTAGGATACAGGGAATTATGCAGTACATAACTGGGATATAGGGACTAGGATATAGGGAATTATGCAGTACATAACTAGGATATAGGGACTAGGATATAGGGAATTATGCTGTACATAACTAGGATATAGGGACTAGGATATAGGCAATTATGCTGTACATAACTGGGATATAGGGACTAGGATACAGGGAATTATGCAGTACATAACTGGGATATAGGGACTAGGATACAGGGAATTATGCTGTACATAACTAGGATATAGGGACTAGGATACAGGGAATTATGCTGTACATAACTAGGATATAGGGACTAGGATACAGGGAATTATGCAGTACATAACTGGGATATAGGGACTAGGATATAGGGAATTATGCTGTACATAACTAGGATATAGGGACTAGGATATAGGCAATTATGCTGTACATAACTGGGATATAGGGACTAGGATACAGGGAATTATGCAGTACATAACTGGGATATAGGGACTAGGATATAGGCAATTATGCTGTACATAACTGGGATATAGGGACTAGGATACAGGGAATTATGCTGTACATAACTAGGATATAGGGACTAGGATATAGGGAATTATGCTGTACATAACTAGGATATAGGGACTAGGATATAGGGAATTATGCAGTACATAACTGGGATATAGGGACTAGGATATAGGGAATTATGCTGTGCATAACTGGGATATAGGAACTAGGATATAGGGAATTATGCAGTACATAACTAGGATATAGGGACTAGGATATAGGGAATTATGCAGTACATAACTGGGATATAGGGACTAGGATATAGGGAATTATGCTGTACATAACTAGGATATAGGGACTAGGATATAGGCAATTATGCTGTACATAACTAGGATATAGGGACTAGGATACAGGGAATTATGCAGTACATAACTAGGATATAGGGACTAGGATATAGGGAATTATGCTGTACATAACTGGGATATAGGGACTAGGATATGGGGAATTATGCAGTACATAACTGGGATATAGGGACTAGGATATAGGGAATTATGCAGTACATAACTGGAATATAGGAACTAGGATATAGGGAATTATGCAGTACATAACTGGGATATAGGGACTAGGATATAGGGAATTATGCAGTACATAACTGGGATATAGGGAATTATGCTGTACATAACTGGGATATAGGGACTAGGATATAGGGAATTATGCTGTACATAACTGGGATATAGGGACTAGGATATAGGGAATTATGCAGTACATAACTGGGATATAGGAACTAGGATATAGGGAATTATGCAGTACATAACTAGGATATAGGGACTAGGATATAGGGAATTATGCAGTACATAACTGGGATATAGGGACTAGGATATAGGGAATTATGCTGTACATAACTGGGATATAGGAACTAGGATATAGGGAATTATGCAGTACATAACTAGGATATAGGGACAAGGATATAGGGAATTATGCTGTACATAATTGGGATATAGGGACTAGGATATAGGGAATTATGCAGTACATAACTGGGATATAGGGACTAGGATATAGGGAATTATGCAATACATAACTAGGATACAGGGGCTAAGATATAGGGAATTATGCTGTACATAACTGGGATATAGGGACTAGGATATAGGGAATTATGCAGTACATAACTGGGATATAGGGACTAGGATATAGGGAATTATGCAATACATAACTAGGATACAGGGGCTAAGATATAGGGAATTATGCAGTACATAACTAGGATATAGGGACTAGGATATAGGGAATTATGCTGTACATAACTAGGATATAGGGACTAGGATATAGGGAATTATGCAGTACATAACTGGGATATAGGGACTTGGATATAGGGAATTATGCTGTACATAACTGGGATATAGGAACTAGGATATAGGGAATTATGCTGTACATAACTGGGATATAGGGACTAGGATATAGGGAATTATGCAGTACATAACTGGAATATAGGGACTAGGATATAGGGAATTATGCTGTACATAACTAGGATATAGGGACTAGGATATAGGGAATTATGCTGTACATAACTGGGATATAGGGACTAGGATATAGGGAATTATGCAGTACATAACTAGGATATAGGGACTAGGATATAGGGAATTATGCTGTACATAACTAGGATATAGGGACTAGGATATAGGGAATTATGCTATACATGACTGGGATATAGGGACTAGGATATAGGGAATTATGCAGTACATAGCTAGGATATAGGGAATTATGCTGTACATAACTGGGATATAGGAACTAGGATATAGGGAATTACGCTGTACATTACTGGGATATAGGGACTAGGATATAGGGAACTATGCAATACATAATTGGGATATAGGGACTAGGATATAGGGAATTATGCTGTACATAACTAGGATACAGGGGCTAGGATATAGGGAATTATGCTGTACATTACTGGGATATAGGGACTAGGATATAGGGAATTATGCTGTACATAACTGGGATATAGGGACTAGGATATAGGGAATTATGCTGTACATAACTAGGATATAGGGACTAGGATATAGGGAATTATACTGTACATAACTGGGATATAAGGACTAGGATATAGGGAATTATGCTGTACATAACTAGGATATAGGGACTAGGATATAGGGAATTATGCTGTACATAACTGGGATATAGGAACTAGGATATAGGGAATTATGCAGTACATAACTGGGATATAGGGACTAGGATATAGGGAATTATGCTGTACATAACTAGGATATAGGGACTAGGATATAGGGAATTATGCTGTACATAACTGGGATATAGGAACTAGGATATAGGGAATTATGCTGTACATAACTGGGATATAGGGACTAGGATATAGGGAATTATGCAGTACATAACTGGAATATAGGGACTAGGATATAGGGAATTATGCTGTACATAACTAGGATATAGGGACTAGGATATAGGGAATTATGCTGTACATAACTGGGATATAGGGACTAGGATATAGGGAATTATGCAGTACATAACTAGGATATAGGGACTAGGATATAGGGAATTATGCTGTACATAACTAGGATATAGGGACTAGGATATAGGGAATTATGCTATACATGACTGGGATATAGGGACTAGGATATAGGGAATTATGCAGTACATAGCTAGGATATAGGGAATTATGCTGTACATAACTGGGATATAGGAACTAGGATATAGGGAATTACGCTGTACATTACTGGGATATAGGGACTAGGATATAGGGAACTATGCAATACATAATTGGGATATAGGGACTAGGATATAGGGAATTATGCTGTACATAACTAGGATACAGGGGCTAGGATATAGGGAATTATGCTGTACATTACTGGGATATAGGGACTAGGATATAGGGAATTATGCTGTACATAACTGGGATATAGGGACTAGGATATAGGGAATTATGCTGTACATAACTAGGATATAGGGACTAGGATATAGGGAATTATACTGTACATAACTGGGATATAAGGACTAGGATATAGGGAATTATGCTGTACATAACTAGGATATAGGGACTAGGATATAGGGAATTATGCTGTACATAACTGGGATATAGGAACTAGGATATAGGGAATTATGCAGTACATAACTGGGATATAGGGACTAGGATATAGGGAATTATGCTGTACATAACTAGGATATAGGGACTAGGATATAGGGAATTATGCTGTACATAACTAGGATATAGGGACTAGGATATAGGGAATTATGCTGTACATAACTGGGATATAGGGACTAGGATATAGGGAATTATGCTGTACATAACTAGGATATAGGGACTAGGATATAGGCAATTATGCTGTACATAACTAGGATATAGGGACTAGGATATAGGGAATTATGCAGTACATAACTAGGATATAGGGACTACGATATAGGGAATTATGCTGTACATAACTAGGATATAGGGACTAGGATATAGGGAATTATGCTGTACATAACTGTGATATAGGGACTAGGATATGGGGAATTATGCAGTACATAACTGGGATATAGGGACTAGGATATAGGGAATTATGCAGTACATAACTGGGATATAGGGACTAGGATATAGGGAATTATGCAGTACATAACTGGGATATAGGGAGTTATGCTGTACATAACTGGGATATAGGGACTAGGATATAGGGAATTATGCTGTACATAACTGGGATATAGGGACTAGGATATAGGGAATTATGCAGTACATAACTGGGATATAGGGAATTATGCTGTACATAACTGGGATATAGGGACTAGGATATAGGGAATTATGCTGTACATAACTGGGATATAGGGACTAGGATATAGGGAATTATGCTGTACATAACTAGGATATAGGGACTAGGATATAGGGAATTATGCAGTACATAACTGGGATATATCGACTAGGATATAGGGAAATATACTGTACATAATTGGGATATTGGGACTAGGATATAGGGAATTATGCAGTACATAACTGGGATATAGGGACTAGGATATAGTGAATTATGCTGTACATAACTGGGATATAGGGACTAGGATATAGGGAATTATGCTGTACATAACTGTAATATAGGGACTAGGATATAGGGAATTATGCTGTACATAACTAGGATATAGGGACTAGGATATAGGGAATTATGCGGTACATAACTAGGATATAGGGACTAGGATATAGGGAATTATGCTGTACATAACTGGGATATAGGGACTAGGATATAGGGAATTATGCGGTATATAACTAGGATATAGGGACTAGGATATAGGGAATTATGCGGTACATAACTAGGATATAGGGACTAGGATATAGGGAATTATGCGGTACATAACTAGGATATAGGGACTAGGATATAGGGAATTATGCTGTACATAACTGGGATATAGGGACTAGGATATAGGGAATTATGCAGTACATAACTGGCATATAGGGACTAGGATATAGGGAATTATGCTGTACATAACTAGGATATAGGGACTAGGATATAGGGAATTATGCAGTACATAACTGGGATATAGGAACTAGGATATAGGGAATTATGCAGTACATAACTGGGATATAGGGACTAGGATATAGGGAATTATGCTGTACATAACTGGGATATAGGGACTAGGATATAGGGAATTATGCAGTACTTAACTGGGATATAGGGACTAGGATATAGGGAATTATGCAGTGCATAACTAGGATACAGGGGCTAAGATATAGGGAATTATGCAGTACATAACTAGGATATAGGGACTTGGATATAGGGAATTATGCTGTAGATAACTAGGATATAGGGACTAGGATATAGGGAATTATGCTGTACATAACTGGGATATAGGGACTTGCATATAGGGAATTATGCTGCACATAACTAGGATATAGGGACTAGGATATAGGGAATTATGCTGTGCATTAGGATATAGGGATTTGCATATAGGGAATTATGCTGTACATAACAAGGATATAGGGACTTGGATATAGGGAATTATGCTGTACATAACTGGGATATAGGGACTAGGATATAGGGAATTATGCAGTACATAGCTAGGATATAGGGAATTATGCTATAAATAACTGGGATATAGGGACTAGGATATAGGGAATTATGCAGTACATAGCTAGGATATAGGGACTAGGATATAGGGAATTATGCTGTACATAACTGGGATATAGGGACTAGGATATAGGAAATTATGCTGTACATAACTGGGATATAGGGACTAGGATATAGGGAATTATGCAGTACATAACTGGGATATAGGGACTAGGATATAGGGAATTATGCTGTACATAACTGGGATATAGGGACTAGGATATAGGGAATTATGCAGTACATAACTGGACTATAGGGACTAGGATATAGGGAATTATGCTGTACATAACTAGGATACAGGGGCTAAGATATAGGGAATTATGCAGTACATAACTAGGATATAGGGACTAGGATTTAGGGAATTATGCAGTACATAGCTAGGATATAGGGACTAGGATATAGGGAATTATGCTGTACATAACTGGGATATAGGGACTAGGATATAGGAAATTATGCTGTACATAACTGGGATATAGAGACTAGGATATAGGGAATTATGCAGTACATAACTGGGATATAGGGACTAGGATATAGGGAATTATGCTGTACATAACTAGGATATAGGGACTAGGATATAGGGAATTATGCTGTACATAACTGGGATATAGGGACTAGGATATAGGGAATTATGCTGTACATAACTGGGATATAGGGAATAGGATATAGGGAATTATGCTGTACATAACTGGGATATAGGGACTAGGATATAGGGAATTATGCAGTACATAACTGGGATATAGGGACTAGGATATAGGGAATTATGCTGTACATAACTGGGATATAGGGACTAGGATATAGGGAATTATGCAGTACATAACTGGGATATAGGGAATTATGCTGTACATAACTGGGATATAGGGACTAGGATATAGGGAATTATGCTGTACATAACTGGGATATAGGGACTAGGATATAGGGAATTATGCTGTACATAACTAGGATATAGGGACTAGGATATAGGGAATTATGCAGTACATAACTGGGATATATCGACTAGGATATAGGGAAATATACTGTACATAATTGGGATATTGGGACTAGGATATAGGGAATTATGCAGTACATAACTGGGATATAGGGACTAGGATATAGTGAATTATGCTGTACATAACTGGGATATAGGGACTAGGATATAGGGAATTATGCTGTACATAACTGTAATATAGGGACTAGGATATAGGGAATTATGCTGTACATAACTAGGATATAGGGACTAGGATATAGGGAATTATGCGGTACATAACTAGGATATAGGGACTAGGATATAGGGAATTATGCTGTACATAACTGGGATATAGGGACTAGGATATAGGGAATTATGCGGTATATAACTAGGATATAGGGACTAGGATATAGGGAATTATGCGGTACATAACTAGGATATAGGGACTAGGATATAGGGAATTATGCGGTACATAACTAGGATATAGGGACTAGGATATAGGGAATTATGCTGTACATAACTGGGATATAGGGACTAGGATATAGGGAATTATGCAGTACATAACTGGCATATAGGGACTAGGATATAGGGAATTATGCTGTACATAACTAGGATATAGGGACTAGGATATAGGGAATTATGCAGTACATAACTGGGATATAGGAACTAGGATATAGGGAATTATGCAGTACATAACTGGGATATAGGGACTAGGATATAGGGAATTATGCTGTACATAACTGGGATATAGGGACTAGGATATAGGGAATTATGCAGTACTTAACTGGGATATAGGGACTAGGATATAGGGAATTATGCAGTGCATAACTAGGATACAGGGGCTAAGATATAGGGAATTATGCAGTACATAACTAGGATATAGGGACTTGGATATAGGGAATTATGCTGTAGATAACTAGGATATAGGGACTAGGATATAGGGAATTATGCTGTACATAACTGGGATATAGGGACTTGCATATAGGGAATTATGCTGCACATAACTAGGATATAGGGACTAGGATATAGGGAATTATGCTGTGCATTAGGATATAGGGATTTGCATATAGGGAATTATGCTGTACATAACAAGGATATAGGGACTTGGATATAGGGAATTATGCTGTACATAACTGGGATATAGGGACTAGGATATAGGGAATTATGCAGTACATAGCTAGGATATAGGGAATTATGCTATAAATAACTGGGATATAGGGACTAGGATATAGGGAATTATGCAGTACATAGCTAGGATATAGGGACTAGGATATAGGGAATTATGCTGTACATAACTGGGATATAGGGACTAGGATATAGGAAATTATGCTGTACATAACTGGGATATAGGGACTAGGATATAGGGAATTATGCAGTACATAACTGGGATATAGGGACTAGGATATAGGGAATTATGCTGTACATAACTGGGATATAGGGACTAGGATATAGGGAATTATGCAGTACATAACTGGACTATAGGGACTAGGATATAGGGAATTATGCAATACATAACTAGGATACAGGGGCTAAGATATAGGGAATTATGCAGTACATAACTAGGATATAGGGACTAGGATTTAGGGAATTATGCAGTACATAGCTAGGATATAGGGACTAGGATATAGGGAATTATGCTGTACATAACTGGGATATAGGGACTAGGATATAGGAAATTATGCTGTACATAACTGGGATATAGAGACTAGGATATAGGGAATTATGCAGTACATAACTGGGATATAGGGACTAGGATATAGGGAATTATGCTGTACATAACTAGGATATAGGGACTAGGATATAGGGAATTATGCTGTACATAACTGGGATATAGGGACTAGGATATAGGGAATTATGCTGTACATAACTGGGATATAGGGACTAGGATATAGGGAATTATGCTGTACATAACTGGGATATAGGGACTAGGATATAGGGAATTATGCAGTACATAACTGGGATATAGGGACTAGGATATAGGGAATTATGCTGTACATAACTGGGATATAGGGACTAGGATATAGGGAATTATGCTGTACATAACTGGGATATAGGGGCTAAGATATAGGGAATTATGCAGTACATAACTAGGATATAGGGACTTGGATATAGGGAATTATGCTGTACATAACTAGGATATAGGGATTAGGATATAGGGAATTATGCGGTACATAACTAGGATATAGGGACTTGGATATAGGGAATTATGCTGTACATAACTAGGATATAGGGATTAAGATATAGGGAATTATGCTGTACATAACTGGGATATAGGGACTAGGATATAGGGAATTATGCTGTACATAACTGGGATATAGGGACTAGGATATAGGGAATTATGCAGTACATAACTGTAATATAGGGACTAGGATATAGGGAATTATGCTGTACATAACTGGGATATAGGGACTAGGATATAGGGAATTATGCAGTACATAACTAGGATATAGGGACTTGGATATAGGGAATTATGCTGTACATAACTAGGATATAGGGACTAGGATATAGGGAATTATGCGGTACATAACTAGGATATAGGGACTAGGATATAGGGAATTATGCAGTACATAACTGGGATATAGGGACTAGGATATAGGGAATTATGCGGTACATAACTAGGATATAGGGACTAGGATATAGGGAATTATGCGGTACATAACTAGGATATAGGGACTAGGATATAGGGAATTATGCTGTACATAACTGGGATATAGGGACTAGGATATAGGGAATTATGCAGTACATAACTGGCATATAGGGACTAGGATATAGGGAATTATGCTGTACATAACTAGGATATAGGGACTAGGATATAGGGAATTATGCAGTACATAACTGGGATATAGGAACTAGGATATAGGGAATTATGTAGTACATAACTGGGATATAGGGACTAGGATATAGGGAATTATGCTGTACATAACTGGGATATAGGGACTAGGATATAGGGAATTATGCAGTGCATAACTAGGATACAGGGGCTAAGATATAGGGAATTATGCAGTACATAACTAGGATATAGGGACTTGGATATAGGGAATTATGCTGTAGATAACTAGGATATAGGGACTAGGATATAGGGAATTATGCTGTACATAACTGGGATATAGGGACTTGCATATAGGGAATTATGCTGTACATAACTAGGATATAGGGACTAGGATATAGGGAATTATGCTGTGCATTAGGATATAGGGATTTGCATATAGGGAATTATGCTGTACATAACAAGGATATAGGGACTTGGATATAGGGAATTATGCTGTACATAACTGGGATATAGGGACTAGGATATAGGGAATTATGCAGTACATAGCTAGGATATAGGGAATTATGCAGTACATAACTGGGATATAGGGACTAGGATATAGGAAATTATGCTGTACATAACTGGGATATAGGGACTAGGATATAGGGAATTATGCAGTACATAACTGGGATATAGGGACTAGGATATAGGGAATTATGCTGTACATAACTAGGATATAGGGACTAGGATATAGGGAATTATGCTGTACATAACTGGGATATAGGGACTAGGATATAGGGAATTATGCTGTACATAACTGGGATATAGGGACTAGGATATAGGGAATTATGCTGTACATAACTGGGATATAGGGACTAGGATATAGGGAATTATGCAGTACATAACTGGGATATAGGGACTAGGATATAGGGAATTATGCTGTACATAACTGGGATATAGGGACTAGGATATAGGGAATTATGCAGTACATAACTGGACTATAGGGACTAGGATATAGGGAATTATGCAATATATAACTAGGATACAGGGGCTAAGATATAGGGAATTATGCAGTACATAACTAGGATATAGGGACTTGGATATAGGGAATTATGCTGTACATAACTGGGATATAGGGACTTGGATATAGGGAATTATGCTGTACATAACTGGGATATAGGAACTAGGATATAGGGAATTATGCTGTACATAACTGGGATATAGGGACTAGGATATAGGGAATTATGCAGTACATAACTGGAATATAGGGACTAGGATATAGGGAATTATGCTGTACATAACTAGGATATAGGGACTAGGATATAGGGAATTATGCGGTACATAACTAGGATATAGGGACTTGGATATAGGGAATTATGCTGTACATAACTAGGATATAGGGATTAGGATATAGGGAATTATGCTGTACATAACTGGGATATAGGGACTAGGATATAGGGAATTATGCAGTACATAACTAGGATATAGGGACTAGGATATAGGGAATTATGCTGTACATAACTAGGATATAGGGTCTAGGATATAGGGAATTATGCAGTACATAGCTAGGATATAGGGAATTATGCTGTACATAACTGGGATATAGGAACTAGGATATAGGGAATTATGCTGTACATTACTGGGATATAGGGACTAGGATATAGGGAACTATGCAATACATAATTGGGATATAGGGACTAGGATATAGGGAATTATGCTGTACATAACTAGGATACAGGGGCTAGGATATAGGGAATTATGCTGTACATTACTGGGATATAGGGTCTAGGATATAGGGAATTATGCTGTACATAACTGGGATATAGGGACTAGGATATAGGGAATTATGCTGTACATAACTAGGATATAGGGACTAGGATATAGGGAATTATGCTGTGCATAACTAGGATATAGGGACTAGGATATAGGGAATTATGCTGTACATAACTGGGATATAGGAACTAGGATATAGGGAATTATGCTGTACATAACTGGGATATAGGGACTAGGATATAGGGAATTATGCTGTACATAACTAGGATATAGGGACTAGGATATAGGGAATTATGCTGTACATAACTGGGATATAGGAACTAGGATATAGGGAATTATGCTGTACATAACTGGGATATAGGAACTAGGATATAGGGAATTATGCAGTACATAACTGGGATATAGGGACTAGGATATAGGGAATTATGCTGTACATAACTAGGATATAGGGACTAGGATATAGGCAATTATGCTGTACATAACTGGGATATAGGGACTAGGATACAGGGAATTATGCAGTACATAACTAGGATATAGGGACTAGGATATAGGGAATTATGCTGTACATAACTAGGATATAGGGACTAGGATATAGGGAATTATGCAGTACATAACTGGGATATAGGGACTAGGATATAGGGTATTATGCTGTACATAACTGGGATATAGGATCTAGGATATAGGGAATTATGCAGTACATAACTAGGATATAGGGACTAGGATATAGGGAATTATGCAGTACATAACTGGGATATAGGGACTAGGATATAGGGAATTATGCTGTACATAACTAGGATATAGGGACTAGGATACAGGGAATTATGCAGTACATAACTAGGATATAGGGACTAGGATATAGGGAATTATGCTGTACATAACTGGGATATAGGGACTAGGATATGGGGAATCATGCAGTACATAACTGGGATATAGGGACTAGGATATAGGGAATTATGCTGTACATAACTGGGATATAGGAACTAGGATATAGGGAATTATGCAGTACATAACTGGGATATAGGGACTAGGATATAGGGAATTATGCTGTACATAACTAGGATATAGGGACTAGGATATAGGGAATTATGCAGTACATAACTGGGATATAGGGAATTATGCTGTACAAAACTGGAATATAGGGACTAGGATATAGGGAATTATGCTGTACATAACTGGGATATAGGGACTAGGATATAGGGAATTATGCTGTACATAACTAGGATATAGGGAATTATGCTGTACATAACTGGGATATAGGGACTAGGATATAGGGAATTATGCAGTACATAACTGGGATATAGGGAATTATGCTGTACATAACTGGGATATAGGGACTAGGATATAGGGAATTATGCTGTACATAACTGGGATATAGGGACTAGGATATAGGGAATTATGCTGTACATAACTGGGATATAGGGACTAGGATATAGGGAATTATGCTGTACATAACTAGGATATAGGGAATTATGCTGTACATAACTGGGATATAGGGACTAGGATATAGGGAATTATGCAGTACATAACTGGGATATAGGGAATTATGCTGTACATAACTGGGATATAGGGACTAGGATATAGGGAATTATGCTGTACATAACTGGGATATAGGGACTAGGATATAGGGAATTATGCTGTACATAACTAGGATATAGGGACTAGGATATAGGGAATTATGCAGTACATAACTGGGATATAGGGACTAGGATATAGGGAAATATACTGTACATAACTGGGATATAGGGACTAGGATATAGGGAATTATGCAGTACATAACTGGGATATAGGGACTAGGATATAGTGAATTATGCTGTACATAACTGGGATATAGGGACTAGGATATAGGGAATTATGCTGTACATAACTGGGATATAGGGACTAGGATATAGGGAATTATGCAGTACATAACTGTAATATAGGGACTAGGATATAGGGAATTATGCTGTACATAACTAGGATATAGGGACTAGGATATAGGGAATTATGCGGTACATAACTAGGATATAGGGACTAGGATATAGGGAATTATGCTGTACATAACTGGGATATAGGGACTAGGATATGGGGAATTATGCAGTACATAACTGGGATATAGGGACTAGGATATAGGGAATTATGCGGTACATAACTAGGATATAGGGACTAGGATATAGGGAATTATGCGGTACATAACTAGGATATAGGGACTAGGATATAGGGAATTATGCTGTACATAACTGGGATATAGGGACTAGGATATAGGGAATTATGCAGTACATAACTGGCATATAGGGACTAGGATATAGGGAATTATGCTGTACATAACTAGGACATAGGGACTAGGATATAGGGAATTATGCAGTACATAACTGGGATATAGGGACTAGGATATAGGGAATTATGCTGTACATAACTGGGATATAGGGACTAGGATATAGGGAATTATGCAGTACTTAACTGGGATATAGGGACTAGGATATAGGGAATTATGCAGTGCATAACTAGGATACAGGGGCTAAGATATAGGGAATTATGCAGTACATAACTAGGATATAGGGACTTGGATATAGGGAATTATGCTGTAGATAACTAGGATATAGGGACTAGGATATAGGGAATTATGCTGTACATAACTGGGATATAGGGACTTGCATATAGGGAATTATGCTGTACATAACTAGGATATAGGGACTAGGATATAGGGAATTATGCAGTACATAACAAGGATATAGGGACTTGGATATAGGGAATTATGCTGTACATAACTGGGATATAGGGACTAGGATATAGGGAATTATGCAGTACATAGCTAGGATATAGGGAATTATGCTGTACATAACTGGGATATAGGGACTAGGATATAGGGAATTATGCTGTACATAACTGGGATATAGGGACTAGGATATAGGGAATTATGCAGTACATAACTGGGATATAGGGACTAGGATATAGGGAATTATGCTGTACATAACTAGGATATAGGGACTAGGATATAGGGAATTATGCTGCACATAACTGGGATATAGGGACTAGGATATAGGGAATTATGCTGTACATAACTAGGATACAGGGGCTAGGATATAGGGAATTATGCTGTACATAACAAGGATATAGGGACTAGGATATAGGGAATTATGCTGCACATAACTGGGATATAGGGACTAGGATATAGGGAATTATGCTGCACATAACTGGGATATAGGGACTAGGATATAGGGAATTATGCTGTACATAACTAGGATATAGGGAATTATGCTGTACATAACTAGGATATAGGGACTAGGATATATGGAATTATGCTCTGCATAGCTAGGATATAGGGACTAGGATATAGGGAATTATGCTGTACATAACTGGGATATAGGGACTAGGATATAGGGAATTATGCTGTACATAGCTAGGATATAGGGACTAGGATATAGGGAATTATGCTGTACATAACTGGGATATAGGGACTAGGATATAGGGAATTATGCTGTACATAACTGGGATATAGGGACTGGGATAGAGGGTATTATGCTGTACATAACTGGGATATAGGAAATTATGCAGCACATAACTAGGATATAGGGACTAGGATATAGGGAATTATGCTGTACATAACTGGGATATAGGGACTAGGATATAGGGAATTATGCTGTACATAACTGGGATATAGGGACTAGGATATAGGGAATTATGCTGTACATAACTGGGATATAAGGACTAGGATATAGGGAATTATGCTGTACATAACTGGGATATAGGGACTAGGATATAGGGAATTATGCTGTACATAACTGGGATATAGGGACTAGGATATAGGGAATTATGCTGTACATAACTGGGATATAGGGACTAGGATATAGGGAATTATGCTGTACATAACTGGGATATAGGGACTAGGATATAGGGAACTATGCTGTACATAACTAGGATATAGGGACTAAGATATAGGGAATTATGCTGTACATAACTGGGATATAGGGACTAGGATATAGGGAATTATGCTGTACATAACTGGGATATAGGGACTCGGATATAGGGAATTATGCTGTACATAACTGGGATATAGGGACTAGGATATAGGGAATTATGCTGTACATAACTGGGATATAGGGACTAGGATATAGGGAATTATGCTGTACATAACTGGGATATAGGGACTAGGATATAGGGAATTATGCTGTACATAACTGGGATATAAGGACTAGGATATAGGGAATTATGCTGTACATAACTGGGATATAGGGACTAGGATATAGGGAATTATGCTGTACATAACTGGGATATAGGGACTAGGATATAGGGAATTATGCTGTACATAACTGGGATATAGGGACTAGGATATAGGGAATTATGCTGTACATAACTGGGATATAGGGACTAGGATATAGGGAACTATGCTGTACATAACTAGGATATAGGGACTAAGATATAGGGAATTATGCTGTACATAACTGGGATATAGGGACTAGGATATAGGGAATTATGCTGTACATAACTGGGATATAGGGACTCGGATATAGGGAATTATGCTGTACATAACTGGGATATAGGGACTAGGATATAGGGAATTATGCTGCATATAACTGGGATATAGGGACTAGGATATAGGGAATTATGCTGCGCATAACTGGGATATAGGGACTAGGATATAGGGAATTATGCTGTACATAACTAGGATATAGGGACTAGGATATAGGGAATTATGCTGTACATAACTGGGATATAGGGACTAGGATATAGGGAAATATGGAGTACATAACTGGGATATAGGGACTAGGATGTAGGGAATTATGCAGTACATAACTAGGATATAGGGACTAGGATATAGGGAATTATGCTGTACATAACTAGGATATAGGGATTAGGATATAGGGAAATATGCTGTACATAACTAGGATATAGGGACTAGGATATAGGGAATTATGCTGCACATAACTGGGATATAGGGACTAGGATATAGGGAATTATGCTGCACATAACTGGGATATAGGGACTAGGATATAGGGAATTATGCTGTACATAACTGGGATATAGGGACTAGGATATAGGGAATTATGCAGTACATAACTGTGATATAGGGACTAGGATATAGGGAATTATGCTGTACATAACTGGGATATAGGGACTAGGATATAGGTAATTATGCTGTACATAACTGGGATATAGGGACTAGGATATAGGGAATTATGCAGTACATAACTGGGATATAGGGACTAGGATATAGGGAATTATGCTGTACATAACTAGGATATAGGGACTAGGATATAGGGAATTATGCTGCACATAACTGGGATATAGGGACTAGGATATAGGGAATTATGCTGTACATAACTAGGATACAGGGGCTAGGATATAGGGAATTATGCTGTACATAACAAGGATATAGGGACTAGGATATAGGGAATTATGCTGCACATAACTGGGATATAGGGACTAGGATATAGGGAATTATGCTGCACATAACTGGGATATAGGGACTAGGATATAGGGAATTATGCTGTACATAACTAGGATATAGGGAATTATGCTGTACATAACTAGGATATAGGGACTAGGATATATGGAATTATGCTCTGCATAGCTAGGATATAGGGACTAGGATATAGGGAATTATGCTGTACATAACTGGGATATAGGGACTAGGATATAGGGAATTATGCTGTACATAGCTAGGATATAGGGACTAGGATATAGGGAATTATGCTGTACATAACTGGGATATAGGGACTAGGATATAGGGAATTATGCTGTACATAACTGGGATATAGGGACTGGGATAGAGGGTATTATGCTGTACATAACTGGGATATAGGAAATTATGCAGCACATAACTAGGATATAGGGACTAGGATATAGGGAATTATGCTGTACATAACTGGGATATAGGGACTAGGATATAGGGAATTATGCTGTACATAACTGGGATATAGGGACTAGGATATAGGGAATTATGCTGTACATAATTGGGATATAGGGACTAGGATATAGGGAATTATGCTGTACATAACTAGGATATAGGGACTAGGATATAGGGAATTATGCTGTACATAATTGGGATATAGGGACTAGGATATAGGGAATTATGCTGTACATAACTGGGATATAGGGACTAGGATATAGGGAATTATGCTGTACATAACTGGGATATAGGGACTAGGATATAGGGAATTATGCTGTACATAACTGGGATATAGGGACTAGGATATAGGGAATTATGCTGTACATAATTGGGATATAGGGACTAGGATATAGGGAATTATGCTGTACATAACTAGGATATAGGGACTAGGATATAGGGAAATATACTGTACATAACTGGAATATAGGAACTAGGATATAGGGAATTATGCTCTACATAACTGGGATATGGGGATTAGGATATAGGGAATTATGCTGTACATAACTAGGATATAGGGAATTATGCAGTACATAACTGGAATATTGGGACTAGGATATAGGAAATTATACTGTACATAACTGGGATATATTATGAATTATGCAGCACATAACTAGGATATAGGGACTAGGATATAGGGAATTATGCTGTACATAACTGGGATATAGGGACTAGGATATAGGGAATTATGCAGTACATAACTGGGATATAGGGACTAGGATATAGGGAATTATGCTGTACATAACTGGGATATAGGGACTAGGATATAGGGAATTATGCTGTACATAACTGGGATATAGGGACTAGGATATAGGGAAATATACTGTACATAACTGGGATATAGGAACTAGGATATAGGGAATTATGCTGGACATAACTGGGATATAGGGACTAGGATATAGGGAATTATGCTGTACATAACTAGGATATAGGGAATTATGCTGTACATAACTGGGATATAGGGACTAGGATATAGGGAAATATACTGTACATAACTGGGATATAGGGACTAGGATATAGGGAATTATGCTGTACATAACTAGGATATAGGGACTAGGATATAGGGAATTATGCGGTACATAACTAGGATATAGGGACTTGGATATAGAAAATTATGCTGTACATAACTAGGATATAGGGACTAGGATATAGGGAATTATGCTGTACATAACTAGGATATAGGGACTAGGATATAGGGAATTATGCTGTACATAACTGGGATATAGGGACTAGGATATAGGGAATTATGCACTACATAGCTAGGATATAAGGAATTATTCTATACATAACTGGGATATAGGGACTAGGATATAGGGAATTATGCTGTACATAACTAGGATATAGGGACTAGGATATAGGGAATTATGCGGTACATAACTAGGATATAGGGACTTGGATATAGAAAATTATGCTGTACATAACTAGGATATAGGGACTAGGATATAGGGAATTATGCTGTACATAACTAGGATATAGGGACTAGGATATAGGGAATTATGCTGTACATAACTGGGATATAGGGACTAGGATATAGGGAATTATGCACTACATAGCTAGGATATAAGGAATTATTCTATACATAACTGGGATATAGGGACTAGGATATAGGGAATTATGCTGTACATAACTGGGATATAGGGACTAGGATATAGGGAAATATACTGTACATAACTGGGATATAGGAACTAGGATATAGGGAATTATGCAGTACATAACTGGGATATAGGGACTAGGATATAGGGAATTATGCAGTACATAACTTGGATATAGGAACTAGGATATAGGGAATTATGCTGTACATAACTAGGATACAGGGGCTAGGATATAGGGAATTATGCAGTACATTACTGGGATATAGGGACTAGGATATAGGGAACTATGCAATACATAACTGGGATATAGGGACTAGGATATAGGGAATTATGCTGTACATAACTGGGATATAGGAACTAGGATATAGGGAATTATGCAATACATAACTGGGATATAGGGACTAGGATATAGGGAATTATGCAGTACATAACTGGGATATAGGGACTAGGATATAGGGAATTATGCTGTACATAACTGGGATATAGGGACTAGGATATAGGGAATTATGCTGTACATAACTAGGATATAGGGACTAGGATATAGGGAATTACGCGGTACATAACTAGGATATAGGGACTTGGATATAGGGAATTATGCTGTACATAACTAGGATATAGGGACTAGGATATAGGGAATTATGCTGTACATAACTGGGATATAGGGACTAGGATATAGGGAATTATGCTGTACATAACTGGGATATAGGGACTAGGATATAGGGAATTATGCAGTAAATTACTGGGATATAGGGACTAGGATATAGGGAATTATGCAGTACATAACTGGGATATAGGGACTAGGATATAGGGAATTATGCTGTACATAACTGGGATATAGGGACTAGGATATAAGGAATTATGCTGTACATAACTAGGATATAGGGACTAGGATATAGGGAATTATGCAGTACATTACTGGGATATAGGGACTAGGATATAGGGAATTATGCAGTACATAACTGGGATATAGGGACTAGGATATAGGGAATTATGCTGTACATAACTAGGATACAGGGGCTAGGATATAGGGAATTATGCAGTACATTACTGGGATATAGGGACTCGGATATAGGGAACTATGCAATACATAACTGGGATATAGGGACTAGGATATAGGGAATTATGCTGTACATAACTAGGATACAGGGGCTAGGATATAGGGAATTATGCAGTACATTACTGGGATATAGGGTCTAGGATATAGGGAATTATGCTGTACATAACTGGGATATAGGGACTAGGATATAGGAAATTATGCAGTACATAACTAGGATATAGGGACTAGGATATAGGGAATTATGCTGTACATAACTAGGATACAGGGGCTAGGATATAGGGAATTATGCTGTACATAACTGGGATATAGGGACTACGATATAGGGAATTATGCTGTACATAACTTGGATAGAGGGACTAGGATATAGGAAATTATGCAGTACATAACTAGGATATAGGGACTAGGATATAGGGAATTATGCTGTACATAACTAGGATATAGGGACTAGGATATAGGGAATTATGCTGTACATAACTGGGATATAGGGACTAGGATATAGGGAATTATGCTGTTCATAACTGGGATATAGGGACTAGGATATAGGGAATTATGCTGTACATAACTAGGATATAGGGAATTATGCTGTTCATAACTGGGATACAGGGGCTAGGATATAGGGAATTATGCTATACATAACTGGGATATAGGGACTAGGATATAGGGAATTATGCGGTACATAACTAGGATATAGGGACTTGGATATAGGGAATTATGCTGTACATAACTAGGATATAGGGACTAGGATATAGGGAATTACGCGGTACATAACTAGGATATAGGGACTTGGATATAGGGAATTATGCTGTACATAACTAGGATATAGGGACTAGGATATAGGGAATTATGCTGTACATAACTGGGATATAGGGACTAGGATATAGGGAATTATGCTGTACATAACTGGGATATAGGGACTAGGATATAGGGAATTATGCAGTAAATTACTGGGATATAGGGACTAGGATATAGGGAATTATGCAGTACATAACTGGGATATAGGGACTAGGATATAGGTAATTATGCTGTACATAACTGGGATATAGGGACTAGGATATAAGGAATTATGCTGTACATAACTAGGATATAGGGACTAGAATATAGGGAATTATGCAGTACATTACTGGGATAAAGGGACTAGGATATAGGGAATTATGCAGTACATAACTGGGATATAGGGACTAGGATATAGGGAATTATGCTGTACATAACTAGGATACAGGGGCTAGGATATAGGGAATTATGCAGTACATTACTGGGATATAGGGACTCGGATATAGGGAACTATGCAATACATAACTGGGATATAGGGACTAGGATATAGGGAATTATGCTGTACATAACTAGGATACAGGGGCTAGGATATAGGGAATTATGCAGTACATTACTGGGATATAGGGTCTAGGATATAGGGAATTATGCTGTACATAACTGGGATATAGGGACTAGGATATAGGAAATTATGCAGTACATAACTAGGATATAGGGACTAGGATATAGGGAATTATGCTGTACATAACTAGGATACAGGGGCTAGGATATAGGGAATTATGCTGTACATAACTGGGATATAGGGACTAGGATATAGGGAATTATGCTGTACATAACTTGGATAGAGGGACTAGGATATAGGAAATTATGCAGTACATAACTAGGATATAGGGACTAGGATATAGGGAATTATGCTGTACATAACTAGGATATAGGGACTAGGATATAGGGAATTATGCTGTACATAACTGGGATATAGGGACTAGGATATAGGGAATTATGCTGTTCATAACTGGGATATAGGGACTAGGATATAGGGAATTATGCTGTACATAACTAGGATATAGGGAATTATGCTGTTCATAACTGGGATACAGGGGCTAGGATATAGGGAATTATGCTATACATAACTGGGATATAGGGACTAGGATATAGGGAATTATGCGGTACATAACTAGGATATAGGGACTTGGATATAGGGAATTATGCTGTACATAACTGGGATATAGGGACTAGGATATAGGGAATTATGCAGTACATAGCTAGGATATAGGGAATTATGCTGTACATAACTAGGATATAGGGACTAGGATATAGGGAATTATACTGTACATAACTGGGATATAGGGACTAGGATACAGGGAATTATGCTGTACATAACTAGGATATAGGGACTAGGATATAGGGAATTATGCAGTACATTACTGGGATATAGGGACTAGGATATAGGGAATTATGCAGTACATTACTGGGATATAGGGACTAGGATATAGGGAATTATGCAGTACATAACTAGGATATAGGGGCTAGGATACAGGGAATTATGCAGTACATTACTGGGATATAGGGGCTAGGATATAGGGAATTATACTGTACATTACTGGGATATAGGGACTAGGATATAGGGAACTATGCAATACATAACTGGGATATAGGGACTAGGATATAGGGAATTATGCTGTACATAACTAGGATACAGGGGCTAGGATATAGGGAATTATGCAGTACATTACTGGGATATAGGGACTAGGATATAGGGAATTATGCTGTACATAACTAGGATACAGGGGCTAGGATATAGGGAATTATGCAGTACATTACTGGGATATAGGGACTAGGATATAGGGAATTATGCTGTACATAAATGGGATATAGGGACTAGGATATGGGGAATTATGCAGTACATAACTGGGATAGAGGGACTAGGATATGGGGAATTATGCAGTACATAACTAGGATATAGGGGCTAGGATATAGGGAATTATGCTGTACATAACTAGGATATAGGGACTAGGATATAGGAAATTATGCAGTACATAACTAGGATATAGGGACTAGGATATAGGGAATTATACTGTACATAACTAGGATATAGGGAATTATGCTGTTCATAACTGGGATACAGGGGCTAGGATATAGGGAATTATGCTGTACATAACTAGGATATAGGGAATTATGCTGTTCATAACTGGGATATAGGGACTAGGATATAGGGAATTATGCAGTACATAACTAGGATATAGGGGCTAGGATATAGGGAATTATGCAGTACATTACTGGGATATAGGGGCTAGGATATAGGGAATTATACTGTACATTACTGGGATATAGGGACTAGGATATAGGGAACTATGCAATACATAACTGGGATATAGGGACTAGGATATAGGGAATTATGCTGTACATAACTAGGATACAGGGGCTAGGATATAGGGAATTATGCAGTACATTACTGGGATATAGGGACTAGGATATAGGGAATTATGCTGTACATAAATGGGATATAGGGACTAGGATATGGGGAATTATGCTGTACATAACTAGGATATAGGGACTAGGATATAGGGAATTATGCAGTACATAACTAGGATATAGGGACTAGGATATAGGGAATTATACTGTACATAACTAGGATATAGGGACTAGGATATAGGGAATTATACTGTACATAACTAGGATATAGGGAATTATGCAGTACATAACTGGGATAGAGGGACTAGGATATGGGGAATTATGCAGTACATAACTAGGATATAGGGACTAGGATATAGGAAATTATGCAGTACATAACTAGGATATAGGGACTAGGATATAGGGAATTATACTGTACATAACTAGGATATAGGGAATTATGCTGTTCATAACTGGGATACAGGGGCTAGGATATAGGGAATTATGCTGTACATAACTAGGATATAGGGAATTATGCTGTTCATAACTGGGATACAGGGGCTAGGATATAGGGAATTATGCTGTACATAACTATGGATATAGGGACTATGATATAGGCAATTATGCTGTACATAAGTGGGATATAGGAACTAGGATATAGGGAATTATGCTGTACATATCTGGGATATAGGGACTAGGATATAGGGAATTATGCTGTACATAACTGGGATATAGGGACTAGGATATAGGGAATTATGCTGTACATAACTAGGATATAGGGACTAGGATATAGGGATTTATGCAGTACATAACTGGGATATAGGGACTAAGATATAGAGAAATATACTGTACATAACTGGGATATAGGGACTAGGATATAGGGAATTATGCAGTACATAACTGGGATATAGGGAATTATGCTGTACATAACTGGGATATAGGGACTAGGATATAGGGAATTATGCTGTACATAACTGGGATATAGGGACTAGGATATAGGGAATTATGCTGTACATAACTGGGATATAGGGACTAGGATATAGTGAATTATGCTGTACATAACTGGGATATAGGGACTAGGATATAGGGAATTATGCTGTACATAACTGGGATATAGGGACTAGGATATAGGGAATTATGCTGTATATAACTAGGATATAGGGACTAGGATATAGGGAATTATGCTGTACATAACTGGGATATAGGGACTGGGATATAGGGAATTATGCTGTACATAACTGGGATATAGGGACTAGGATATAGGGAATTATGCTGTACATAACTGGGATATAGGGACTAGGATATAGGGAACTATGCTGTACATAACTGGGATATAGGGACTAGGATATAGGGAATTATGCAGTACATAACTGGGATATAGGAACTAGGATATAGGGAATTATGATGCTGTACATAACTGGGATATAGAGACTAGGATATAGGGAATTATGCTGTACATAACTGGGATATAGGGACTAGGATATAGGGAATTATACTGTACATAACTGGGATATAGGGACTAGGATATAGGGAATTATGCTGTATATAACTAGGATATAGGGACTAGGATATAGGGAATTATGCAGTACATAACTGGGATATAGGGACTGGGATATAGGGAATTATGCTGTACATAACTGGGATATAGGGACTAGGATATAGGGAATTATGCTGTACATAACTGGGATATAGGGACTAGGATATAGGGAATTATGCTGTACATAATTGGGATATAGGAACTAGGATATAGGGAATTATGATGCTGTACATAACTGGGATATAGAGACTAGGATATAGGGAATTATGCTGTACATAACTGGGATATAGGGACTAGGATATAGGGAATTATACTGTACATAACTGGGATATAGGGACTAGGATATAGGGAATTATGCTGTACATAACTAGGATATAGGGGCTAGGATATAGGGAATTATGCTGTACATAACTGGGATATAGGGACTAGGATATAGGGAATTATGCTGTACATAACTGGGATATAGGGACTAGGATATAGGGAATTATGCTGTACATAACTGGGATATAGGGACTAGGATATAGGGAATTATGCTGTACATAACTGGGATATAGGGACTAGGATATAGGGAATTATGCTGTACATAACTCGGATATAGGGACTAGGATATAGTGAATTATGCTGTACATAACTAGAATATAGGGACTAGGATATAGGGAATTATGCTGTACATAACTGGGATATAGGGACTAGGATATAGGGAATTATGCTGTACATAACTAGGATATAGGGGCTAGGATATAGGGAATTATGCTGTACATAACTGGGATATAGGGACTAGGATATAGGGAATTATGCTGTACATAACTGGGATATAGGGACTAGGATATAGGGAATTATGCTGTACATAACTGGGATATAGGGACTAGGATATAGGGAATTATGCTGTACATAACTGGGATATAGGGACTAGGATATAGGGAATTATGCAGTACATAACTCGGATATAGGGACTAGGATATAGTGAATTATGCTGTACATAACTAGAATATAGGGACTAGGATATAGGGAATTATGCTGTACATAACTGGGATATAGGGACTAGGGTATAGGGAATTATGCTGTATATAACTAGGATATAGGGACTAGGATATAGGGATTTATGCAGTACATAACTGGGATATAGGGACTAAGATATAGAGAAATATACTGTACATAACTGGGATATAGGGACTAGGATATAGGGAATTATGCTGTACATAACTGGGATATGGGGACTAGGATACAGGGAATTATGCAGTACATAACTGGGATATAGGGACTAGGATATAGTGAATTATGCTGTACATAACTGGGATATAGGGACTAGGATATAGGGAATTATGCTGTACATAACTGGGATATAGGGACTAGGATATAGGGAATTATGCTGTACATAACTGGGATATAGCGACTGTGATATAGGGAATTATGCTGTACATAACTGGGATATAGGGACTAGGATATAGGGAATTATGCTGTACATAACTGGGATATAGGGACTAGGATACAGGGAATTATGCTGTACATAACTGGGATATAGGGACTAGGATATAGTGAATTATGCTGTACATAACTGGGATATAGGGACTAGGATATAGGGAATTCTGCTGTACATAACTAGGATATAGGGACTAGGATATAGGGAATTATGCAGTACATAACTGGGATATAGGGACTGGGATATATGGAATTATGCTGTACATAACTGGGATATAGGGACTAGGATATAGGGAATTATGCTGTACATAACTGGGATATAGGGACTAGGATATAGGGAATTATGCAGTACATAACTGGGATATAGGGACTAGGATATAGGGAATTATGCTGTACATAACTGGGATATAGGGACTAGGATATAGGGAATTATGCTGTATATAACTAGGATATAGGGACTAGGATATAGGGAATTATGCGGTACATAACTGGGATATAGGGACTGGGATATAGGGAATTATGCTGTACATAACTGGGATATAGGGACTAGGATATAGGGAATTATGCTGTACATAACTGGGATATAGGGACTAAGATATAGGGAATTATGCTGTACATAACTGGGATATAGGAACTAGGATATAGGGAATTATGATGCTGTACATAACTGGGATATAGAGACTAGGATATAGGGAATTATGCTGTACATAACTGGGATATAGGGACTAGGATATAGGGAATTATACTGTACATAACTGGGATATAGGGACTAGGAGATAGGGGATTATGCTGTACATAACTAGGATATAGGGGCTAGGATATAGGGAATTATGCTGTACATAACTGGGATATAGGGACTAGGATATAGGGAATTATGCTGTACATAACTGGGATATAGGGACTAGGATATAGGGAATTATGCTGTACATAACTGGGATATAGGGACTAGGATATAGGGAATTATGCTGTACATAACTCGGATATAGGGACTAGGATATAGTGAATTATGCAGTACATAACTGGGATATAGGGACTAGGATATAGGGAATTATGTTGTACATAACTGGGATATAGGGACTAGGATATAGGGAATTATGCAGTACATAACTAGGATATAGGGACTTGGATATAGGGAATTATGCTGTACATAACTGGGATATAGGAACTAGGATATAGGGAATTATGCTGTACATAACTGGGATATAGGGACTAGGATATAGGGAATTATGCTGTACATAACTGGGATATAGGAACTAGGATATAGGGAATTATGCTGTACATAACTGGGATATAGGAACTAGGATATAGGGAATTATGCTGTACATAACTGGAATATAGGGACTAGGATATAGGGAATTATGCTGTACATAACTAGGATATAGGGACTAGGATATAGGGAATTATGTGGTACATAACTAGGATATAGGGACTTGGATATAGGGAATTATGCTGTACATAACTAGGATATAGGGACTAGGATACAGGGAATTATGCTGTACATAACTGGGATATAGGGACTAGGATATAGGGAATTATGCAGTACATAGCTAGGATATAGGGAATTATGCTATACATAACTGGGATATAGGGACTAGGATATAGGGAATTATGCTGTACATAACTGGGATATAGGGACTAGGATATAGGGAATTATGCTGTACATTACTGGGATATAGGGACTAGGATATAGGGAACTATGCAATACATAACTGGGATATAGGGACTAGGATATAGGGAATTATGCTGTACATAACTAGGATACAGGGACTAGGATATAGGGAATTATGCTGTACATAACTAGGATATAGGGACTAGGATATAGGGAATTATGCTGTACATAACTAGGATATAGGGACTAGGATATAGGGATTAATGCAGTACATAACTGGGATATAGGGACTAAGATATAGAGAAATATACTGTACATAACTGGGATATAGGGACTAGGATATAGGGAATTATGCTGTACATAACTGGGATATAGGGACTAGGATATAGGGAATTATGCAGTACATAACTGGGATATAGGGACTAGGATATAGGGAATTATGCTGTACATAACTGGGATATAGGGACTAGGATATAGGGAATTATGCTGTACATAACTAGGATATAGGGACTAGGATATAGGGAATTATGCTGTATATAACTAGGATATAGGGACTAGGATATAGGGAATTATGCAGTATATAACTGGGATATAGGGACTGGGATATAGGGAATTATGTTGTACATAACTGGGATATAGGGACTAGGATATAGGGAATTATGCTGTACATAACTGGGATATAGGAACTAGGATATAGGGAATTATACTGTACATAACTGGGATATAGGGACTAGGATATAGGGAATTATACTGTACATAACTGGGATATAGGGACTAGGATATAGGGAATTATGCTGTACATAACTGGGATATAGGGACTAGGATATAGGGAATTATACTGTACATAACTGGGATATAGGGACTAGGATATAGGGGATTATGCTGTACATAACTAGGATATAGGGGCTAGGATATAGGGAATTATGCTGTACATAACTGGGATATAGGGACTAGGATATAGGGAATTATGCTGTACATAACTGGGATATAGGGACTAGAATATAGGGAATTATGCTGTACATAACTGGGATATAGGGACTAGGATATAGGGAATTATGCTGTACATAACTCGGATATAGGGACTAGGATATAGGGAATTATGCAGTACATAACTGGGATATAGGGACTAGGATATAGGGAATTATACTGTACATAACTGGGATATAGGGACTAGGATATAGGGAATTATACTGTACATAACTGGGATATAGGGACTAGGATATAGGGAATTATACTGTACATAACTGGGATATAGGGACTAGGATATAGGGAATTATGCTGTACATAACTGGGATATAGGGACTAGGATATAGGGAATTATACTGTACATAACTGGGATATAGGGACTAGGATATAGGGGATTATGCTGTACATAACTAGGATATAGGGGCTAGGATATAGGGAATTATGCTGTACATAACTGGGATATAGGGACTAGGATATAGGGAATTATGCTGTACATAACTGGGATATAGGGACTAGAATATAGGGAATTATGCTGTACATAACTGGGATATAGGGACTAGGATATAGGGAATTATGCTGTACATAACTGGGATATAGTGACTAGGATATAGGGAATTATGCTGTACATAACTGGGATATAGGAACTAGGATATAGGGAATTATGCAGTACATAACTGGGATATGGGGACTAGGATATAGGGAATTATGCTGTACATAACTGGGATATGGGGACTAGGATATAGGGAATTATGCTGTACATAACTGGGATATAGGGACTAGGATATAGGGAATTATGCTGTACATAACTGGGATATAGGGACTAGGATATAGGGAATTATGCAGTACATAACTAGAATATAGGGACTAGGATATAGGGAATTATGCTGTACATAACTAGAATATAGGGACTAGGATATAGGGAATTATGCTGTACATAACTGGGATATAGGGACTAGGATATAGGGAATTATGCTGTACATAACTGGGATATAGGGACTAGGATATAGGGAATTATGCTGTACATAACTAGAATATAGGGACTAGGATATAGGGAATTATGCTGTACATAACTGGGATATAGGGACTAGGATATAGGGAATTATGCAATACATAACTAGGATACAGGGGCTAAGATATAGGGAATTATGCTGTACATAACTAGGATATAGGGAATTATGCAGTACATAACTGGGATATAGGGACTAGGTTATAGGGAATTATGCAATACATAACTAGGATACAGGGGCTAAGATATAGGGAATTATGCAGTACATAACTAGGATATAGGGACTTGGATATAGGGAATTATGCTGTACATAACTGGAATATAGGGACTAGGATGTAGGGAATTATGCTGTACATAACTAGGATATAGGGACTAGGATATAGGGAATTATGCTGTACATAACTAGGATACAGGGACTAGGATATAGGGAATTATGCTGTACATAACTAGGATATAGGGACTAGGATATAGGGAATTATGCTGTACATAACTAGGATATAGGGACTAGGATATAGGGATTAATGCAGTACATAACTGGGATATAGGGACTAAGATATAGAGAAATATACTGTACATAACTGGGATATAGGGACTAGGATATAGGGAATTATGCTGTACATAACTGGGATATAGGGACTAGGATATAGGGAATTATGCAGTACATAACTGGGATATAGGGACTAGGATATAGGGAATTATGCTGTACATAACTGGGATATAGGGACTAGGATATAGGGAATTATGCTGTACATAACTAGGATATAGGGACTAGGATATAGGGAATTATGCTGTATATAACTAGGATATAGGGACTAGGATATAGGGAATTATGCAGTATATAACTGGGATATAGGGACTGGGATATAGGGAATTATGTTGTACATAACTGGGATATAGGGACTAGGATATAGGGAATTATGCTGTACATAACTGGGATATAGGAACTAGGATATAGGGAATTATACTGTACATAACTGGGATATAGGGACTAGGATATAGGGAATTATACTGTACATAACTGGGATATAGGGACTAGGATATAGGGAATTATGCTGTACATAACTGGGATATAGGGACTAGGATATAGGGAATTATACTGTACATAACTGGGATATAGGGACTAGGATATAGGGGATTATGCTGTACATAACTAGGATATAGGGGCTAGGATATAGGGAATTATGCTGTACATAACTGGGATATAGGGACTAGGATATAGGGAATTATGCTGTACATAACTGGGATATAGGGACTAGAATATAGGGAATTATGCTGTACATAACTGGGATATAGGGACTAGGATATAGGGAATTATGCTGTACATAACTCGGATATAGGGACTAGGATATAGGGAATTATGCAGTACATAACTGGGATATAGGGACTAGGATATAGGGAATTATACTGTACATAACTGGGATATAGGGACTAGGATATAGGGAATTATACTGTACATAACTGGGATATAGGGACTAGGATATAGGGAATTATACTGTACATAACTGGGATATAGGGACTAGGATATAGGGAATTATGCTGTACATAACTGGGATATAGGGACTAGGATATAGGGAATTATACTGTACATAACTGGGATATAGGGACTAGGATATAGGGGATTATGCTGTACATAACTAGGATATAGGGGCTAGGATATAGGGAATTATGCTGTACATAACTGGGATATAGGGACTAGGATATAGGGAATTATGCTGTACATAACTGGGATATAGGGACTAGAATATAGGGAATTATGCTGTACATAACTGGGATATAGGGACTAGGATATAGGGAATTATGCTGTACATAACTGGGATATAGTGACTAGGATATAGGGAATTATGCTGTACATAACTGGGATATAGGAACTAGGATATAGGGAATTATGCAGTACATAACTGGGATATGGGGACTAGGATATAGGGAATTATGCTGTACATAACTGGGATATGGGGACTAGGATATAGGGAATTATGCTGTACATAACTGGGATATAGGGACTAGGATATAGGGAATTATGCTGTACATAACTGGGATATAGGGACTAGGATATAGGGAATTATGCAGTACATAACTAGAATATAGGGACTAGGATATAGGGAATTATGCTGTACATAACTAGAATATAGGGACTAGGATATAGGGAATTATGCTGTACATAACTGGGATATAGGGACTAGGATATAGGGAATTATGCTGTACATAACTGGGATATAGGGACTAGGATATAGGGAATTATGCTGTACATAACTAGAATATAGGGACTAGGATATAGGGAATTATGCTGTACATAACTGGGATATAGGGACTAGGATATAGGGAATTATGCAATACATAACTAGGATACAGGGGCTAAGATATAGGGAATTATGCTGTACATAACTAGGATATAGGGAATTATGCAGTACATAACTGGGATATAGGGACTAGGTTATAGGGAATTATGCAATACATAACTAGGATACAGGGGCTAAGATATAGGGAATTATGCAGTACATAACTAGGATATAGGGACTTGGATATAGGGAATTATGCTGTACATAACTGGAATATAGGGACTAGGATGTAGGGAATTATGCTGTACATAACTAGGATATAGGGACTAGGATATAGGGATTTATGCAGTACATAACTGGGATATAGGGACTAATATATAGAGAAATATACTGTACATAACTGGGATATAGGGTCTAGGATATAGGGAATTATGCTGTACATAACTGGGATATAGGGACTAGGATATAGGGAATTATGCAGTACATAACTAGGATATAGGGACTAGGATATAGGGAATTATGCTGTACATAACTGGAATATAGGGACTAGGATGTAGGGAATTATGCTGTACATAACTAGGATATAGGGACTAGGATATAGGGATTTATGCAGTACATAACTGGGATATAGGGACTAATATATAGAGAAATATACTGTACATAACTGGGATATAGGGTCTAGGATATAGGGAATTATGCAGTACATAACTGGGATATAGGGACTAGGATATAGGGAATTATGCAGTACATAACTAGGATATAGGGACTAGGATATAGGGAATTATGCTGTACATAACTGGGATATAGGGACTAGGATATAGGGAATTATGCAGTACATAGCTAGGATATAGGGAATTATGCTATACATAACTGGAATATAGGGACTAGGATATAGGGAATTATGCAGTACATAACTGGGATATAGGGACTAGGATATAGGGAATTATGCTGTACATTACTGGGATATAGGGACTAGGATATAGGGAATTATGCTGTACATAACTAGGATACAGGGGCTAAGACATAGGGAATTATGCAGTACATAACTAGGATATAGGGACTTGGATATAGGGAATTATGCTGTACATAACTGGGATATAGGGACTAGGATATAGGGAATTATGCAGTACATAACTGGAATATAGGGTCTAGGATATAGGGAATTATGCTGTACATAACTAGGATATAGGGACTAGGATACAGGGAATTATGTGGTACATAACTAGGATATAGGGACTTGGATATACGGAATTATGCTGTACATAACTAGGATATAGGGACTAGGATATAGGGAATTATGCTGTACATAACTGGGATATAGGGACTAGGATATAGGGAATTATGCTGTACATAACTGGGATATAGGGACTAGGATATAGGGAATTATGCTGTACATAACTGGGATATAGGGACTAGGATATAGGGAATTATGCAGTACATAACTGGGATATAGGGACTAGGATATAGGGAATTATGCTGTACATAACTAGGATATAGGGACTAGGATATAGGGAATTATGCTGTACATAACTGGGATATAGGGACTAGGATATAGGGAATTATGCTGTACATAACTGGGATATAGGAACTAGGATATAGGGAATTATGCTGTACATAACTGGGATATAGGGACTAGGATATAGGGAATTATGCTGTACATAACTGGGATATAGGAACTAGGATATAGGGAATTATGCTGTACATAACTGGGATATAGGGACTAGGATATAGGGAATTATGCTGTACATAACTGGGATATAGGGACTAGGATATAGGGAATTATGCTGTACATAACTAGGATATAGGGACTAGGCAGGGGCGGAACTACCGCCCTTGCAGCCAGTTCATTGAACGGGGGCCCCGAGGGAGAGGGGGCCCCTCCAGCCTCCGGCAGGGCCGCCATCAGGGCATGACTGCCCTGACTCCAGTATGGGGCCCGGCCGGTAGGAGCCCCCTCGGAGCCCCCTCTTGTGCGTCTCTCTCCTCATGGGGCCCCCGGCCCCATGCAAAGCGCCGGGTCCAGGACATCTCATAATTCCTCTGACTTCCGGTCATGTGACGGCGCCGTCACATGACCGGAAGGCAGGAGAACCTGGTGTCAGCGATTTGGACGAGCGCCAGGATTCTGCAGGGATCGCATGGGGGTAAGTATAACAAGTTTTATTTTTTTTTAAATACAATTAACTAGGAGTGGGGGGAATGGGAGATGCACATGGGGGGAGGGGAGAGATGAGAGATGCACATGGGGGAGGGGAGGGGAGAGATGAGAGATCCACATGGGGGGGAGGGGAGAGATGAGAGATGCACATGGGGGAGGGGAGAGATGAGAGATGCACATGGGGGAGGGGAGAGATGAGAGATGCACATGGGGGGGAGAGGAGAGATGAGAGATGCACATGGGGGAGGGGAGAGATGCACATGGGGGAGGGGAGAGATGAGAGATGCACATGGGGGAGGAGAGAGATGAGAGATGCACATGGGGGGGAGGGGAGAGATGAGAGATGCACATGGGGATAGGGGAGAGATGAGAGATGCACATGGGGGGCAGGGGAGAGATGCACATGGGGGGCAGGGGAGAGATGCACATGGGGGGGAGGGGAGATATGAGAGATGCACATGGGGGGGAGGGGAGAGATGAGAGATGCACATGGGGGGAGGGGAGAGATGAGAGATGCACATGGGGGGAGGGGAGAGATGCACGGGGGGGTGAGAGATGCACGGGGGGGATGAGAGATGCACGGGGGGGATGAGAGATGCACGGAGGGGATGAGAGATGCACGGGGGGTGGATGAGAGATGCACGAGGGGGTGAGAGATTATTATTATTATTATTATTTATTATTATAGCGCTATTTATTCCATGGCGCTTTACATGTGAAAAAGGGGGTATAATACAAGAACAATTTCAATAATCTTGAACACAATGTGACAGCGACTGGTACAGGCGGAGCGAGGACCCTGCCCGCGAGGGCTCACAATCTACGAGTGCACGGGGGGTGGATGAGAGATGCACGGGGGGTGGATGAGAGATGCACGGGGGGGTGAGAGATGCACGGAGGGGGATGAGAGATGCACGGAGGGGGATGAGAGATGCACGGGGGGTGAGCTGCACATGGGGGGGTTATGTTTACATAACTTTGTTGCCTTATGAAGGGCGGGGGGGGCCCCCCAAAATTTCTTGCACAGGGGCCCACTACAGTCTGTGTCCGCCCCTGGGATGAAGTAAATGCAGCTGAACAGCAGCTGTCAGGACAGCTGCCCTGTCCTGCTGCAGGGCGTGATGGGGCCTCAGTGATGCGGCTCCTGGCACAGCACATTATGTGGGGCTCCTGGCATAGCTCCTGGCGGGGACCTGGTCTACACTATATGATAAGTATGCACTAAACTCCAAATCCCTCCATTACCCCGCCCCTATATGACCAAAGCCCCGCCCACCCCACCCCCTCCTTGCTGGGCCATGGAAAAATGATCTTGCTTCAAGCCGGTCCCTGGTGCAAAAAAGGTTGGGGACCACTGTTCTACGGTACCCGCGTCCAGAGGAGAGTCTCCTCTTCTCCAGACCCGGGTACCATCCGCACATTGAAACGCTTGGGTTCCGCATGTACAGATCCAGTGATGCGGAATCCAAGCGTTCCCATGCAAGTCAATGGCGGCAAAAACGCAACGCTTCCGCAAATTAATTGGTAGTGCTGCGTTTTTTTCCACAATGATAATCCGCAGCGGAAATTTCCACAGCATGTGCACAGCTCATGCGGATTATCATTGGGGAACATGGCAGGCCTTGCCGCTGTGGAAACACTTAAAAAACGCATAGTGGGCACACCGCCTAATACCATTTTATATTTTTAATGTATTTCGATTCAGCCAAAAAAATTAGCAAAATGTATTTTTTTGTGATAAATAAAACTAGCAATTTTATTATACAAATAATTACACTCAGTGCTGATTGTTCAGTTTGTCCAAAATTCAACTTTTTACGAATGTAGACCAGTGCTGACCGACAGCACCACCGTTTTTAATAGTAGACGGAGCTTTACAGGGAAAAGCGTAACGGAGCGCAGCCGACAATCATCAGAATTTACAACAGAAAAACAATGTAAGTTAGTACAGAAATGTACAGGGTTACTGGAGTATAAGGACGTCCTCCGTGCAACAACTCTATTCTAGCTGACTCACTACAGAAAACCAAGTAAATGAGCTGAAGTGTAAATTGATATATGTGGAAAGTGTAAGAACACGTTCACACTATGGCCAGTCCAGAGAGAAAACACAAGATAAAAAAAATTAAGCATATACCGTATTTAGTGACAAAAATGTTAAATTCTTGGATAAAGGTTGGACTTGATGGACCTAGGTCTTTTATCATCCTATGTAACTACAACCCCTGGCAAAAATGGTGGAATCACCGGGCTCGGAGGATGTTCATTCAGTTGTTTAGTGTTGTTGAAAAAAAGCCGATCACAGACATGGCACAAAACTAAAGAAATTTCAAATGGCAACTTTAGGGCTTTAAGAAACACTAAAAGAAATCAAGATAAAAAATGTGGTACTCAGTAAGGGTAATTTTTTTCACACCAAGTAGAGGGAAAAAATTATGGAATCATGAAAAACAAACACACAAAAGAATACTCAAATACATCACTAGTATTTTGTTGCATCACCTCTGGCTTTAATAACAGCTTCCAGTCTCTGAGGCATGGACTTAATGAGTGACAAACAGTACTCTTCATCAATCTGGCTCCAACTTTCTCTGATTGCTGTTGCCAGATCAGCTTTGCAAGTTGGAGCCTTGTCATGGACCATTTTCTTCAACTTCCACCAAAGATTTTCAATTGGATTGAGATCCGGACTATTTGCAGGCCATGACATTGACCTTATGTGTCTTCTTTCAAGGAATGTTTTCACAGTATTTGCTCTAGGATGCATTGTCATCTTGAAAAATGATGTCATCATCCCCAAACATCCTTTCAATTGACGGGATAAGAAAACTATCCAAAATATCAATGTAAACTTGGGCATTTATTGAAGATGTAATGACAACCATCTCCCCAGTGCCTTTACCTGACATGCAGCCCCATATCATCAATGACTGTGGAAATTTGCATGTTCTCTTCATGCAGTCATCTTTATAAATCTCATTGGAACGGCACCAAACAAAAGTTCCAGCATCATCACCTTGCCCAATGCAGATTCGCGATTCATCACTGAATATGACTTTCATCCAGTCATCCACAGTCCACGATTGCTTTTCCTTAGCCCATTGTAACCTTGTTTTTTTCTGTTTAGGTGTTAATGATGGCTTTTGTTTAGCTTTTCTTTATGTAAATCCTATTTCCTTTAGGCGGTTTCTTACAGTTCGGTCACAGACATTGACTCCAGTTTCCTCCCACACGTTCCTCATTTGTTTTGTTGTGCATTTCCTGTTTTGGAGACATAGTGCTTTAAGTTTCCGGTCTTGACGCTTTGATGTCTTCCTTGGTCTACCAGTATGTTTGCCTTTAACAACCTTTCCATGTTGTTTGTATTTGGTCCAGATTTTAGACACAGCTGACTGTGAACAACCAACATCTTTTGCAACATTGCGTGATGATTTACCTTCTTTTAAGAGTTTGATAATCCTCTTATTTGTTTCAATTGACATCTCTCATGTTGGAGCCATGATTCATGTCAGTCCACTTGGTGCAACAGCTCTCCAAGGTGTGATCACTCCTTTTTAGATGCAGACTAATGAGCAGATCTAATTTGATGTAGGTGTTAGTTTTGGAAATGAAAATTTACAGGGTGATTCCATAATTTTTTCCCTCTGCTTGCTGTGAAAAAAATTACCCTTACTGAGTACCACATTTTTTATCTTGATTTCTTTTAGTGTTTCTTAAAGCCCTAAAGTTGCCATTTAAAATGACTTTAGTTTTGTGCCATATCTGTGATCTGCTTTTTTTCAACAACATTAAACAACTGAATGAACATACTCCGAGCCCGGTGATTCCATAATTTTTGCCAGGGGCTGTATGTAAATAAATAGTGTGCTATTACAAATTATTTACTTACTATAGGCTCAACTTGTTTTTTTTTTTTATTGAGATTTGCTCACTACAGAGATGACTAGATTGGAGTTGCTGCACTGAGGTTCAAGATTTCTGGCACACAGAACAGAATAAGGATGTCCATTGTAGCGTTCTCACTACAGAGATGACTAGTTCAGAGTTTCTGCACTGAGGTTCATGATTTGTGTGCACACAGTACTGTCTATCATGGCTCATTCAGACATCCATACACATCTCGGAATGCAATGCATGTACTGGCCTCGGGTCTCCTGACCCAAGCATGAGGCTTCATGTATTTCTATGAGGCTGTCACACTCTGGGTGGCAGAGCCTTGGCAAGTCCATGCATTGCATTCTGAGGTCAGACCGAGATGCATGGACGTCTGAATCAGTCCTTATACAGATTACACTAAGGCTTCCATACACATAAAGCTAAAGTTGGGAGAAAGATTAGAACCGAAAAATAGGTTACCATACACATATATAAAGGAGATAACAAGTATCTCCATATTAGAACCTATTCAGAGGACTATGTATCTAGGGCCATTCATATAAATAACATATATATATTCGTATAAATAACATATATCCCGAAGTGCCTAAGCAAGAAGAAATACGAATATACGGCCAAAAAATATACTAAAAAATATCTTTATTGGAAAAATATATATATAGATAAATAATCACAACATCATTACAGGTTATGGTGGCACGACATATGTCAAAAGACATTACACAGAGATAAATAAAACATACTTAAAAACAACCACCAGGTGTCACCACAGAATACAGGTATCGCATGCCTCATATATCATTATGGACTATAGCCATATCAATTAGGGTAATCATATCTGGAAACTGATGAATGGCTACCATAGTTATCACTAACACAACCACCTAAAGATATACACCTTCATTATATATATAAATTATAAGAAAATAACAAAAGAAGGAAATAACACATCAGAGATATGATTCACCTTTGTATTGGGATCGAGACTGCACGCTGTGTGGCTCCCCGACGCGCGTTTCGGCACTCCTGCCTTTGTCAAGGATAACCCCTTGGTTGTGTTAGTGATAACTATGGTAGCCATTCATCAGTTTCCAGATATGATTACCCTAATTGATATGGCTATAGTCCATAATGATATATGAGGCATGCGATATCTGTATTCTGTGGTGACACCTGGTAGTTGTTTTTAAGTATGTTTTATTTATCTCTGTGTAATGTCTTTTGACATATGTCGTGCCACCATAACCTGTAATGATGTTGTGATTATTTATCTATATATATATTTTTCCAATAAAGATATTTTTTAGTATATTTTTTGGCCGTATATTCGTATTTCTTCTTGCTTAGGCACTTCGGGATAAAGCTAAAGTTGGCAGAATCAGCCAACAATCTGACGGGTATTGGGGCTTCCCGCCTCTTCCTTGATAATTGATGTCAGGGGAGAGAAAGATCCGGCGCGTTGGAATTCCAGTAGTTGAACTTCTTGTTCTCTCTGAAGATAAGCTGCCACCAGTGGAACTCGACACCTGCTCTCTAATAGAGAGCACAAGAACATTTGGCTAAGCACTCCTTATGATAGTCATGAGACAGCTTTCAACCATAGGATTGTAGGGATTGGGTGTTTATGGGCCTTAAACAGTTTGTGTAGTGAAAACAAGTTATCACCGATCCAAGAGACAGGTGATAACTTGCTGATCAGTGAATGTCCGACTCACACTGCTTGGAAAAATGGGGAATTTTTATCTCTGTTACAGAATTAGGCCTCTTTCACACGTCCGGATTAGTGATGAATGAGCACTAAAATGCTCGGGTCGAGCAAATTGGAATGCTCGAGCTTTCGGTCCGAGTAACGAGCCCAATGTAAGTCTATGGGAAACTTGAGCATTTTTCCGGCGCCCCTCCCCCCTTCCTGGAGGTCTGCAGAGGGCCTAAAAAGTGCTGAAATGACATGAGAATAGCATGGGGAAGACCCTGGAAGCATCTCTGACTCCTAGGTCACTGCTGTGAACAATTTTGTCAGAATATTAATGCCACTTTTGCGGGCTCACAATAAAACATACAAAAACGAAGCCAAAATGGATTTTCTTGGGAAAAATGTTAAAGAACATCTTTTCCAGGGTAATGACTTGTATATAAGGTAAAATAAATAACCAAAAACAAAAATGCTCTTCCACTCCTTTGGCTATGTTCACACGTAGCGTTTTTGCACTTTTGCATTGCTTTCAACTGTGAAAAATACATTTACTGGTAAATGTTATTGTGAAGAAACGGCAGCAGGGAGACCCCACAGAATCTCGCTGTTGCCACCACTTATAATGGATCCGCCACCCGCCTGATGTCACACTACGCCAGATGGAGCACGTCATACGGATCTACCCGTTGCACCTACATGACGTTCTGCACCCCCCTCAAGGATGCTTAAGGTCAGATTGGTACAGTTCTATACAGTCACCCCCTGTACACATGGGTACAGAGAGGCACCAGGGAGTGAGAAAAGGTGTTCCACTCAGCCACTGACATGGCACCACACTCGCTCAAGCCCCTGAGAGGCTCTTTCACTACTCCAGTGAAGTAGAGCCTTGTCGGCCTGGTAGAGCTGCCACAAGTTTCTATTTGATATTCTGTAACGGACTTATATCTGTCTAGAAACCAGCCCGGTAGCATGTTCATTGGACCGAACAACAGACGTAAGGTTCGTGGATCGAGATAAAAGAACAGCCCAAGTACAAAAGTATGGTACAACAAGTATAAGCAGAACTTGAGTCAATTACCAGTTTAGATGGAATGGCCTGGCTTGTGTGGGAGGGCTGCCACATGGAAGGCTGTGTGCCCTCGCTTAGTGGATGGACTTTTCCCACATGTCATGTCAGGGTTCCTGGAGTACTTAACCCCTCTGGCTGACTCCCAATCCGGCTTTGTGGCTACGCCCAAATCTCCTCCCCTGGTTGCTCTTAGCGAAGAGACTCCCAAAACCTCTTTACTGGATGGTCTTAAGGAATCGCTTCTGCTACTCGTGGAGACCAAACAAAGTGGTCCTAGGGGCTTCTGAAAGGCTGTGCTGCATATCTCCCTTTCCTTGCTTGCTGGGCGGTGAAGAAAGGAATGGTGAGATTCTCCATTCTTTTAGGTTTCCAAAAATCCATTTTGTGTATCACTCGGATGTATCGTCTTCCCATAATTCGCTGTTGATTTATGTTTCTTGAACAAAGAATCACATGGCGTGGGGGGAAGGGCCCGCCTCCTGCAGTTGCTGGGGGATTTCTCACGCTTGTCGGCCCCCTCCTTTGCAAGCTGCAGTGTCAAATTTCACTGTACATGGAGATCTCTGTAATCCTGCCAACAGTGCACAGTGATTGACATGGGATTACCTTGAATATCTTCAGTCATTTTAACATTTTACTACCTTATCTGGCCTTGTGGTTTGTGACACATGATCAGACACATCCTGTTTCATTTATGAAGGAGGGATTCTGAAAGTCACAAAGCCTATTTTTTATAGGGCCATCAGGCGGCCCTTACTATTGTTAAAGGGCCAGCAGTCAGCCCTCACTAATGTTAGAGGGCCAGCATCTGCCTATGCTTTGTTGTTCCCATTATTAAGGAGCGGTTCTCCTATACTGTTATGGCAAATGCAGTGACTTCAAGGGCTGCCAAAAATTAAGACACACTCCAATACCCCTTTGAAAAGACATAGAGGAAGACCTCAGTAACAAAATGTTCCCATTACAAAGGAGCGGTTCTGCTCTAAAGTTATTGCGTATGCAGTGACTGCAACGGCTGCATAAATTTTGGAAAAACCCCAATACCAATTTAGAGACACATAGAGGAGGGCCTCAGTAAAAAAAAATGTTCCTATTATTAGGAAGTGTGTTTCCTATACTGTTATTGCCTATGCAGTGACTGCAAGAGCTGAAAAAAAATTTGAACGCATCCCAATACCCATTTGAAGAGTCATAGAGGAGGGCCTCAGTAAAAAAAAATGTTCCCATTATTAGGAAGCGTGACAAAAACGCTAGCGGCAGGGCAGGCCAGGACCTCCAAGGCGTAGAGAGCCAGTTCATACCACGTGTCCAGCTTGGATAATAATTATAATTATAAGGCACGGAGGAATAACGGAGGACGTTGGTACGGTTGTCAAGTTACTCCTTCAGCATCTTCGAAAAATTATCCCTCATTGTGAGAGTACCCCGCGCATCAAGGCCTGTGAGATGAGTGGGTCTGAGAAAACTCTTCCAGACCTTCGACGGTGTTCCCCTGCCTCTGCTGAATCGTATTTACAGTGGGTACGGAAAGTATTCAGACCCCTTTAAATTTTTCACTCTTTGTTTCATTGCAGCCAGTTGGTAAATTCTAAAAAGTTAATTTTTTTCTCATTAAAGTCCACTCTGCACCCCATCTTGACTGAAAGAAAACAGAAATGTAGAAATTTTTGCAAATATATTAAAAAAGGACAACTGAAATATCACATTATTATAAGTATTCAGACCCTTTCCTCAGGCACTCATATTTAAGTCGGTTATAGGAAGTTTCGCCCCCAGCAGTTCGCCCCATCTGTTCACCCCAGGTACATTTCGCCCTCGCACATTTCGCCCCCAGGAATATTCGCCCCCGTACATTTCGCCCCCCATGTTTTGCCCGCGGACGTTTTCAAACTGTTTTATTAAAACACTTGTATAAATAATTCTAACAAAAAGGAGACAGATATAAATATATTTATACAAACAAATGTAGAACAATGAACTTTACTAAACAATACGTAGAATAAAGCCAAGTTGTACATTAGGGCCAATGAAAACAAAAACCTTTTGTGCCCGAGTCCACAGCACTTTAGTTGTAAAAATTGTTGAAAAATGTGTTTTCTGTATTTACCATAAAATTCCTTTCTGGTTGGATATATTAGCCGACACAAGAGCGTGAGTATACACCCGGCCACTAGAGGGCATTCCATCTTGTAACCCCGAGATATACCAGGATCAGGGCGGTGGTGTCCCTATGAGCCATCCAGATCTCCCTGAAGGAGAGACGCCCCCCCCCCCTAAGCTGAAATGACCACAGGAGGCTGCCTGTGGGGCTCTTTGCAAGATGACAGGGTGCCTGGAAAAACTGAAAATAGGCCCAGGAGGGCGCATATTGCTAACCAGAAAAGATTCTGGAGCTGTGAAACCACACGGTGTCCCCAAATGGCAATGGCGACAGAAGGCACCTGGGTCTTCTGTCTGGATGTTTGCAGAGGAAAGGAATAGTGCAAGGATAGGAGACAAGAGACTGCAAGAGAGCCCGCAGCAATGCCAGCACCGGCAGGAGCCCAGGAAAATAAACACTGTGAAAACTGCTTGAGGGGAGATAAATCCCACTCTCCAACCCCCATCACCCACTGACCCCAAGCTGGGTGGGGTAGGTTGGAGTATCATGGCACCCTATAGGCAGAACAAAATTTGCAATCTACAGGGTGGGCCATTTATATGGATACACCTAAATTAGATGGGAATGGTTGGTGATATCAACTTCCTGTTTGTGGCACATTAGTATATGGGAGGGGGAAAACTGTTCCAGATGGGTGGTGACCATGGTGGCCATTTTGAAGTAGGCCATTTTGGATCCAACTTTATTTTTTTTAATGGGAAGAGGGTCATGTGACACATAAAACTTATTGAGAATTTCATAAGAACAACAATGGTGTGCTTGGCTTTCCTTAATTTTTTTTACAAGTTTATGACCACTTATAAAATGTGTTCAAAGTGCTGCCCATTGTGTTGGATTGTCAATGCAACCCTCTTCTCCCACTCTTGACACACTGATAGCAACAGCGCAGAAGAAATGCTAGCACAGGCTTCCAGTATCCGTTGCATATTGTATCCTCACAGCATAGACAGTTGCCCTCAGATGACCCCAAAGATAAGTCTAAGGGGGTCAGATCAGGAGACCTTGGTGGCCATTCAACTGGCCCACGATGACCAATCCACTTTCTAGGAAACTGTTCATCTAGGAATGCTCGGACCTGACACCCATAATGTGGTGGTGCACCATCTTGTTGGAAAAACTTAGGGAACGTGCCATCTTCAGTGCATAAAGAGGGCAACACATCATCAAGTAGCAATTTCAGATATCCAATGGCATTGAGGTTTACATTGATGAAGAATGGTCCCACTATCTTTGTACCCCATATACCACACCATACCATCAAGATACGAGATGTGCAGCATCTGAAACAACAGATACTGGAAGCCTGTGGTAGCATTTCTTCTGCAGTGTTGCTATCATTGTGTCAAGAGTGGGAGAAGAGGGTTGCATTGACAATCCAACACAACATGAAGTTGATATAACCAACCATTCCCATTTAATTTAGGTGTATCCCTATAAATGGCCCACTCTGTAGTTGCGATAAAAGCCTTATTTTGAGAGACTACCTGGAAACTACCTGCACCCCTGGAGCAGAAGCCAGTGGAGGTTGATCAGAGCCTAGAAAAAAAAAGGCAACTGGTCAGAAGTAAGGGAACGTGAGTGGGCCCCATAACACAGATAACGCCTCCTAGGATGGCGCAGAAAAAATCAATAGAAAAGCATCAAGAGAGTACAGAAAGAGAGGGGGGGAGACATGGCAAAGAAGGGGGGGAGACACGGCAAAGAAGGGGGGGGACACGGCAAAGAAGGGGGGGACACGGCAAAGAAGAGGGGGGAAGACACGGCAAAGAAGAGGGGGGAAGACACAGCAAAGAAGGGGGGAGACACGGCAAAGAAGGGGGGAGAGACACAGAAAAGAAGGGGAGGAAGACACGGCAAAGAAGGGGGGGAGACACGGCAAAGAAGGGGGGGAAGACTCGGCAAACAAGGGGGGCAGACACGGCAGAGAAGGGGGGTAGACACAGCAAAGAAGGGGGGGGAGACACGGCAAAGAAGGGGTGGAAATATGGCAAAGAAGGGGGGGGGAGACACGGCAAAGGGGGAGGGGGAAGACACGGGACCCCGAGCACCAAGCAAGTAACAGCGCTTCCTCCTTCCCCACACAGACCCCCAGCACGCAGCCCCATGCAAATAAAAGGATCCCCTCCTTTCCCAGGCAGATCCAAACCTACAAAATCCTCCTACAATGGAGCATGAGGCCCCGCCCCTTCTGGTGACATCATCAGATTGCATGCTCACATGGGTATGACGTCAGCAGAGGTCCTTTAGCCGACTTGGCTTTACTGTCTATCCTGCCTGTTTCCCAGGTGGCTCCTTCTGTTCCGGTGTGCGGCTCAGCAGGTGCAGGTCTGTGCAGACTCTGCGTTATTCTCTGTGGATTATTCCTCTTCCTTCTATATCGCCGCCATACTCCACAGCGCTGTACACATTATTATCGCTCTCACTATAGTCCTTATTCACACCTGCGATTCCTATCTGTGTCTGTCCAGTGATTGCTGTTTCCTCTTTGCCTCCAGACAGTAATGTCCTCCCCTCTGTACCGGCCACTGTAATAATTCTCCCTTCTCCCCCTGTGACCCCACAAGATAATATTCCCCTATTCACCTGCAGCGGCCAGAACTCCTTCTATGTGTCCGAAATAGTATTACTGCCCCCTGTGTGCCCCCATATATTAGTAATGTCGCCTGTGTGCCCCCATATATTAGTAATGTCCCCTGTGAGCCCCCATATATTAGTAATGTAGCCTGTGTGCCCCCATATATTAATAATGTTGCCTGTGTGCCCCCATATATTATTGTCCCCTGTGTGCCCCATATATTAGTAATGTCGCCTGTGTGCCCCCATATATTAGTAATGTTCCCTGTGTGCCCCCATATAATAGTAATGTTCCCTGTGTGCCTCCATATATTAGTAATGTCCCCTGTGTGTCCCCATATATTAGTAATGTCCCCTGTGTGCCCCCATATATTTGTAATGTCACGGGCCATATACCAGGATGCACTATATGGGACCATTATACTGTGGGTACTGTATGTGGCCATTATACTGTGGTGCACTATATGGGACCATTATGCTGGGTTGCTGCACTATATGGGGGGGCATTATACTGTGGGGCATTATATGGGGCCATTAGACTGTGGGGCACTGTATGGGGGGGCATTAGACAGTGGGGCACTGTATGGGGGGGCATTAGACACGGGGGCACTGTATGGGGGGCCATTAGACACTGGGGCACTGTATGGGGGGCCATTAGACACTGGGGCACTGTATGGGGTCATGATACTGTGGGGCACATTATAGTGTGGAGCACTGTATCGGGGGGCCATTACACTGTGGGGCACTGTATCGGGGGGGCATTAGACTGTGGGGCACATTATAGTGTGGGACACTGTATGGCGCCATTATACTGAGGACTCGGTGACTCTGAAGAGCGGTGTAGTTACTGAGGTCACTGCTCATCAGAGCCGCCAGGTCTTGTGGAACGCAGTGGGCCCCAGAGTGGCTGCTGCTACGGCCTATGGAGCGTCGTCTTCTGAACAAGGCTCCATAGCCTTTGGATGTTGGATTCAGGGATCAGCGTGGGAACGCCATGGACTACGTCGGACCTGCATTGTTTTTTTCAAAAATAAATTGGTGAACCAGGAAGAGTGTCGGGGAGTCTTTCTTCAAATAATTTTTTTTTATGTCTGTGTATTTTTTTCTCCATTACTAACCCCAGGGCTTGATGCCAAATGTGTTTTTTGACAATTCACAGCTGACATCAACCTCAACTATCATTACCCCAATTGCCACCGCACCAGGGCAATAGAGAAGAGGTGGGAAAAGTGCGTATTTTCAGGCTGGATAGGGTCAATAACCAGGATCGTTCTGAGCCTGATATCAGCCCGCAGCTGTCTGCTTCACCTTGCCTGGTTGCGAAAAATAGTGGGGGACCCCACGTGGTTTTTTTTTCATTTATTTATTAGGGTAAACACCCTTTAGTGCCACATGAAAGGCACTAAAGGGTGCAAGTTTATTATATGTAGGGGCTTGTGAAATTATATATAAAAGCATCAAACTTCTGTGTGTGAATCAGACATGAGATCTAACGTGACATAAGATTACAGTCCGGGGAAGACGGGAAACATTCATATAGACGGCCGGTGGAGATGTAGTCAATGATGGACTCTGGCCAAATATTTTTCTAGAGCCGTAGTAGATGATGAACCTGTTGTCCTCCTCATGAAGTAGTTATTTCTTATGTTACATGTTATGAATATCTCCTGCAGTATTACTAATGCTGATTCCAGTGTCGGTAAATGGGACGAGAATTAGCTTTATGGAAGATGAGTTTATGAGAAACGTGTTCAGCTGCAGACTCTGAGGAAGAAACTACTTGTTGTCTGTGGCCTAAAATATATAGGTTTTATTACTAGATGTAAAGCAGAAAACTAAATACTGTAAAATAATCAATCTCCTCATGTTTCCCTTATTATCTCCAGTAATTGTAATATTACACAGGATTTTTATGATATTACATCGGCTCATTTTCTTCTTGTCAGGTCAATATCAGATATTCTCAGTGAATATCTTCTATGTAAGAGAATTTTCCTGATTCTCCCATCAAAGATCGAGATGGACAGAGACAAGATGGCGGAGAGGATATTACACCTCACCCTAGAGATCCTCTTCCGACTTACTGGAGAGGTGAGAGATTCTGATGACATCACATTACATCATTCTTATCTATGGGAATAACAGATGGACAGAACTGGAGAGGTGAGGACTCTGGAAATGTCTGTAGTGAGATTTATTAATGTGTCTCTCCATAATCAGGATTATACAGTAGTAAAGAAGACCTCTAGTGAGCGCTGTCAGGACCCTGTGTCTGAGGGATGGGGAAGACCCCTGAGCCCAATCACGGGGCCTCCACCACACTCCCTGATACATAAGGACATCAATGACCAGAAGATCCTAGAACTCACCTACAAGATGATTGAGCTGCTGTCTGGAGAGGTGACACTGCTGGGACATTATACAGTAACGCTATGAAGGGATTGGGGGATGACGGTATCATTGTATGTGTCAGGTTCCTATAAGGTGTCAGGATGTCGCTGTTTATTTCTCCATGGAGGAGTGGGAGTATATAGAAGAACACAAATATCTGTACAAGGACATCAAGATGGAGGTTCCCCAGCCCCTCACATCACCAGGTAATAGGACTAAATACACACGGCCTATAATTATCTGTATGTAAAGAATGAATTCAGTCCCTGTATGTGTTTCCTCCAGATCTATCCAGTAAGAGGACAACACTCCACGTCATAAATTCCATTATGTTTTCAATCCTAAGGAATTCAGATTAGTGCACAATCTCTCCTGAAATGGGGGCGCTAATACTTTCTCTTTTCTTCTGGTCAGGACTCATAGTAGCTCCAGTGGTCCACCATAAATGAATAAAGTCCGGTTTAGTGTTGGTGTTCTCCCCCCATACATAAAATTTTGTTGGAGATGTAACATTTTTTTATCCCATATCTTTCTTTACAGCTTAATTCTGTGTGATAGTTTGATTGTGGTGGGATCGGCCTGCCTCACTTATGTGAGTCTGTAACTCCCTGGTAGTCTTTAAAAAAAAAAAAAGGTCTCCATTTTCTCTTCCAAATGCCCTTACGATACTTTAGATAGCTAAGAGCCACCAAGCCCCATACTCTAATTACCCCTGAGAGGTTTCACCACTAGTTACTATTTACTGATGAAGACTGTTGAGTTTGATCATTTCAATAGATGTGTCATTGTCTATACTCACACTTTTTGACTCCACTAGTTAGTGTCCAAAATAGGGATTGCCTTGCCCATCACCCTTTACCCCTCTACATAGATCTGGACTTGCACCCCTAGGCTTGGGCCATGGTGTTACCTGCTGTTCTTTGGTGTGAGATGGGAAGAAGAATAGTCATGTAGCCGGGTCAGAGCCAAGGGCTGGAGAGAACCTCGATCTCCCAGAGCTTCTGGTTCTGATGTCTCCTCCATTACCAGCGCCGCCTGCAGAATGAATAAGGTGACAGAGGCAGATGTCGCAGGAGCAGATCCCAGAGAAAATGGGAGATGCCTTTTGCAGAAGCCCTAAAATAACAAAATTGCTGAAAACGAGAGCAGTAGAAATCCACATAAGTGACTCCATTTTGGAAATTATAACCCTCAGTGATATAATCTATAGGAGTAGTGACTATTTTGACTCCACAGGCACTTTCCTGAAATTAGCACGCAGTGGATGTTGGAGAAAGAAAATTGCAAATATACCATTTTATTACCCAACACATAGTGCCCAGATTGTGCTCCAGGAGACACACACCGTAAATTAAGTGGGTTCTTCTCACTATAGTAATGCCGAATACATGGATGATAAATGTGGTTTGGGCGCACTGCAAGGCTCAGAAGCGAGGGGGAGATTTCAATTTGGGAGAGCGGATATTGCTGGATTGGGTTATGGAAGCCATGTTACCTTTCAAAAGCCTTTGAGCCACTAATGGTGTAGAAACCTTTTGGTTTTCCACTGACACATGATGGACCTGAGTGGGGGCTTGTTTTTTTTTGAGATGAGTAGAAGTTTTTATTGGTATTATTTTCGCCTACATAACATTGTTTGATGGCTTTTTATTCCATATTTGGGAGGCAAAATGAACAAACAGTTGAACACCTCGCTCTACTGGTTCATCCTATGAGGTTTTCTATTAGACTGTGAACTGTCATTGTCTTGATGAATAATTCAATATTTTACATAACTTGCCATTTTTACAGACAGTTTAAGTAGAAATGTTCAAAAATATACAATTCAAGGATATTTTATTCTAAAATAATAATTGTTTTTTTTCTTGGCAGATGACTGTACCAGGAGATCAGAGGGACAGCTGACATCTTCAATTTTTAAATCAGATGATCTTGAGATCCCACAGGATACAATTGAAGTGAATGCCATTACTCCAGATATACCATCATCCCTTCACAGCAAAGATCTGTCATCTGATCATTTGAAACATGTCCTGTCTTCTGATTCATTACCGACTACTAAGGAAAATCAAAGTCACAAAATAAGCATTAAAAAACAAACTGCTCCTAAAGCAAAGAAGCCATTTTCACATTCAGAATGTGGAAATAATTTTCCCCTCAAAAAATGTATTCTTAAACATCAAAAAATTCATACGACAGAGAATAGCTTTGCATGTTCCAAGTGTGGGAAATGTTTTAACCAGAAATCAGATTTCGTTAAGCACCAGAGAACTCACACAGGGGAGAAGCCTTTTTCCTGTTCAGAATGTGGGAAATATTTTAACCATAAATCAAGTCTTGTTACACACCAGAGACTTCACACAGGGGAGAAACCATTTTCCTGTTTAGAATGTGGAAAAAGTTTTGTGAGAAAATCATATCTTTTAAGTCACCAAATAATTCACACAGGGGAGAAGCCATTTTCATGTTCAGAATGTGGTAAATGTTTTAACCAGAAATCAGCTTTGGTTAAGCACCAGAAAAGTCACACAGGGGAGAAACCATTTTCCTGTTTAGAATGTGGAAAAAGTTTTGTGAACAAATCATATCTTTTAAGTCACCAAATAATTCACACAGGGGAGAAGCCATTTTCATGTTCAGAATGTGGGAAATGTTTTAACCATAAATCAGATCTTGTTACGCACCAGAAAAGTCACACAGGGGAGAAGCCATTTTCATGTTTGGAATGTGGAAAATGTTTTAAACTGAAAGCGCATCTTAATAGACACCAGAGAATTCACACAGGGGAGAAGCCATTTTCATGTTCAGAATGTGGAAAATGTTTTGTGAAGAAAACAAGCCTTCTTAGTCACCAGACAACCCACACAGTGAAGAGGCCTTTTTCATGTAATTAATGTGGGAAATGTTTTACACGGAATCAACTTTTAATAAACATCAGAGAACTCACACAGGGGAGAAGCCTTTTTCATGTTCAGAATGTTGGAAATGTTTTAACTGAAAATTGTATCTTCTTAAAGCAGTTATCCACTACTACTGACAACTCCAGAACCAAGGCAGTAAGAACTAACATTGGCATTACCTAAGTGTCAGAGGTGAGTTTATATAGCAGTGGCCAACACTGAACAGCTGAGACAATCCAGGTAGGAAAGCTCCAGGTGCTTCAACTGAACAGATTAACCCTTGCACTGCTAGCAAGGAAAAAAACTGCACTTTTGAATATGATGGTGAAGTACTTTTAACCAGTGCAGAAGTACATGAAACCAGGCACCGCAGTCTTCTGGCCCCTCTCTGTTGCGGTAACCCAGGGACTCTAACTCTGAAATTGCAATCACTATTAAGCCTCAGCCCTAAAGTACACCACATATTTAAGTTCTGGTATTTTTTGGGGAAAAAGGTAACAATTTTAATGGAAGTGGTCATCAGAACATGATACCTGACCAACCTAGGTGGGGGGATGTGTTAGGGGTCCTATTACCTTACCCTGGGCTGCAGAATTAAGAATCAACCTTGCTTCTTGTTTTAATAATAACACATGAAGATTTCCAAATTGTGGAGGTACCTTGACCTTTTTTATTCCAGCAAAACACTTCGGATCAGCATTATGATAATCATGCATGTGTCTTCTAAGTGGAGAAGCTCCCTTTCCAGTGATTATAGAGCGATAATGTTCTCTAAATCGGAAAAAGGTCATATAGTTTTACCTTTGTTATAGAATTTACATGGGGAGATGACGTATACCACATGCTTAGTTCTACATGACACAAAGTCCTTCACATGTCAGGTCAATGGTCCTAAGCAGAAGCTTTTATCTGATCTGCAGGTGGCAGAACGAGCAGCTGCCGCATCTGAAGTGTCTCTAGCCAGTTACCTGTATTGTGTTCAGTTCTGTTTCTGACTATTAAATCTCCCAATTTACTACTTCTACATGAAAATAGGAGTTTATTATTGGCTTCTCGTTTAGCTCTTTGTCGCTTTCTATCAGGTGTCCGTTTTGTCTTATAGCTGTATGGATCACCTTATCCATTGCTTTGTGTTTGACAGTTAAAGTTAACCTCTCTACTGTGCTCTGCTTTTTCTTATCTTTCTGTTTTAATAAATCTTTTTGATTTTTTTTTACTGACTCTGTCTGTTCATTTAGTAGGGGTAATGGATATCATTGACTAAGAAAATTTATTTTTGAGTTCATTTGCTTGTCTGGAAAATGTGTCATCATTGTTATTGATCTTTCTTAATCTCAGGAATTGACTGTAAGGAGCCATCTCTTTGTGTGCTGTGGATGTGCACAGTTATAATGTAACAGCAAATTTGTTGCAGTGTTTTTTTTATACATTTCTGTAACTATTTTTCCTTCCTGTATGTTTATTTTGATATTGAAATATTCTAATGAGTTCCCCCACAATTTGCAGCAAATTTCATGTTTTGAACATTAATTTTAATTCAGATAGGGAACAAAAGAAAAAAAACCTGCATTAGTGCCCACCCATCCAATAAACACATCATCTACATACTGGAGATACGCACGAATGTGTCTAATACAGTGTTTCCCAAACCCAATCCTCACGTCCCCCCACAGGTCATGTTTTCAGGATCTCCTTAGTATTACACAGGTGATTGAAGTATCATCAAGGCATCAGGAATTCTCTCACCTGTGCAATACTAAGGAGATCCTGAAAACATGACCTGTGGGGGTCCGTGAGGATGGGGTTTGGGAAACACTGGTCTAATATATGGGTTTGAGGTAGTGGTGACATATTTATCTTCAAAAAAAGCCAAGAATAAGTTGGCAAAAACACATGCCACAGGGGTACCCATTGCGGTTCCAACCTGCTGAAGGAACCACTTGTCCAGAAATTTAAACGTTTTATGGGATAAAACAAAACCCAAAGCTTCACTTACAAAGTCACTATATTCCTTATTTTCACCTGCATTGTTTAACCCCTTTACCCCCGAGGGCAGTTTGCACGTTAATGACCAGGCCAATTTTTACAATTCTGACCACTGTCACTTTATGATGTAATAGCTCTGTAACGCTTCAACGGATCTCACTGATTCTGAGATTTATTTTTTCGTGACATATTGTACTTCATGATAGTGTTAAAATTTCTTGCTTTATTTGTGAAAAAATTGAATTTTGGCAAAAATTTTTGCAATTTTCAAAATTTGAATTATCATGGCCTTAAGTTAGAGAGAGATATTTATTAACTATTTTGTTTGACATAACATTTCCCACATGTCTACTTTATACTGTCTACTTTTTTTTGTTAAGAAGTTATAAGGGTTAAAATTTCACCAGCGATTTCTCATTTTTGCAGCAAAATTTACAAAACCATTTTTTTTAGGGACCACATCATTTTTGAAGCGACTTTAAGGGGCTTTTATGACAGAAAATACCCAAAAGTGCCACCATTCTAAAAACTGCACCCCTCAAGGTGCTCAAAACCACATTCAAGAAGTTTATTAACCCTTCAGGTGCCTCACAAGAGTTTTTGGAATGTGGAAGAAATATGAACATATAACTTTTTTCGCAAAAATGTTACTTTAGACTCCAATTTTTTTTTTTTTTCGCAACGGTAACAGGCAAAAATGGACCCCAAAGTTTGTTGTTCAATTTCTCCTGAGCACGCAGATACCCCATATGTGGGGAAAAAAAAATGTTTGGGCACACAGCAGGGTTCGGTAGGGAAGGAGCGCTATTTGACTTTTTGAATGTAAAATTTGTTTGAATAATTAGCAGACGCCATGTCGCGTCCTGGGAGCCACTGATGTGCCTAAATAACTGACCCCATTTTGAAAACTAGACACCTCAGGGAACTTCTCTAGATGTGTGGTGAGCACCCTGAACCCCCAGGTGCTTCACCGAAGTTTATAACGTAAAGCCTTGAAAATAAAAAAATCTAACTTTTTCCACAAAAATGATCTTTTAGCCACAATTTTTTTATTTTTACAAGGGTAAGAGGAGAAAATGGACCCCAAACACTGTTGTGCAATTTCTCCTGAGTATGCCGATACTCCATATGTGGGGAAAATACAGTGTTTGGGCACTTGGCAGGGTTCAGTATGGAAGGAGCACTGTGTGACTTTTTGAACGCAAAATTGGCTGAAATCAAGAGCAGGCGCCATGTCGTGTTGGGGGAACCACTGATATGCCTAAACAGTGGAAACCCCCCAAAAGTGACCCCATTTTGGAAACTACACCCCTCATGGATTTTTATTAAGGGGTATAGTGAACATTTTGAACCCAGAGGTACGACACAGAATTTGATAACATTAGGTCATCATATTGAATTAGTTGTCATTAGTCTTGAGTGCAAGTGCTTGCTACTTGAGTTTGCATAGGGTAATCGGGTATGCACCATGTATCGCTGGTGCTCAAGTGATATGCTCGAGTCCCTGCCCCACATGTTTCACGGTTATTGGACACCCAAAAAAAACATGCAAGGATCACTCGTGCATGGCAGGCAATCCCCGCGTGTTTTTTTGGCTGTATAACAGCTGCGGAGCATCTCACTCGAGCACCCACCATACTCGGAGCATACCCGAGCACCCGATGCAAACTCAAGTAGCGAGCACTTGTGCACAACACTAGTCGACATATCGTCATTTTTTTTTCTTTACTTTTGAAAAAATCCCAACCCTAATATAAGCTTTACCCAAGTACAACCCTAAAGTTTATTTTTTATGCTGTTTCTCATGCGGTATTTAGTCGTCTAAGTAATTAGACTACTTTATTTTACGGGTCGGTGCGATTACAGCGATACCAGATTCATATCGGGTTTTTATGTTTGGCAGCGGTCACACACTAAAAGAAGCTTTTATTGCAAAGACTAGTTTTTGCAATCATTTTTCCATATTTCGGCTGACAGTCATGTAAGGGCTTGTTTTTTGCAGGACGAGTTGACGTTTTTATTAAATGACCTTTTTTGTTCACTTTCTATTCCGATTTTTTGGAGGCAGAATAAACAGAAACCAACAATTCAGGATTTTTTTTTTATGCCGTTCTGCGTGTGGTAAGATTGATAAGGTAGCTTTATTCTTCGGGTCAGTACATTTACAGTGATACTACATTTATATATATTTTTTTATGTTTTGGCGCCTTTACATAATTTTATAGAAAAATATTTTTTTTTGCATCGCTTTATTCTGAGAGCTATAACTTTTTTATTTTTCACCTGATGGAGCTGTATGGCTGCTTGTTTTTTTGTGGGACAAGATGAAGTTGTCAGCGGTACCATTTTTATTTACATTTGTCTTTTTGACCACGCTTTATTCTATTTTTTGTTTGGCGGAATGATGATAAAGCATTGTTTTTTGCTTCATTTTATTTTATTTTTTTTCCCGTGTTCACTAAAGGGGTTAACTTGTGGGACAGTTTTATAGCTCAGGTTGTTCCGGACGCGGCAATTCCAAATACGTGTGCTTATATTGTTGCTTTTCTTTTTTTCATAATAATATTTAATTTAAGGGTACAGTGTATATATATATATTTTTGGATTATTTTTTCATATATATTTTTACAATTTTTTTTTACTTATTTTTTCCCCACTTTTTGACACTCTTTTTCTTTTACACTTTGTCCCACTATGGGACTTTCACTTTTTTGCAGGCTGATCACTAGTATAACATAGAGATGCTGCAGCTGCATCTCTATGCTATACAGGCTCTCAGCCTGCATGCAGAAGTTACTTTGATTGAGCACTGCGCATGATCAAAGTACGTTCCTGATGCCTGGTGACTCAGACATCAAGTCACCATGGCAACTACCGGGAGCCAGCACAGACAGCGCGAGATGCCGGAGAGAAGATAAGAGGGACGTGCTTACCTCCCCTTGCTCCTGGAATGCCGTAATCGACTTCAATCGCAGCATTTCGGGGGTTAATGTGCCAAGAGCGGGTTGGCACCGCTCCTGGCACACAGCACCGGCAGCGATCGCCCTGCACAGCTTGTGTGCGTGCGTGATCACATGGTGCGTAATAGCAGTAGTCCAATAGGCTCAGGACACAGGGACGTACTATTGCTGACAATGTTAGAGAGGGGTTTTAATGTACATTCAATTGCCTTTTTTTGGGGGGAATTCTATCAATGTTAAAATAAAATTCTCCTGTCATTCAGTGTCATATAAAGTCTTCAGGAATTCACCAGAGTCTTTTAGATATGGTGGAATATTTGTTAACAATGGTCTCAGCAGCCAGTCGAGATATTTTGACAGTGGTTCCATTACAGAACCAATCCCAGAGATTATCGGACTGCCAGGAGGTGAGGTTAAGGATTTGTGCACTTTGAGTATATAGTACCAGTATTTTTCAACCTTTTTCTGAAAAACATACGGAGTTGAATTTTATATTTATTAGTAGGATCATCCGGCAAAGGAACATATGTGGAGTCATCCATTAATTGTCTGTGTGCCTCTGAGATATACCATATGATGCCCTGTTATGGGGGAGGTCTGCTGCTGACACTGTTATAGGGTTAATGTACCCCAATTCTATACTAATATCCCCCATCCTGATATATATGATTCCCATGTTGGTATATATGGTCCCCCATCCAGGTATACACACACAGCTCCGCTCCAGAGCTCCTCTTGCACACGTGGCTCTGCTCCGCACACCTCGTACACACGCGGCTCTGCTCCGCACACCTCGTACACACGCGGCTCTGCTCCGCACACCTCGTACACACGCGGCTCTGCTCCGTACACCTCGTACACACGCGGCTCTGCTCCGTACACCTCGTACACACGCGGCTCCGCTCCGTACACCTCGTACACACGCGGCTCCGCTCCGTACACCTCGTACACACGCGGCTCCGCTCCGTACACCTCGTACACACGCGGCTCTGCTCCGTACACCTCGTACACACGCGGCTCTGCTCCGTACACCTCGTACACACGCGGCTCTGCTACATCCACACTGTAAACCCCTCCTGACCCCACACATAAACTTCAGCTCATCCAGCACCATGACAACCAGCACAGCAGAGTCCTGCATCCACTGAGGCCCCTGATCATGTGACCCCTGACTCCTCCCCTCCTGTGACCTCATCACAGCTCCTGTGCGCACAGAGCAGCCATATATGTGGTGGCGGCTCTGCAGGTGGAGGTATGTGGAGATCCCCCATTACTGGGCACAGGGGGCATTAACCCCTTCAGCACGGAGACTCTTTTGGGGTCTCTGTGTGGTGTGAACAGTGAGGTAACAGCTGTGGACAGAATGCGGCTTAGCTGGTTCCCGTCCACATTAGATCCATTCAGACGACTGCAGGATGAAGGACAGAAGCCCAGAGAAGTCCTCACACAACGCCATTATTCATCTCCTAGCCCCAGCACAGTAATGTAGATAGTAGTGATTATCTCTCCATTACTGGATCGAGTATCGCCGGTGCTCGAGCCTCATATGTTTCACAGCTGTCAGCCACTAAACACAAGGATTGGCCGCCATACACGGTAATGTGGTAGCCATGTTGGCTACTGGCATTACTGTGACTGGCCGGCCGCATTGGATCTTATAGAAGACCCGGGGACGCGGTTGTTATAGGAGGGAGAGCTTAGATTAATGGCCCCCAGCCCTAAATATTATAGAGTTGTAACATTTAGTGCCTTTCATGTGAATTTAAAGGGGTTTTCCCACAAGCGAAAGTTCATTTAAAAAATTGTCTGTGTCTGACCGTGTATGGAGCATACCACATCTCCTGGGCGGGGGAGGAAGGAAAAGACTATACAGACATTACAGCAGGGGATCGCAGAGGATTCATTTTGTGAGGTAAAATATTGTTTAAAAACAGGCAGTGAAATGTTTTACCTTCCAAAATGAATCCTCTGCGATCCCCTGTTATAATGTCTGTATAGTCTTTCCTTCCTCCCCCGCCCAGGAGATGTGGTATGCTCCGTACAAGGTCAGACACAGACAATTTTTTAAATGAGCTTTTGTTCGTGGGAAAACCCCTTTAACCTTTTTTTTTAAACCTATTAAATAAATAATGAATTTAGAAACATATTTTTGATAACCGGCCAAGGTAAAACAGACACCTGGGAGCTGATATTATCTGGCTAGGAAGGTCCATGAATATGATGGCCCTTCCCAGCACTTTGCCAGGCTCTTGCCGATTATCCTGGTGCATTGGCATTTGGCATAATATTTTTGGGGGTTTATGTCAGCTGGCCTCAATCCCAGGGGTTAGTATTGGAGAGACATCTATCCGACACCCCCATTACTAACCCAGTAAGCTAAAAAAAAAAAAAAACACACGAAAAACACTGCCTGGTTCACCAATTTATTAATTAAAAAAAAGCCTTGCTGGTCCGAGGTAGTCCAAGGATTCCGACATAGTCCACAAATGGCAACCTGAACGACATAAAAAGAGAGAATTCAATAAAGACAAGAGCCAGTCCCTCATTCACCAGTTATTATTATTATTATCCCCGCAGTTTCGATGTAGTCCACGATGTCCACCGATTCTATAGTACAAGCTATGGAGCCTCATCATAGAACGAAGTTTCAGAGGTCGCTCCCGGTCAGGCTGCGCTCTGTGGGAGCGGTGATTTTGGTTAAATTACTGACGTCTCGTATGTCTCGCTGAGTGCAGCCTGACCGGGAGCTGTACATCAGCTGTAGGCATAAGCAACGTTTCATAGAGACATCATGGAAAGAAAGTTGTGGGAAAACGCACCTGTTGCAATGTTTCGGGGTTGGACGCCTTTTAAAAGCTGGCGTCCTATCCCTTGGGTGTTCCTTATATAGTGATTGTCTCATGACAAGAAGATCCCGAATGTCAGAACCAATACACATATGTTCCATAAAGATAATACATGACACAAGAAACAAACAACCACCACCGTCCATTGATTTACAGGATTCTAACCTGTTAATACTAGAAATATATTGCACAGGAGATATCGCAGCCGATTCCCACAAGAATAATCCTGGGAACACAGAATTAGAGATGATTATGTCTCAGCAGTTTCTATAGGACTTAATACATTCCTAATTCCGGAGAGTAATATAAATACAGCAGAGAACAGAGGAATAAAGTTCAGAGAAGAAGCTTCATAGAAAGACCATGAAGTTACAGATGTCATTTAACCCTTTGGGAGAAAGTGATTCCAGGGAGTAAATTCAGGACACGTCTCTGTAGAAGTTTACTGTGTTGTGACTGTGAATCTGCTGCGGTCATTTCTTCTAACACCGACCATTGGAGATCAGAACTTTTATCACCATCTCCGAGAAATGTCTGGCCACAGTGGTCTCACGAAACTTCTGCTCTTCTTCATTCTTTTTCTTGCAGGGGCCACAGTGGATTTCATCCAAGATTCATAGAGCCGAATAGAGGAGCGATGTTCGTTCAGTCTGATTTTAATTAATAGTTCTGTTTGCCCAACATCCACTTTACCACAAGGCACTTTATCGAGTAAATCACACCAGAACTGTAAAGGTATGTGCCCACGATCAGGAATAGCGTTTTGGATGCAGCTCACCTGCGCTGCGTCCAAAACTCTGCGTTCTACATGTATTTGACGCTGCGTAAACTCACCCACGGCGCGGGTTTACAAGCATCAGCATGTCAATTTCTGTTGCAGAAACTCTCATCTCCGCAACAGAAATTTTCACAACAGAATGTATTGGATGTGTTAAATCCACATGGTTCACTGAACACATGCGGATTTAACTGCATGAGTACAACAGTGTTTTGGATGGAGCGAGTATACGCTACTTCCAAAACACTGCTATTTCCTGATCGTGGGCATATACCTTAGCAGGTAAAAAAACACCAATATCCACAGGTATCCCTTCTAATTGGTGGGAAAACTATTACCTTTAATCCTTGAACAGTTCTGGCATGACAAACATGAAAAAGTGCCCCTTTATGGATTTGAAAGAAAGTCTGTTTAGATACTTTAGCTTAATAGTATCTGCTATAATCAAATGGTTAGATAGCGATTTACCCTTAAGATTCACAAATTGTGAGGTTGTTTTAAAAATCTTATATTTAGGGTGTTTTTGTGTTGCCACCTTTATAAGAATCACAATGGTTTTGTTTTTGTTCCACTGATAGATACATACGACCCAACTATGAAAAACGTATTGCCCACATAGTATGCTGCCCTTTTTTTGGCCCCCACACACTGTAAAATGTTCCCAAAGTACCGCCATTCTTAATTTTGTTTTTGTAACATTCTATCATCTGGTTTTTTTGGTGTTTTTCATGTAATATATGGAAGCCTAAGGGAAAAGGCCCCAAAAAAAACATATCCAGAGGGAAAAAAACACTGCAAATGGAGACATTGGCATCAAATACCTCTTGTGTTGGTGTTCTTACAAACAAGCTTTCAAGCCCTGGTTTCATGGATTCACTCCACGTCATAAATTACATTATGTTTTCAATCCTAAGGAATTCAGATTACTGCACAATCTCTCCTGAAATGGGGAGCACTAATACTTTCTCTACTCTTCTGGTCAGGACTCATAGTAGCTCTCATGGTCCACCATAAACGAATGCAACTTCGGTTTAGTGTTGGAGCTCTCCCTTATATATACGTTGTTGTTGAGGATGTAACATATTTTTTTTATTCTATGTCTTTTTTACAGGTTTATTCTGTATGATAGGTTGATTGTTGTGGGATCGACCGCCCTCCCTTTTGTGAGTCTGTAACTCCCTTTTGGTATTTAAAAGAAGGTCTGGTCTCCATTGCCTCTTCCAAATGCTCAAAATCTAAATTTAAGACACCTCATCTCTGCACTATTAGAAAAAGTTCTCTTTGAATTTCTAATATTTCTTCTTCAATCTCAGCTGACAGAAAATATTGGCCCTTACGATAGTTTAGATTGCCAAGAGCCACCGAGCCACATACTCTAATTACCCCAGAGAGGTTTCTCCACTAGTTACTAATTTTTTACTGATAAAGACTGTTGATTTTGATTATTTCAGTAGATGTGTTATTGACTATACTCCACAGTTTTTGACTACAGCGGTTAGTGCCCAAAATACTCTGATTTAATCACTTCCCACAGCCAATTTTGTGTTCCTAATCAGCCCATTTTTCAGATCTGACTTGTGTCTCTTTTATGAGGTGATAACTTCACAAAGGATAATATGAAACAAATGGACCTTACAGATTATTTTCTAACTTCTCTTGAATCTGACAATACCCAATATACGGTTATACACTACTGTCTGGGCACATGGCAGGTTAAGAAGGGAAGGAGCGACATTTAACTATCTGAATGCAGATCTTGCTGAAATAGTTGGCAGACACAATGTATTGGGGCACTGTTCGTGGTCACCTGGCAGCTCAAAAGATGGCTACCACGAACAGGCTTGGCACTATCTACTCTGTTTTCCAGATCCCAGGGATTCCCTTGCTCATCACCCTTTAACCCCTCTACATGGATCTGGACTTACACAGAGACCCTTGGGCCACGGTGTTACTTGCTGTTCAGTGGTGTGAGATGAGAACAAGAATAGTCAGGTAGCCGGGCCAGAACCAGGAGGGGAGAGAAAATACAAAATCAGAAGACACAAAAGTAGTCAGTAAACAGGCCGCGGTCACAACAGAAAACAAATACTCAAGCTGAGCACAGAGGACTGAACCAGAGGAGAACAAGGCTGCATCTGCCAGCTCCCGTCAATATGCTTCCACCTTTAGTAGGGTGCGGTGCTCTCCAGTTGGCTGAAGTAGGGAGCAGATTACTCCAGCTGGACAGCACAAACACCCATACTGCCAGACTGGATGGTACTACTGGTTCCAGGCACCCTAATCTTAGTGGCTGGACAGAGCCTGCACTGTCCAGGGCTTCTGGTTCTGACATCTCCTCCATCACCAGCGCTGCCTGCAGAATGAATAAGGTGGCTCCTGGTGACAGAAGCAGACGTCGCAGGAGCAGATCCCAGAGGATATGGGACACAGTGAATTTATCTATGGGAGTAGTGACTATTTCGGCTCCACAGCCACTTTCTAGAAATTATCACGCAATGGATGTTGGAGAGTGAAAATTGCACATTTGCCATTTTATTCCCCAACACATAGTGCCCAGATTGTGCTCCAGGAGACACACTCCGTAAATTAAGTGGTGTCTTCTCACTATAGTAATGCTAAACACATGGATGCTAAATGTGGTCTCGGCACACTGCAAGGCTCAGAAGCGAGGGGGAGATTTAACTTTGGGAGAGCGGATAGTGCTGGATTAGTTTATGGAAGCCATGTTGCTTTTCAAGAGCCCTGGAGCCACTAATGATGTGGAAACCTCTGTTTTTCCACTGACAGATGATGGACCTGAGTAGGGACTTGCTTTTTGTGAGATGAGTAGAAGTGTTTATTGGTATTATTTTTGCCTACATAACATTGTTTTGTGGCTTTTTATTCCATATTTCGGAGGCAGAATGAACAAACAGTTGAACAAAACGCTTTTCTGGTTCATGCTATTAAGTTTACTATTAGACTGCGAACTGTCATTGTCCTGGTGAATAATTCAATATTTTACATAACTTTCCATTTTTACGGACAGTTTAAGTAGAAATTAAAAAAAATTAAATTCAAGGATATTTTATTCAAAACTAATAATTTGTTTTATTCTTGACAGATGCCTGTACCAGGAGATCAGAGGGACAGCTGACATCTTCAATTTTTAAATCAGATGATCTTGAGATCCCACAGGATACAACTGAAATGAATGCCATTACTCCAGATTTACCATCATCCCTTCACAGCAAAGAGCTATCATCTGATCCTTTGAAACAGGTCCTGTCTTCTGATTCATTACTGACTACTAAGGAAAGTCAAAGTCACAAAATAAGCGTTAAAAAACACACTGATGTTAAAGCAAAGAAGCCATTTTCACTTTCAGAATATGGAGATAGTTTTTCCCTTGAAAAGTCTTTTTTTAAATATCAAAAAATTCACGCAGCAGAGAATGGATTTTCTTGTTCCAAGTGTGGGAAATGTTATAACCAGAAATCTAATCTTGATGGTCACCAGAGACTTCACACAGGGGAGAAGCCATTTTCCTGTTCAGAATGTAGGAAATATTTCACACAGAAATCAAGTTTTGTTAAGCACCAGAGAATTCACACAGGGGAGAAGCCTTTTTCCTGTTTGGAATGTGAGAAATGTTTTAGCCAGAAATCAGATTTTGTTATCCACCAGAGAAGCCACACAGGGGAGAAACCTTTTCCCTGTTCCGAATGTGGGAAAAGTTTTAGCCTGAAATGGAATCTTGTTAGTCACCAAAGAACTCACACAGGGGAGAAGCCTTTTTCATGTTCAGAATGTGAGAAATGTTTTAACCAGAAATCAGCTCTGGTTAAGCACCAGAGAATTCACACAGGGGAGAAGCCTTTTTCCTGTTTAGAATGTGGGAAATGTTTTAACCAGAAATCAGATTTGGTTAAGCACCAGAGAACTCACACACAGGAGATGCCTTTTTCCTGTTCAGAATGTGGGAAATGTTTTACATGGAAATCAACTCTTAATAAACATCAGAGAACTCACAAAGGGAAGAAGCCTCTTTCTTGTTCAGAATGTTAGAAATGTTTTAGTTGAAATTTTTTTCTTGTTAAAGAGGTTGAGCACTACTAGGACAACCCCTTGTCATTTCTCGTGTTTGTCCTTATTAAAAATAAAAGCACTCGGGGCGTGGCGATGCTGAGGAGCTGAGAGGACGCAGGAGATCTGAGCTCCCGCTATCCGGCTCATAATCCTATACTCACCAGACCCTGATTTTCATTTCTGTGCCCTGCAGCATAGCTCCGGAGAAGCGGGGAGCGACTGGGCTTCTGAGGAGCTGCTACAGAGAGGGCTCCGGTCCGGCGTGCTCTGTGGACCCCGACAGAGTAAACTCTCTGAGGAGCGGCAGCCATCTTGAGGGTTCTGCACGTGGTGCAGCTCACAGGCGCCACTGAAAATATATGCTGGCAGTCGGTCTCCCTCTGAAAGGCCTGAGGAGCGACGGGCTTCTGGAGAGGTGCAGCGGTGAGTGTACCAGACAACCCCCGATCCCGCGGCCTGTCTAGGGGCCATTGGAATATCTGAAGGAGGGAAACACAGCAGCCACATCGTAACTCTGCAAGGGGAAGCGTAAGCCCTGGGGCATGAGACACTCAGCCTATATTTAGTCCCTTGCATTCATATATGGTACACAGAGTGACTGAAACAATATACAAAGCAACCAGAAACCACTATTTCCTCCAACTTTTATTATTGGAAAGAACATATGTTTTCTACTGAAACCGGCATATAATTTATAAAAGATATTACTGAGGCCCCGCTGCAGTAAAGATACCAGGTGGCAGCATTGTCCAGACGCTGACCTCTACATAATAAATCTGCATAATATACAACTGGAGTAAACATAATACAATATATTCTGCCTATAACGTTACAAAATGATCCGAGGGAAAAACTCTAGTATAGCAGATAAATTGAAAGACTTTGCCAGAGGTGACCCCCAGGAAAATTCTCGATTGAGGAAGGGGCCAACATCCTTGTCAAATAAAACAACGGATCAACGTAAGAGTCATGTATTTGATGAGGAGGAGAGGGAGTGACACGAAGAAATGACTTTGAAGCAAGTTGCTGACCAACTTTTAGAAGCTATATCCACTTGCAAGAACTCTCTGACCGGAAAGATAGAGGAGGTTCTTTCAGATGTGGGCCTACTCCGCCAAGACATGCAAACTATGAAGAAACGTGTCACTGAGGCTGGGACAAGGGTATCAGAACTGAAAGATAAACTGCCACCTATTGTTAGTAAGTTGACCAAAGTGGCTGGATCCATAAACGCCTGGCGCCAAAAAGCTGATGACCTAGAAAATCGAATGCGAAGAAATAATATACAAATTATTGGCCTACCAGAACGAACAGAGGGTCAGCATCCTGAAATCTATTTGGAAAATCTACCCTAGGAGATGAATACTCCCCGGTCTTTGCTGTGGAAAGGGCCCACAGAGTTCCAGCAACCTCCCCCTCCCCCTCCTAGACCCCTTGTTGCTAGACTGTTGAATTCTAAGGACAGAGATACCATCCTGAGATTAGCATAACAAAAAGGCTCTATTAAATACAACAATTCTGCAATTTCTATTTTCCCTGAATTTTCTGTGGAACTACAAAAACAGAGAGCCCAATTTATGGATGTAAAGAAGAAACTTTTAAAGACAAAGGAATTATCTATGCAATGGCTTATCCTGCTCATCTCCGAATTGTTTCTGGAAACTCTACTACTTTCTTTGCTACCCCGGAGGAAGCGTTGGAGTGGCTCCAATTGCACCCAGAGCCTGGAAAAGGGTGACCGACACCCTTTGTGCCGCTGTTCCTATATTGAATATTGGGTTTGATGTAATTTGATACACCTTTTACATATGAGGGAGTTCAGACTTTGCATCATCAAAGACAACATAATACCTCACACTGGGATCAGTGTTGGTATTCCTGGAAAGGAAGCGGCATAAGAAATGTTTAAGTTTACTTCTTGTTTTGGTTGTGTTTAGGATTGTTGTTTACAAGTTGAATGCTGTCAAAGTGATCAGTTCTTTTTGCTTTGTCTCCATGCAATATGATCTGTTGGCTCTTACAGAGGCGATAAATCAACCTGGTGAGCCCCATAAATATTTAAATTGGGTGGAAATGATTAGATACGTCATAAGGGAAATAATGATTATGAGCAGTAATAATTCAATGGCCTCTTGTTTCTACCTCTCATAACTATTTTCATCTTTCTTATATTAGATACATGGCGTCACAACTGAAATGTATGACATGGAATATAAGAGGTCTTAAATCCCTTAAGAAGAGGGTTAAAGTATTCTCGCAAATTAAAAATTACCAGCCACATATACTGGCTTTAGTCGAAACAGACCTCACTAGAGAGTCAGCTAGTTGGCTAAATAAACCCTGGCTGCAATGGTCAATACACTCTTACCATACAAGCTATTCAAAAGGAGTTTCGCTTTTAATCCACAAGGCCATTAGTTGGGAGGTTAGGGAGGCCCGCAGAGATTCAGAGGGATGATTAGTTTTTATAAATCCTATAATTGATTCCAGAGAGTATGTAATACTATGTATATGAAACACACCTCTTGCTAGTCTAATAGTTGTCCAAAAGTCAGTAAGCTTCGCACTAAACTACCCGGATGCTCAGGTATTGTGTATGGGGGATTTCAACCTGATTATGGACGAAAATTTACATAGATTGAGAATTGGTGACAACACCAGAACGACAATAACACCATCTTCTAATTTGTTTTCAACCTATATGGAGAGTATTGGTTGGATAGACTTGTGGAGATTACATCACCCCGGAACTAAAGAATACACATGTCATCCCTCAACCAAATCTATGTTATCACGATTAGATTATATTTTCAGTTCTAGTAATACCGCAATGTGGGTACATAGTATTGAGCATGGGGTAAAAGGGATCTCAGACCATAGTCTGGTGATACTAACGCTTAAATTTGACCAGGTACGAGACAGACCCACATGGGCACTTAATCCCTTTTGGTTAAAATTAATTGGTCCTGATGATAGAATACCGGATCAAATAGACTGTTTGGTGGAAGTACATCCTTTGCCAAGGAACATTAAGATTTTTTGGGATACACTGAAGGCATACCTTAGAGGATGCCTCTCCTCCGCTATCTCTTACATCAAGAGAACGACTTCACAGGTTGATACCGAGTTTGAACATAGGTTAAAGGAAGCTGAAAAGACTTATGTTTCAGACCTGTCTGATGTGAATAGAGTAAACTGGCTACACTCCTATAGGTTGGATACACAAAACGTTGACACTAAATCTAAATGTAAACTATTCTTCACTAGACAATCATATTTTGAATTGGGGAACCAATCAAGTAAGTTGTTGGCCTTTATGGTCCGCAAACATAAAGACTCTAGCGCTATTCTTAGGATTTGAACATTAGGGGGCCAGATAGTCACTGCGGCAGAAGATATTCTAAGTGGCTTTCATAACTTTTATAAATCATTATATAAATCCCAAAGTGCCCATAATAAATTGGAATGTCTCACTTATTTGGCAGATCTTGATTTTCCCAAATTAAGTGTCACACAGCAATCCCTTTTAGATCCAGATATCACTTTAGATGAAATAAATGCAGCCCTGGCAGATATGGCTTTGAGTAAAGCTCCGGGTCCTGATGGCCTACCACTAGAACTCTACCATAGATACCAAAAGGTCTTGATGCCGCACCTTTTAAAGACTTTCTCAGAGGCGATGCAACGTGGTTCCTTGCCTGAATCCTTTTATGATGCCAATATTATTGTTCTTAAAAAGGAGGGGAAGGATCCTCTGATGTGTGGATCATATCGCCCTATTTCACTATTAAATGTGGATTACAAAATTCTTACAAAAATTCTAGCTTTGAGACTTAATAAGGTGATACTATCAGTTGTCCACCCAGACCAAACAGGCTTTATGCCAGGAAAAAATACTTCTATTAACATTAGAAGGGTACAATCAATAACTCAATATAGCTCTCTGATACCAGGAAATGATTGGGCCTTGGCTTCACTGGATGCCACCAAGGCTTTTGACTTGTTGGAGTGGCCATTTTTAATTGCTTGTCTAGAGAAATTTGGTTTTGGCCCTAAATTTCGGGCCTGGATTCAAATATTGTATGCGGCCCCCAAAGCTAAAATAGTGATAAATAATTTATCCTCCACATCTTTTTCATTGGAAAGGGGAACCCGCCAGGGATGCCCTTTGTCTCCGGCTCTATTCGCTCAGGCAACTGAAGCATTGGCAATTAGAATACGATCATCTGAAGATATTAGTGGAATTACAATTGCAGACAGAACTGATAAAATTGGTTTATATGCAGATGACATGATAATTTTTATGGACAAGGTTAAAGATACTCTTCCATATGTTATATCTACTATTGATAAATTTAGTAAATATTCGGGTCTCTTTATAAATTGGGATAAGTCTTCTGTTATGTCTCTGTTGCCCACTCCGAATACTGATTTGGAAGTGTTATCTCCTTTACCTGTAGTGTCATGTTTCAAATACTTGGGAATTATGATTGTTAGAAATGATAGAGAGGACCTCGCGAGTAATACTCTCCCTTTATTAGAATACGCTAAATGTAAATTTTCCTTGTGGGGGAGATTACCTCTATAAGTGTCAGGAAGGATTAACTTAATTAAGATGATCTTCCTCCCTAAATTTAATTATATATTACAACATAGTGCAGTACCGGTCCCTAAAAAATTCTTCACATCTCTTAACTCTTTGATGTCCACATTTATTTGCGGGAACTCCAGACCTAAACTCAGGTTATCTACCCTTCAAAGGCCTAAAGATATGGGAGGTGCAGCTCTGCCTGACTTCCATCTATATTATTTAGCAGGTCAAGTAAAAGCGATGCGTAGTTGGATGCCTGACTCCCAGTTACCGAATTCTGAGAACCACTTGCCACATGTTTTAGGCACAGGTTGTTTACTGGGTTTTTTAGAATTTAATAAATCGACTACCATTAAGTTGTTACCCCTACATACTGTAGCATCGGCGTCTCTGCCCCGTTCTAGGCAGAGACGCCGTCCCTCTCACCTCCCCGCTCCTGGCACGGCGTCCTCCAGCGCCGCTCTCCCCGCTGCTTCCGGCGCGCGCTCCTTCCCCGGCAGTGTGCTTAGGGCGCGCACGCGCGCGCTCCCCCTCTCTTAAAGGGACCGCGCGCGCCGTCCTAAGGAGTCCCCGGCCAATTGCCGGAGGACCTCCCATATAAAAGGCACCTCCTCCAAAATGGAGGTGCCCGAGCAATGTTGTTTGCACTGTGTCTCACCTGTGCTTCAGCCCTCAGGTCCCGTTGCCAGTTACCTGCCAGATTCCTGCCAGCTTGCTGTCTTTGTCCTGCCTGAGATCCAGTCACCTGCCTGCCAGCCTGAGGTCCGACGGTCTGCCTTCCAACTCCAGTCAGTCTGTCTAAGGACCAGCTTGCCCGCTCACCCGGGAGCGCACGTCTGCTACCTGCCTGCTAGCCTAAGGTCCGACGGTCTGCCTTCCAACTCCTGTCAGTCTGTCTATGGACCAGCTTGCCCGCTCACCTGGGAGCGCACATCAGTTACCTGCCTGCTTGCCTACCTGGAGGCTCCGCCGTCACGTGCTGTGACCATCTGCCTTTCCAGAGACTCCTGCCCGCTCACCTGGGAGCGCCCACCTGTTACCTGCCTGCTAGCCTACCTGGAGGCTTCGCCGTCACGTGTTGTGACCACCTACCATTCCAGAGACTCTCGCTTGCTCACCTGGGAGCACACATCTACCACCTGCCTGCTAGCCTACCCGGAGGCTCTGCCATCACAGGTCGTACCTACCCTTTACCCAGAGACTGCCCCGGTCGCTTGCCGTAACTCCCTGCCCGTTCTTCCAGAGACTGCCCCGATCACTTGCCGTGACCCCCTGCCCGTTCATCTAGAGACTGCCCGGTCACTTGCCGTGACCTCCAGCCCGTTCTCGCAGAGACTGTCCCGGTCACCTGCTGTGACTGCCTGCCCGTCATCCCTGGTTGCCACCCGCTCCCTTACAAGGTCCGCCCCCTTGTATAGTAGCTCAGAGGTTCCGCCTCCCAGACCCGTTACAGTTTGCTCGGGCCATGGAACCCGGTGGCACCCAAGCCCCCTCGCTCTCGGACCTGTGTCATGAACTGTCCCGTCAAAGGTCCCAACAGGAGTCACCTGCGGAATGTCAATACTCGCCTGGACACTCTGACTGCTCCACCAGCAACCTCCGCCAGTGCCATGTCTCGCAATCCGGCAGCTCCGCTGCCCACTAATACCATGATATCCTACCCCGGACCCCGGCTTTCTGCACCTCCTCGCTTCGGAGGCGACTCCGCCCAGGCTCGGGCCTTCATAAATCAGTGCACCCTGCACTTTGAACTATTGTCCCACCAGTTTAACTCCGACCGAGCCAAAATTGCATTCATCATGTCCCATCTCACCGGGGAGGCCCTGGCCTGGCTAAATCCTCTATGGGAGAGAGGAGACCCCCTGGTGTCCAACTTGCCTGCTTTTCTCACGGCTTTCCGGAAAGTCTTCGACGAACCCGGACGGAAGACCTCATCCGCATCGTCACTGCTACGCCTCCGTCAGGGAAGCCTCACCGTGGGCCAACATGCCATACGGTTCCGTACCCTTGCCTCGGAGCTGGCCTGCGATAATGACGCTCTGGTTTCCGTCTTCTGGGAGGGTCTGTCCGGCCGTATTAAAGATGAACTTGCCGGTCGGGACATTCCTACCACCCTCGATGACCTGATAACTCTTGCCACCCGGATTGACCTGCGGTTCCAGGAGCGTGCCCAAGAGGTCACCCGTGAGAGGAGGTTTCCACGCCTAGCTCCTACTTTTCAGCAACCCGTCGCTCCCTCCGTCTCTCCTGAGCCTATGCAGGTCGACCAGACCAAGATGGTCGGTTCTCGCCAAGAATCTCGCCGAGCCGAGGGAAGCTGTTTCTATTGTGGCAGTAAGAAGCACTTCATCCGTTCCTGCCCGGAAAAGCCGGGAAACGCCAGTGTCTAGGACCACTCGGAGAGGTCGTCCTAGACAAAAGTAAGTCCTCTCCGTCTCTGACCTTACCGGTCTCTATTGCTTGGGGAGAAAACCGTCTCTTTGAACTCGCCCATCTGGATTCTGGAGCTGCTGGAAACCTCATCGCCCAGTCTCTGGTAGAGAGATACCATATTCCCACCAAGTCCCTGGCTGAGCCATTGTCAGTTGCCTCCGTGGATGGAAGACTTCTCTCGGAGACCATCCTGCTCGTCACCGAACCTATAACCCTACAGGTGGGAATGCTGCACTCTGAGGAGATCTCATTCCATGTGCTGTCCGGACTTTCTCACTCCTTGTTGCTAGGTCTACCTTGGCTCCAGACACATGAACCCGTATTGAACTGGCGGTCCGGTGAAGTACTCCGATGGGGCCCTGACTGCCATAGGACCTGCCTGGTTCCAGTCCGTCCACTTCGCCCTCAGCCTACTCCAGCTAACTTACCTGGTCTCCCGGCTCCCTACTGGCCCTATGCGGATGTCTTCGGTAAGAAGGAAGCTGAGACGTTGCCACCCCATAGGCCATACGATTGCCCGATCGACCTGGTACCTGGCACCACTCCTCCCCGTGGGCGTATCTACCCGTTATCTGCAGCCGAGACCCGAGCCATGTCTGAGTACATTGAAGAGAATCTGGCTAGGGGATTTATCCGAAAATCTACCTCCCCGGCTGGAGCCGGATTCTTCTTTGCCAAAAAGAAAGACGGCTCGCTACGTCCCTGTATTGACTACAGAGGACTCAATCTCATCACGGTAAAAAACAAATATCCCCTGCCACTCATCTCCGAATTGTTTGACCGGCTCAAGGGCGCCAGGATCTTCTCCAAGCTGGATCTTCGAGGAGCGTATAATCTGGTCCGTATCCGTCAAGGAGACGAGTGGAAGACGGCATTCAATACCCGGGACGGTCACTACGAGTACCTTGTGATGCCCTTCGGTCTCTGTAATGCTCCCGCGGTCTTTCAGGAACTAGTCAATGACATCTTCCGTGACCTCCTGTACTCCTGCGTAGTGGTATACCTGGACGATATCTTGGTCTTCTCTCCGGATCTCCCCACACACCGGAGGGATGTTCGTCAGGTCCTGCTTAGGCTTCGGCAGAACCACCTTTACGCCAAATACGAGAAGTGCCTCTTCGATCAGACCTCCCTTCCGTTCTTGGGCTATGTCATCTCCCAAACAGGTCTGCAAATGGATCCCGAGAAGCTCTCTTCCGTTCTAAAATGGCCTCGTCCTGAAGGTTTGAAGGCGATACAGCGATTCCTGGGCTTCGCTAATTATTATCGTCTTTTCATCCCACACTTCTCGTCTCGGACTGCTCCCATATCTGCACTTACCCGTAAGGGGGCTAACCCCAGGATATGGTCGCCTGAAGCCGAGGAGGCCTTCCTTTCCCTAAAAAAAGCCTTCGCCTCTGCTCCCGTCCTGCACCGTCCGGACTGTAATAAACAATTCTACCTGGAGGTTGATGCTTCCTCCTCCGGAGCCGGAGCGGTGCTCACCCAGAAGTCTTCTACCGGGAGAATGGTAACGTGCGGCTTCTTCTCCAAAATCTTCTCCTCGTCGGAGCGCAACTACTCCATTGGAGACCGGGAATTGCTAGCCATCAAATTGGCACTAGGAGAGTGGCGCTATCTGCTTGAAGGGGCTCTTTACCCGGTAATTATCTACACGGATCACAAAAACCTGGCATATCTCCAAAATGCCCAGAGGCTCAATCCTCGCCAGGCCCGGTGGTTGTTGTTTTTTGCCCGCTTCGACTTCACTCTTCATTTCTGTCCGGCGGACAAGAACGTCAAAGCTGATGCCTTGTCTCGGTCCTTCCTGTCCTCCGATCAAGAGGAGGAACCTACGCACATCATCGACTCCTCCAAGGTGATGAATGTGGCCCCCTTGGATCTAACTCGTCTTCCACCCGGTAAGACGTTCATAGCTGTGCCAGATCGGGAGAGGGTTCTTCGCTGGGGACATTCTTCTAAACTAGCTGGCCATGCTGGCCAAAAGAAGACCTTTCAACTTATTGCCCGGCATTACTGGTGGCCTACCCTACGTAAGGACGTGGTAGACTTCGTCGCGGCCTGTTCATCCTGTGCCCGTAACAAAGTTCCCCGACATCTACCTGCCGGCCATCTCCTGCCCCTTCCCGTACCTGCTGCTCCTTGGCAACACATCGCTATGGACTTTATCACCGATCTTCCAGTTTCTGCCGGTTGTACCGTCATTTGGGTTGTCGCTGACCGTTTTTCTAAGATGGCCCACTTTATTCCCCTGCCTGGTCTTCCGTCTGCACCCGAGTTGGCTAAAGACTTTATCCGCCACATCTTCCGTCTCCATGGTCTGCCCCTCCACATCGTGTCGGATCGTGGGGTTCAGTTCACCTCTCGTTTCTGGAGAGCCACTTGTAAGCTGCTGGACATTACCCTGGATTTCTCCTCCGCTTACCACCCTCAGTCCAATGGTCAAGTGGAGCGGATCAATCAGATCTTGTCCAGCTACCTCCGGCACTTCGTGGATGCTCACCACTCGGACTGGGTGGATCTCCTACCGTGGGCCGAGTTCTCTTATAACAACCATGAGAGCGAGTCCTCTTGCAAATCCCCGTTCTTTATAGTTGGTGGCCAACATCTCCGGATTCCACTTCCTGTCTCCGTTTCTGTGGACAACCCTGCTGCGGAGTCTCTAGTCAGCGAATTTTCTACTATTTGGGAGAGCACCAGGTCCGCTCTTCTTCTCTCCTCTGAGCGGATGAAAAGATATGCTGATAAGAGACGTCTGGATCCGCCCCAATTCCGTCCGGGAGACAAGGTTTGGCTCTCATCCAAACATGTGCGGCTCAAAATACCCTCCTACAAGTTGGGTCCTCGATTCATCGGTCCCTTCGAAGTCCTCAGGCAAATTAACCCTGTGGCCTACAAATTAAAACTCCCGGCCACCCTACGGATCCCCAACTCCTTCCACGTGTCTCTCCTCAAACCCGTTGTCTTTAACTCTTTTTCCAAAAATCCAGGTGTCCCTCCTGCTCCGGTTTCCGCTGATGACATCTTTGAGGTAGAGAGTATTCTGGCCTCCAAGAGGGTAAGAGGAAAAACCTTTTTTCTGGTAGATTGGAGGGGGTTTGGTCCTGAGGAGAGAACTTGGGAACCCAGGGAGAACATCAACGCCCCGCTTCTCCTTGAAAAATTTCTTTCTGGCCAAAAAAAGAGGGGGCCTAAAGGGGGGGGGTACTGTAGCATCGGCGTCTCTGCCCCGTTCTAGGCAGAGACGCCGTCCCTCTCACCTCCCCGCTCCTGGCACGGCGTCCTCCAGCGCCGCTCTCCCCGCTGCTTCCGGCACGCGCTCCTTCCCCGGCAGTGTGCTTAGGGCGCGCGTGCGCGCGCTCCCCCTCTCTTAAAGGGACCGCGCGCGCCGTCCTAAGGAGTCCCCGGCCAATTGCCGGAGGACCTCCCATATAAAAGGCACCTCCTCCAAAATGGAGGTGCCCGAGCAATGTTGTTTGCACTGTGTCTCACCTGTGCTTCAGCCCTCAGGTCCCGTTGCCAGTTACCTGCCAGATTCCTGCCAGCTTGCTGTCTTTGTCCTGCCTGATATCCAGTCACCTGCCTGCCAGCCTGAGGTCCGACGGTCTGCCTTCCAACTCCAGTCAGTCTGTCTAAGGACCAGCTTGCCCGCTCACCCGGGAGCGCACGTCTGCTACCTGCCTGCTAGCCTGAGGTCCGACGGTCTGCCTTCCAACTCCTGTCAGTCTGTCTATGGACCAGCTTGCCCGCTCACCTGGGAGCGCACATCAGTTACCTGCCTGCTTGCCTACCTGGAGGCTCCGCCGTCACGTGCTGTGACCATCTGCCTTTCCAGAGACTCCTGCCCGCTCACCTGGGAGCGCCCACCTGTTACCTGCCTGCTAGCCTACCTGGAGGCTTCGCCGTCACGTGTTGTGACCACCTACCATTCCAGAGACTCTCGCTTGCTCACCTGGGAGCACACATCTACCACCTGCCTGCTAGCCTACCCGGAGGCTCTGCCATCACAGGTCGTACCTACCCTTTACCCAGAGACTGCCCCGGTCGCTTGCCGTAACTCCCTGCCCGTTCTTCCAGAGACTGCCCCGATCACTTGCCGTGACCCCCTGCCCGTTCATCTAGAGACTGCCCGGTCACTTGCCGTGACCTCCAGCCCGTTCTCGCAGAGACTGTCCCGGTCACCTGCTGTGACTGCCTGCCCGTCATCCCTGGTTGCCACCCGCTCCCTTACAAGGTCCGCCCCCTTGTATAGTAGCTCAGAGGTTCCGCCTCCCAGACCCGTTACACATACATTGGCGAGAACGGTATGGAAACAGGCAAAGAAAAGAATTGACTTTACACATGTTATAGCTGAAATACCTATATGGGTGAATCCGTACTTTGCGACATTAGTGGAACATCCATCTGCCCCCTTTTGGAAAGCTAGTGGGGTCTGATGTCATTTGAACAGGTGCAAAATAAATTCAAGGTTCCAAGATCTCAATTCTTCAGGTACCAATAACTTAGAACTGGGCTCAGATCTCACTTACAAAATTTAGAAATCAAACTATTTCCTCATTTCCCTTAATAGTAATACTTAAATCTCAAGGTCCACAAGGTCTTATATCCAGCTTGTATACATACTTGCTATCAACAGGCTTAGATCAGAACCCTTTACAAAAAATAAGTGGAGACTTCTAATTCCGAATATGGGGGAGGAGGAATAGGAGGTAGTTTTGGAGTTCCTGTCCTTTGTCTCCCGTCAATAAGAAGCTGATTCAGCTGTATATTACTCATCAGTCATACCTCACACCCCTCAGACTATATCAAATGGGGCGTTCCTCTTATTCAGAATGTTTACGATGTCATATCATAGATGCTGACTTTGTTCATTTAATTTGGGATTGCTCCATTATTAGGTCCTTCTGGCAGGAAGTAACCTCTTTATTATCTTCCTTAGTATCCATCCCAATTCCATGTGATTGATTGATTTGCCTTTTGGGTGTAATGGAGGATGATGCCTGGGATCATTATAGTAAGATTTTTTTGAGAGAAGCCTTATTTTTGGCACTGAGATGGATGGGCAATACACAGCCAACATCGCCATCTTGGATCGCACTGGTTAACTCCATCATCCCATTCGAAAAGATAGTATACCAAAACAGAGGTTGTCCATTAAAATTTTCCAAAATATGGGACTATTGGAATTCTTCATGTCTTACGGTCTCTACTTAGGCGAAGGGTTTGAGCTGGGAGAGTAAATTTGAAATGGATGTGAGAACAAATAGAAAACTACAAGTTATAAGTGATAAAGAGGTTGCTTATAGGGGCAGACATTTAGATCCATATATATTATGATGAGAGTCAATTTGAGCAGGGAAAGGATAAAGACAGCACAAGTTTGATAAGTTGTGGTTGAGGGTTCAAAGTTTGGATTGTGTCCTAATTAGGAAAATACCCTTTTTTTTCTCCTTTTTATATAAATCCAGAAGATGCGACATCCACAGGGCAAAGAAATTATTTATATGCATGCGATAACCCATCCGACCAGTTTATTTTAATGTGTTCTCATCGATGTAAGAGATGTAAATCTGTGTTGATGTGATGTCTCTGGATGTTTTCTATTACCAAATGCAATGTGTAATTGTTTATAAAATTGTTTAATAAAACAAATTAAATTAAAAAAAATAAATAAAAGCACTCAATCTCACGTTCCATGCCTCTGCTGTTCCAGTGGTGTCAGCACTTACGTTCCCGGGGCTCACATAGGCTTGTTACATCCCACGAGCCCTGTGCCCAATCAGCTTCACTCTCCCCATCTTTGAATTGATTGAACATCAACAGGAAGCCAGGGCTGCGGCTTCTTTCTGACTTACTCGGGATGTTCGATTAGTGTGAAGGTGGGGACAGTGATATATTAAATTGAACCCGGAACATGAGCGGTCCATGTAGCCAATCCAAAACCCCGAGGCCAAGTCATCCGAGGGGCTGGTGTAGATGACGTGAGTGTGTTCACGACCTCATGATGAGTCACATGATCGGGAGCCAGTCACGTGATCCGCTCCAGGCTCAGATAGATGCAAGTGACACCGCCAGTGGGTCCGAAAGACTCATGCGCACAGTCCCAGGAACGTGCAGATAATATAAAGAAAGGTCCGGGGTCAGAAAAAGGATGGTAAATAAACCAACAAATATATACATGGAGACATAATGAATTAAGAACAATTGTTTTACAGAGGTTATGAAAATTATAAATACAAGAATTCCCATATACACATATACAATAACACATACGTTGTGTAGAAAGTGAATCGTAAAACAAAAAAGTGTTAAAGTTATGTGAAAGGTTATAATTTTGTGAGTGAATGTGTAAATGTATGGAAAACATGATTAGTGTACATACATGAAATACCTATACAAATAAAATGCATTCAGAATTGTCTCTATATAGAATACAAATGTACATATATACACAAAAGCACATATGACAGAATTAGTTGTCTATGAATAAGGTGCATGAAAAATAAAGTGCAATGTGAAATATAATAACTGTACACATATATATAGAATATGTACCTAAAGTTACACATGCAAACATATATTAAGTGTGTACCCAAGAACAATTCTTATATGCATAAAAAACAATAGAATAAGAGGGATAAGTAGATTAATGTGTATACGGGTCCGCTTCAGTGGTCTTAAATATCCAGGAAAATCAGACTGAAATATTATTTATTTATATAGCACCATTGATTCCAAGGTGCTGTACATGAGAAAGAGTTACACACAAAATACAGATATCACTTACAGTAAATGATCTAACAATGATAGACTGGTACAGAGGGAAGAGGACCCTGCCCTTGCAGGCTTACATTTATAGGATGGTGGGGAAGGAGGCAGTAGGTTGGGGGGTTGCAGCAGCTCTAGTGGTGGTGAGGCAGCAGCGTGGTCATTGCAGGTTGTAAGATTTCTTGAAGAGATGGGTCTTCAGGTTCCATCTGAAGGATCCGAATGTGGCAGATAATCGGACGTGTCGAGGCACAGAATTCCAGAAGATGGGGGATATTCGGGAGAAGTCTTGGAGGCGATTGGGTGAGGAACGAGTAAGTGTGGAGGAGAAAAGGAGGTCTTGGGAGGACCGGAGATTACGTGAGGGAATATATTCGGAGATTAGTTCAGAGATGAACGGAGGAGAAAGGTTATGAATGGCTTTGTAGGTCAGTGATAGTAGATTGAACTGGATACGCTGAGCAATTGGGAGCCAGTGAAGGGATTTGCAAAGAGAGATGAACTATAAAGAATAGGTTTTAGCTTACAAATTTTTATTGTAAAATACTGACCAAATACTGAACATGTGAATGTGGCCTTAATCTTTGTATAGGGATTTTCAGTAACAGCGCGGTCATCTGCGGAGGTTTCCCTATACCTATGATTAGGCTGTGCCACCGTAATTGTACACACGGTTACTTGGTGTAACGCTGGTGGATGTTGACCCACAGGGCCACGGGCCGGGCTTACCCTGGAGGGGCATAACTAGGTGTCTACCAGGTCTTCACTAGAGCCTCTGGTGGAGAGGATAGGATGGGCTGCTGGTAGACATCGGGTACTACTCAATGGTAGTCCCCAGGACCACAGCAGCTAGTGGAAGAGTCAGAGACACGAGTCCGAGGTATAACAGGAGCAACAAACTGGACACTAGCAGAGTGAACTGCCCAGGAACCAACATTCAGCACTGAGCGGTGGGTGGAGCTGCCTAATATAGGACCTGCCGGCATGGTGGGTGAACAAATGTAATATTATTGTCACACCGCCAAATGGTAAAGATATGAGGGGAAAAACCTCGTGCACACACGGCTCCACTCCGTACACCTCGTACACGCGCGAATCTGCTCCATACACCTCGTACACACACGGCTCTGCTCCATACACCTTGCACACACGCGGATCTGCTCCGTACACCTCGTACACGCACGGCTCCACTCCGTACACCTAGTACACACGCGGATCTGCTCCGTACACCTCGTAGACGCACGACTCCGCTCCGTACACCTCGTAGACACACGGCTCCGCTCCGTACACCTCGTACATGCACGGCTCCGCTCCGTACACCTCGTACATGCACGGCTCCGCTCCGTACACCTCGTACATGCACGGCTCTGCTCCGTACACCTCGTACACACGCGGCTCCGCTCCGTACGCCTCGTACACACGCGGCTCCGCTCCGTACACCTCGTACACACGCGGCTCTGCTCCGTACGCCTCGTACACACGCGGCTCTGCTCCGTACACTTCGTACACACACGGCTTCGCTCCGTACACCTCGTACACACGCGGCTCCGCTCCGTACCCCTCGTACACACGCGGCTCCGCTCCATACACCTCGTACACACGCGGCTCTGCTTCGTACACCTCGTACACACGCGGCTCCGCTTCGTACACCTCGTACACACGCGGCTCCGCTCCGTACACCTCGTACACACGCGGCTCCGCTCCGTACGCCTCGTACACACACGGCTCCGCTCCGTACACTTCGTACACACGCGGCTCTGCTCCGTACGCCTCGTACACACACGGCTCCGCTCCGTACACCTCGTACACACGCGGCTCTGCTCCGTACACCTCGTACACGCGCGGCTCCGCTCCGTACACCTCGTACACACACGGCTCTGCTCCGTACACCTCGTACACACGCGGCTCTGCTCCGTACACCTCGTACACACGCGGCTCTGCTACATCCACACTGTAAACCCCTCCTGACCCCACACATAAACTTCAGCTCATCCAGCACCATGACAACCAGCACAGCAGAGTCCTGCATCCACTGAGGCCCCTGATCATGTGACCCCTGACTCCTCCCCTCCTGTGACCTCATCACAGCTCCTGTGCGCACAGAGCAGCCATATATGTGGTGGCGGCTCTGCAGGTGGAGGTATGTGGAGACCCCCATTACTGGGCGCAGGGGGCATTAACCCCTTCAGCACGGAGACTCTTTGGGGTTCTTGTGTTGCCCCTTTATAAGAATCATAAGGTTTTTGTTCTGTTTCCTGTAATAGATACATACGACCCAACTATGGAGACAGGAAGGGAGGAAACGTATTGTTCTCATAGTACAGGACCCCTTTACTGACCCCACAGTGTAATGCCCCCATTATGCCCCTTATGCAGGATGTATGATGCCCCCACACAGTGTAATGCCCCCATTATGCCCCTTATGCAGTATGTATGATGCCCCACACAGTGTAATGCCCCCATTATGCCCCTTATGTAGTATGTATGATGCCCCACACAGTGTAATGCCCCCATTATGCCCCTTATGCAGGATGTATGATGCCCCCACACAGTGTAATGCCCCCATTATGCCCCTTATGCAGGATGTATGATGCCCCCACACAGTGTAATGCCCCCATTATGCCCCTTATGCAGGATGTATGATGCCCCCACACAGTGTAATGCCCCCATTATGCCCCTTATGCAGGATGTATGATGCCCCCACACAGTGTAATGCCCCCATTATGCCCCTTATGCAGGATGTATGATGCCCCCACACAGTGTAATGCCCCCATTATGCCCCTTATGCAGTATGTATGATGCCCCCACACAGTGTAATGCCCCCATTATGCCCCTTATGCAGTATGTATGATGCCCCACACAGTTTAATGCCCCCATTATGCCCCTTATGCAGGATGTGTGATGCCCCCACACAGTGTAATGCCCCCATTATGCCCCTTATGCAGGATGTATGATGCCCCCACACAGTGTAATGCCCCCATTATGCCCCTTATGCAGGATGTATGATGCCCCTACAGTGTAATGCCCCTTATGCAGTATGTATGATGCCCCGACACAGTATAAAGCCCCCATTATGCCCCTTATGCAGTTTGTATGATGCCCCCACACAGTGTAATGCCCCCATTATGCCCCTTATGCAGTTTGTATGATGCCCCCACCCGCTACATCGTAGGGATTCAGCTTAGTCTTACTGTAGGGACAGCTTTCCCCTATCTTTCCTTAGTTTATGTTGCAGATCCTAACAGGAGGAAGGAGCATGCATAACATTTGGGGATTGACAGAAAATTTCCTATCGGATATGGTCAATGTTTTCTTTGAAATAATTGGCCAGATCGTCAGTGCTGAGGTTGGTGGTTGGGGACTGTGCTGTTTGATTAAGGAGAGAGTGAAAAGTGTCAAACAGGTGTTTAGGATTATTGGACCATGAGATGATGAGGTTGTTAAAGTAGGTTTGTTTGGAGAGGTGAAGGGCGGAGTTATAGGTTTTAAGCATAAATTTATAATGGAGGAAATCTTCGGCCAGATTAGATTTTGTCCACAGCCGTTCGGCACACCTGGAGCCCCACTGGAGAAAACGTGTTTGCACCGTGTTCCAGGGTTGTCGCCGTCTGTGCCGAGTTGTTCTCTGTGTAGGAGGTGCGCCTTCATCCAGGGCTCATTGCAATGTTTCGTTATAATGTTTCAGTGCTGAGTCAGGGCATGAGAGGGAGGAGATTGGGGCCAATGATGATTGCAACATTTTCATAAATTTCTGGGCGTTAATGGCATGTATATTTCTATAAGTGTGGAAAGTGGGGGTGTCTTGAGCAGGGTGACAGTTCTTGACAGAGAATGAAAGAAAGTTGTGATCACAGAGCGGAAGAGAAGAGTTAGTAAAGTCATGTATTGAACAGAGCCGGGCGAAGATCAGGTCAAGAGTTTTTCCATCTTCATGTGTAGGAGAATTAGTAAGCTGTGAAAGGCCGAAGAAGCAAGTTAGCGATAAAAAATGAGTGGCAGATGGGGAGAGGGAATCGCCTATTGGGATGTTAAAGTCTCCCATGATGAGGGTGGGGATGTCATAGGATAGAAAGTTTGGAAGCCAAGTGGCAAAGTGATCCACAAACTGACGGGAGGGGCCCGAAGGGCGATACACAACCGCCACTCGCAGGGAGAAGGGGTGGTAGAGTCTGACTGTGTGGGCCTCAAAAGAAGGGAAGAAAAGTGAGGGTACTGAGGATATAACCTGAAAAGTACATTTTGTTTAAAGGAGCAGACCAACACCAATTATTACCAGTTGCCTTTCCTGTATGTACTGATCAAGAAAGATTGTAATGGGACCCTCATCTACCATAACCTTCAAGCACTAATAAACTATTGAAGTGGGATAACCACCACCCCCATCCCCATAAAAAGAGGAAAACCCAAGGGCCAATTTTTATGGTTGAGAAGGTACTGCTCGATTGTCACAGATTTTAATATACAGGCAATAGACCTGAACAACAGATTAAGGGATGAAGGGTACTTGTGGTACATTTTGGATTCCATATCATCGTTTGCAGAAAAAGGGGAGAGACAGACACTCCCCTATACCAATCCAAGAGACCAAGAAAAAGATTGGACAACACGAATAAGAAAAACTTACGACAATCAGAGTTACTGTATCTTTCATATCCTCAGAAAACACTGGGATATACTTGTGGTTGACTCTGACCTGAGGGGTGCAGTGGGATCTACTACCACAATAACTTTCAGAAAGGGTTGGTCAGAAAGGGTTGCACACCTGCACCCAAGGGGACTTGGCTAGATAGAAGAATCTGTGGTTTCATTAGATCTGGAGAATGTTGAACATGTAATTGGATGAGACCATGTAAATCTTTCTCAAGTTCCTCCATGGTTAAAACATTTTTCCAGTGGGATTATTCCCACTGTAAAACCTCAGAACTTGTATATATGGCCACATGCACCCGCCCCCTTGAATATGTAGACAAGATCAAGAGGGTGTCTAGGAGGAGAGTAGGGGAGCATTTGGGCGATATACGCCATGGTCGGTAGATCCCATTAGTGAGATACAAGAACAGTGTATATTGTGGTGAAACCGGAGACATCTCCTTTTGTATCATTGTGGTGGTTAAATCCAATGTGAGAGAGGGTGATATCAATAGATGTATCCTCAAAAAAGAAAGTGGATTTTTAGGCTTGATTCACTGGCCCCTAAGGGAATCAATGAGCAAATTTCCTATACCTGTTTAGTGTGAATACAGTCCCATTCTGGATTATATTTTTAGATTGTATACTCTACCCATTGCTAGTCAGTTCACTGTGAATGGGGTTCACATATTGTGTCTGAGCTTATTCCACTTATACTATTTCATAATTAACAAGTGTGGTGTTCCTTGTGCATCTCTAATTGTGCAATAGAGGTCAAATTTGACCATTTAGGAATATACTGTGGGCCATCATCCCATATTTTTTGTAGTGATAAAGTACATCTACATGCCTATTGCATGATTGAAGGATGTGCAATACTTGTTTTTAGTCTCCCATGACTCTGATCTCAGAGATAGGATTTTTCTATGTTGGTTGTAGCGCCGGCGTCCCTGCCCTCTGCTAGGCAGGGACGCTGTTCCCCTCACCTCCCTGCTCCGTGCCCGGCGTCCTCCTCCCGCTCTGCTGGCAGCGCGCGCTCCTTCCCGGCCACCGTGCTTAGGGCGCGCGCGCGCGCTCTCCCTCCCTCTTAAAGGGGCCGCGCGCGCCGTCCTAAGGAGTCCCCGGCCAATGGCCGGAGGACTTCACCATATATAAGGCACCTCCTCCAAAATGGAGGTGCCCGAGCAATGTTGTTGCACTGTTCACTACTCTGCTTCAGCCCTCAGGTCCCGTTGCCAGTTACCTGCCAGTTACCTGCCTGATTCCTGCCAGAGTCCTGCCAGTTTGCTGTCTGTTTCCTGCCTGATATTCCTGCTACCTGCTTGCTAGCCTGAGGTCCGACGGTCTGCCTTCCTACTCCTGTCAGTCTGTCTATGGACCAGCTTGCCCGCTCACCTGGGAGCGCTCCTCTGCTACCTGCCTGCTAGCCTGCCTGGAGGCTCCGCCGTCACGTGCTGTGATCACCTGCTATTCCAGAGACTCTTGCCCGTTCACCTGGGAGCGCTCCTCTGCTACCTGCCTGCTAGCCTGCCTGGAGGCTCGGCCGTCACGTGCTGTGGCCACCTGCTATTCCAGAGACTCTTGCCCGCTCACCTGGGAGCGCTCCTCCGCTACCTGCCTGCTTGCCTACCAGGAGGCTCCGCCGTCACGTGCTGTGACCACCTGCTATTCCAGAGACTCTTGCCCGCTCACCTGGGAGCGCTCCTCCGCTACCTGCCTGCCTGCCTACCTGGAGGCTCTGCCGTCACGTGCTGTGACCACCTGATTTTCCAGAGACTCTCGCCTGCTCACCTGGGAGCACTCATCTGTCATCCGCCTGCTAGCCTACCTGGAGGCTCAGCCGTCACAGGTCGTACCTACCCTATACTCAGAGACTGTCCCGGTCACTTGCTGTGACCTCCTGCCCGTTCACCCAGAGACTGCCCCGGTCACTTGCTGTGACCTCCTGCCCGTTCACCCAGAGACTGCCCCAGTCACTTGCTGTGACCTCCTGCCCGTTTACCCAGAGACTGCCCCGGTCACTTGCTGTGACCTCCTGCCCGTTTACCCAGAGACTGCCCCAGTCACTTGCTGTGACCTCCTGCCCGTTTACCCAGAGACTGTCCCGGTCACCTGCTGTGACTGCCTACCCGTCTTCCCTGGTCGCCACCCGCTCCCTTACAAGGACCGCCCCCTTGTATAGTAGCTCAGAGGTTACGCCTCCCAGACCCGTTACAGTTTGCTCGGGCCATGGAACCCGGTGGCACCCAAGCTCCCTCGCTCTCGGACCTCTGTCATGAACTGTCCCGTCAGAGGTCCCAACAGGAGTCCATCCTGGGTCACCTACGGAATGTCAATTCTCGCCTGGACACTCTGACTGCTCCACCAGCAACCACCGCCAGTGCCATGACTCGCAACCCGGCAGCTCCGCTGCCCACCAATACCATGGTATCCTACCCCGGACCCCGGCTTTCTGCACCTCCTCGCTTCGGAGGCGACTCCGCCCAGGCTCGGGGCTTCATTAATCAGTGCACCCTGCACTTTGAACTATTGTCCCACCAGTTTAACTCCGACCGGGCCAAAATTGCCTTCATCATGTCCCATCTCACCGGGGAGGCCCTGGCCTGGCTAAATCCTCTATGGGAGAGAGGAGACCCCCTGGTGTCCGACTTGCCTGCCTTCCTCACGGCTTTCCGGAAACTCTTCGACGAACCCGGACGGAAGACCTCATCCGCATCATCTCTGCTACGCCTCCGTCAGGGAAGTCTCACCGTGGGCCAATATGCCATACGGTTCCGTACCCTTGCCTCGGAGCTGGCCTGGGATAACGATGCTCTGGTATCCGTCTTCTGGGAGGGTCTGTCCGGCCATATTAAAGATGAACTTGCCGGTCGGGACGTTCCTACCACTCTCGATGACCTAATATCTCTTGCCACCCGGATTGACCTACGGTTCCAGGAGCGTGCCAAAGAGGTCACCCGAGAGAGGAGGTTTCCACGTCTAGCTCCTACTTTTCAGAAACCCGTCACTCCCTCCGTCTCTCCCCAGGTACATTCTCCTGAGCCTATGCAGGTCGACCAGACCAAGATGGTCAAAACCCGTCAGGACTTACGCCGTGCCGAGGGGAGCTGCTTCTACTGTGGCAGTAAGGAGCACCGGATCCGTGCCTGCCCAGAGAGGTCGGGAAACGCCTGTGTCTAGGTTCGCTCAGAGAGGTCGACCTAGACAAGAATAAATCCTCTCCATCTCTGCTGCTGTCAGTTTCAATCGTCTGCGGGGAGAACCGTTATTTCGAACTAGCCCAACTGGACTCTGGAGCAGCCGGAAATCTTATTTCACAGTCCCTGGTAGAGAAATACCGCATCCCCACCAAACCTCTGGCTGTACCCTTGTCTGTTGCTGCCGTGGATGGGGGCCTCTTACCACGCCCCATCCAACTCATCACCGAATCCATTACTCTGCAGGTGGGAATGCTGCATTCTGAGAGTATCTCCTTTCATGTTCTGCCTGGACTCTCTCATGCCCTCTTGCTAGGTCTACCTTGGCTCCAGAGACATGCACCCGTGCTTGACTGGCAGACCAGAGAAGTCCTTCGCTGGGGACAGGACTGCCATAAGACCTGTCTGGTTCCCGTCCATCCCGTCCGTCCTTCTCCTACCCCAGCTAATCTACCTGGACTTCCGATTCCTTATTGGTCTTATGCTGATGTCTTTAATAAGAAGGAAGCAGAGACACTACCCCCTCATAGACCATACGACTGCCCTATCGACTTGTTACCCGGTACTACTCCTCCCCGTGGGCGTATTTATCCATTATCCGCTGCTGAGACCCGGTCGATGTCCGAATATATTGAGGAGAATCTGGCCAGGGGATTCATCCGGAAATCTACCTCCCCGGCGGGAGCAGGCTTCTTCTTCGTAAAAAAGAAGGACGGCTCTCTCCGTCCCTGTATAGACTATAGAGGCCTTAACCAGATCACGGTGAAGAATAAGTACCCCCTTCCGCTCATTCCGGAGTTATTTGATCGTCTGAGAGGGGCTAGAATCTTCACCAAACTGGACCTCCGTGGGGCGTACAACCTGGTTCGTATCCGTTAGGGGGATGAATGGAAGACGGCATTCAACACCCGGGACGGCCACTATGAATATCTGGTAATGCCCTTTGGTCTCTGTAACGCTCCTGCTGTCTTTCAAGAGTTGGTCAATGACCTCTTCCGGGACCTTCTCTACTCCTGCGTAGTGGTGTACCTGGACGACATCTTGGTCTTCTCTCCGGATCTCCAGACTCACCGGAGGGACGTTCGTCAGGTCCTGCTCAGGCAGAATCACCTCTTCGCTAAATACGAGAAGTGCCTCTTTGAGCAGACCTCGCTTCCGTTTTTGGGCTACATTATTTCTCAGACCGGCCTACGAATGGATCCAGAGAAACTGTCTGCCATCGAGAAATGGCCTCGACCGGAGGGGTTGAAGGCCATTCAGCGGTTCCTGGGCTTCGCCAACTACTACCGCCTCTTCATACCACACTTCTCTTCCCGGACTGCCCCAATTTCCGCGCTCACCCGTAAGGGTACTAATCCCAAAGAGTGGCCGCCCGAAGCAGAGGAGGCCTTTCTTTCCTTAAAACAGGCCTTCTCTTCCGCCCCGGTGCTGCATCGCCCGGACGGCAACAAGCAGTTCTTCCTGGAAGTTGACGCCTCCTCCTCTGGAGCCGGAGCGGTACTTACTCAAAAATCATCTTCCGGGAGGATGGTAACTTGCGGCTTCTTCTCTAAACTCTTTTCCTCCTCAGAGCGCAATTATTCCATAGGAGACCGAGAGTTATTGGCCATCAAACTGGCATTGGAGGAGTGGCGTTACCTGCTCGAGGGGGCTCTTCACCCGGTAATAATTTACACTGACCACAAGAACTTGGCTTACCTCCAGCATGCCCAGAGACTTAACCCGCGCCAAGCCCGGTGGTCCTTGTTTTTTGCTCGCTTTGATTTTGTTCTTCATTTTCGCCCGGCTGACAAAAACGTCAAGGCGGACGCCCTGTCTCGATCCTTTCTGGTGTCTGATCTCGAGGAAGATCCGAAACACATCATCGATCCCGCCAGAGTAATGCAGGTGGCTCCCGTGAGTCTAAATCGTCTCCCTCCCGGAAAGACGTTCGTATCAGTACCTGATCGGGAGAAGATCCTTCACTGGGGTCACTCGTCTAAACTGGCTGGCCATGCCGGTCAGATAGCTATGGACTTTATAACTGACCTCCCAGTCTCTGCCGGTTGTACGGTCATTTGGGTGGTTGCTGACCGCTTCTCCAAGATGGCTCATTTCGTTCCCCTGCCAGCCCTCCCATCTGCTCCCGAGCTAGCTAAAGACTTTATTCATCACATCTTTCGTCTTCATGGCCTGCCCCTCCATATCGTGTCGGATCGTGGGGTACAGTTCACCTCACGCTTCTGGAGAGCCATTTGTAAACTGCTAGATGTTACCCTGGACTTCTCTTCCGCTTACCACCCACAGTCCAATGGTCAAGTGGAGCGGATCAATCAGAACCTGACCAGTTACCTCCGGCACTTCGTTAATGCCCATCATTCAGACTGGGTGGATCTCCTACCATGGGCCGAGTTCTCTTATAACAATCACGAGAGCGAATCCTCCTCCAAATCCCCGTTTTTTGTAGTCTTCGGTCAGCATCCTCGGATTCCTTTTCCTGTCTCCACCTCTGTGGATAACCCGGCTGCGGAATCTCTCGTTAGCAAATTTTCCTCCATTTGGGAGAGTACCCGATCCGCACTCCTTCAGTCGTCCGAACGGATGAAAAGACACGCTGACAAAAAACGCCTGGATCCTCCACAATTTCGTCCCGGAGATAAAGTCTGGCTCTCATCTAAATATGTCCGACTCAAGATACCTTCTTACAAGTTAGGGCCTCGGTTCATCGGCCCCCTGGAGGTCATCAGCCAGATCAACCCGGTGGCCTATAAATTGAAACTCCCGGCCAACTTACGGATCCCTAACTCCTTCCATGTATCTCTCCTCAAACCTGTGGTACTTAACTCTTTTTCCAAGTCTACAGGTACGCCTCCTGCTCCGGTTTCTGCTGAGGACGAGTTTGAGGTAGAGAACATTCTTGCCACCAAAAGGGTAAGAGGAAAGACCTTTTTTCTAGTAGATTGGAAGGGGTTTGGTCCTGAGGAGAGAACGTGGGAGCCCCGGGAGAACATCCATGCCCCTCTTATCCTTGCTAAATTTCTGTCTGGCCTAAAAAAGGGGGGGCCTAAAGGGGGGGGTACTGTAGCGCCGGCGTCCCTGCCCTCTGCTAGGCAGGGATGCTGTTCCCCTCACCTCCCTGCTCCGTGCCCGGCGTCCTCCTCCCGCTCTGCTGGCAGCGCGCGCTCCTTCCCGGCCACTGTGCTTAGGGCGCGCGCGCTCTCCCTCCCTCTTAAAGGGGCCGCGCGCGCCGTCCTAAGGAGTCCCCGGCCAATGGCCGGAGGACTTCACCATATATAAGGCACCTCCTCCAAAATGGAGGTGCCCGAGCAATGTTGTTGCACTGTTCACTACTCTGCTTCAGCCCTCAGGTCCCGTTGCCAGTTACCTGCCAGTTACCTGCCTGATTCCTGCCAGAGTCCTGCCAGTTTGCTGTCTGTTTCCTGCCTGATATTCCTGCTACCTGCTTGCTAGCCTGAGGTCCGACGGTCTGCCTTCCTACTCCTGTCAGTCTGTCTATGGACCAGCTTGCCCGCTCACCTGGGAGCGCTCCTCTGCTACCTGCCTGCTAGCCTGCCTGGAGGCTCCGCCGTCACGTGCTGTGATCACCTGCTATTCCAGAGACTCTTGCCCGTTCACCTGGGAGCGCTCCTCTGCTACCTGCCTGCTAGCCTGCCTGGAGGCTCCGCCGTCACGTGCTGTGACCACCTGCTATTCCAGAGACTCTTGCCCGCTCACCTGGGAGCGCTCCTCCGCTACCTGCCTGCTTGCCTACCAGGAGGCTCCGCCGTCACGTGCTGTGACCACCTGCTATTCCAGAGACTCTTGCCCGCTCACCTGGGAGCGCTCCTCCGCTACCTGCCTGCCTGCCTACCTGGAGGCTCTGCCGTCACGTGCTGTGACCACCTGCTTTTCCAGAGACTCTCGCCTGCTCACCTGGGAGCACTCATCTGTCATCCGCCTGCTAGCCTACCTGGAGGCTCAGCCGTCACAGGTCGTACCTACCCTATACTCAGAGACTGTCCCGGTCACTTGCTGTGACCTCCTGCCCGTTCACCCAGAGACTGCCCCGGTCACTTGCTGTGACCTCCTGCCCGTTCACCCAGAGACTGCCCCGGTCACTTGCTGTGACCTCCTGCCCGTTCACCCAGAGACTGCCCCGGTCACTTGCTGTGACCTGCTGCCCGTTTACCCAGAGACTGTCCCGGTCACTTGCCGTGACCTCCTGCCCGTTCACCCAGAGACTGTCCCGGTCACCTGCTGTGACTGCCTACCCGTCTTCCCTGGTCGCCACCCGCTCCCTTACAAGGACCGCCCCCTTGTATAGTAGCTCAGAGGTTCCGCCTCCCAGACCCGTTACATTGGTGAAATGCAATCCAATACCATATGCGCTCCGGTGTGGAACGCATGCTTCCGGACATGCGCATTCGCAGATAGGAGACCGTGATGCACTCCAGCATGAAACGCACATGTCCCGGCACGTTTGTGCTTTCTTCCCCCCCTCTCCGTTGTTTTGTGCTGAATTTTGGGGAGTACTTGAGAATTTATTTTTGTTCCATGTGTCTTTAGTTGATCCCACTGATGCATCAGATTAGTCCTCAGAGAATTATAATTAGAGGAACCCATGGACACATTGGGATTTGTGAAGCTGACCTCCGCTCTCCTCTATTTCCTTTGAATTTATTGTGTGACCTGTATTTCAAAACAGTAGCTCTTGGTTTGTTTAATTTCCATGTGTAAATTGAATTTGACTCGTAGTCTTTGATATCTCTTTCAAACTTAGTTTTTTTGATTTTTTTTTGCATATTTTGTTTGAGTTTTGTATCCCAAAAGTCTTCTACACTAGGCAGAAAACTTTCACTGAGTTTTTTTCAAGAAACAAATATCAAACGCAATGTAACTTGGTTATCCTATAAGGCTATGTGCCCACTATGCGCATTTTTAGCGTTTCCGTAGCGGCAGTTCCGCTGCAGAAACGTTTAAAAAACGCTTGGTATAAGGTCTGCCATGTTCCCCGAAGATAATCCGCATGTGCTGTGCACATGCTGCGGAAATTTCCGCTGCGGATTATCATTGCGGAAAAATCCGCAGCCCTACCAATTATTTTGCGGAATCGCTGCGTTTTCGCCGCCATTGACTTACATTGGACCGCATGACATCCGCATCACTGCATCTGCGGATGCGAATACCATGCGGTTCAATGTGCGGATGGTACCCGTGTTTGGAGAAGAGGAGACTCTCCTCCAGACCTGGGTACCATAGTACCTGTAAAAAAAAGAATAAAATAAAAAATATACATTATATTTACCTTCTGATGGCCCCCGGTCTCCATAGCAATCCGTCCTGGCTTGCCGGCAGCTCGCGATGGTCTAAAAAGGTCCTGCCATGACGTCATTTAGTCATGTGACATCGGCAGACGTGTGACCCGTCACATGACTAAATGACGTCATGGCAGGTCCTTTTAGTCCACCGTGAGCTGCCGGCAAGCCAAGACTGATCGGATAAGGAGACCGGGGGCCATCAGAAGGTAAGTATATTATTTATTTTTTACCACTCTTTTACTGTCATACTGTTATTATTATTATTTATTTATTTATTATTATAGTGCCATTTATTCCATGGCGCTTTACATGTGAAAAAGGGGGTATAATACAAGAACAATTACAATAATCTTGAACACAATGTGACAGCGACTGGTACAGGAGGAGCGAGGACCCTGCCCGCGAGGGCTCACAATCTACGAGGGATGGGTGAGGATACAGTAGGTGAGGGTAGAGCTGGTCGTGCAGCGGTATGGTGGAGCGGTGGTTACTGCAGGTGGTAGGCTTGTCGGAAGAGGTGGGTCTTCAGGTTCCTTTTGAAGGTTTCCATGGTAGGCCAGAGTCTGATACGCTGGGGTAGAGAGTTCCAGAGTAGGGCGGAAGCACAGGAGAAATCTTGTATACGGTTGTGAGAGGAGGAGATAATAGGGGAGTAGAGAAGGAGATCTTGTGAGGATCGGAGGTTGCGTGCAGGTATGTAACGGGAGACTAGGTCGGAGATATATGGAGGAGACAGGTTGTGAATGGCTTTGTATGTCATGGTTAGGGTTTTGAACTGGAGTCTCTGAGCAATGGGGAGCCAGTGAAGAGATTGACAGAGAGGAGAGGCCGGGGAATAGCGGGGGGATAGGTGGATTAGTCGAGCAGCAGAGTTTATGATAGATTGGAGGGGTGCGAGAGTGTTAGAGGGGAGGCCACAGAGCAGGAGGTTGCAGTAGTCAAGGCGGGAGATGATGAGGGCGTGCACTAGTGTTTTTGCAGATTCATGGTTTAGGAATGTGCGGATCCGGGAGATATTTTTGAGTTGGAGTCGGCAGGAAGTGGAAAGGGCTTGGATATGTGGTTTGAAGGAGAGTTCCGAGTCCAGGGTTACCCCAAGGCAGCGAGCTTGAGGGACTGGGGAGAGTGGGCAGCCATTGACGTTGATAGATAGGTCAGTTGGGAGGGTTGAATGAGATGGCGGAAAGATGATGAATTCTGTTTTGTCCATGTTAAGTTTTAGAAATCTGGCAGAGAAGAAGGATGAAATAGCAGACAGACATTGTGGGATTTTGGTTAATAAGGAGGTGATATCGGGTCCAGAGAGGTAGATCTGTGTGTCATCGGCATAGAGGTGATAATGAAACCCATGAGACTCTATGAGCTGTCCTAGGCCTAAGGTGTAGATGGAGAAGAGCAGGGGTCCTAGAACTGAACCTTGGGGGACACCGACAGATAGGGGGCGAGATGAAGAGGTGGTGTGTGAGTGGGAGACACTGAATGTCCGGTACTATATAAAACCATGCCCTTTGCAAGTTGTCAAGCACTTTCCAAATGATGCTAAAATCGCTTGGAAAGCGCTTGATAACCCGCATGCAGAAATGCATGCAAAAATGCTTCACTTCTGCTTGTCCCTGGCCGGAAAAACACATGTACAATCCTCATGCGTTTTTTCTGCCACGGAGATGCAGAAACGCTTAGGAAAAATCTGGAGCTTTTCTGCATCGTGGGCACATAGCCAAAGGGTATGTGCCCACGATGCAGAAATGAAGCAGAAAATTTCTGCAGCATTTCTGCATGGTCTTGGCAGTCAAAAATGCTTGCTGATTTTACACGCATTTTTGCAGAGTTTTTACATGCGGATTTGACTTGCGTTTTTCAAGTGCATTGGGACATCAAATCCGCAAGCAGAAATGCACAAATAATGGACATGCTGCGGATTAGCCCGCAAGGAAAATCCACTGTGGAAAATTCTGCAGCATGGGCACAAAACATGCAGATTTTCATTGGGGATCATGGGGCACGGATTAACAAGTGTTTTGCAAGCGTTCACGCTGCCGAAAATCCACATCAAAAGCGCTTGAAAAACGCATAGTGGGTACACAGCCTAAGGATTTTTTAAAATGTGGATATATATCCTGTAAAGCATGCAACTATCTTAAGAAAGCCGACATATTTGAAGAAAACCTAACGGGACAGCAATTTGCAATACACAATTTCATCAATTGTAGCACTATAGGGGTCATCTATTTAATAGAGAGTTAACTACAATACGTGGGATGCACGTCAGATCCGCTATATGTATAAACATGTATTAGAAGACATTTATCTGACGTAATCAATCCCACAACATTAAACCTGTCTGTGGTTTCAAGATGCTTTTAACAAAAACATAAAGGGGATATCAGATCCTTCAGATATTAGGAATAGAAAAGTCTTATAAACCATTAAGAGGTGGAGATATGAAAAGAAAAATCTTAAATAGAAAGTCATATTGGATATTTAAATTACAAACTAGAGCCCCACAGGGAATGGACATCAGACAGGATTAATATTACAGTACAATTAATTGTATTTGTCTTTAATTTCCAGTGATTTTATTGAATGTCTCATGCATGAGTTGTATTTGTGTATTGTAGAGATCTGAGGTTGTGGGTTGTAAGTAATCACCTAGGCAGGTTAACGATGCAACAATATTTTATTAATCACAGCCATGGTAATGCAGCAATTCCAGGTAAATGGCCCAAAATACAGTTCTCTCAGTCCTTAAGTTCTCAACCTGGGATCAGTAGTTCCCCTGGCTTTGTATCAGGCGATGCCCACTGTCTCCCATCTTTTGGTTGGCCCACAGATTTCGTATCTCCAGCCAGTATAGTCTGTAGCCACAGTCCATGATCCTCTAGACAACAGATGAAAGCACAGATATCCAGTAGCAGCAGTTCTTCAATGAAGTTTAAATCCTAATGTCATATCCACAACTGAAGCACGTTTATCCACTTTAGTTGATAACAGATCTTCAACACTCCGTAAGCCATCCATCAGATCCAGGTCCACAGCCACAAATCCTAACCCTCCGGCATCCTTCCACCAACTCCCAAAACTAAAACATGTCTCTCCTCTCCTTCTCTGGGGTCAGCCCCCTCCCAGCTCAGAAGTGATGACACCCTTTCCCTTAAGCATTTACTGTTCGCTAAAGCAATGAAGAATATTCTAGAAGCCTTCATCTGAGACTGCTTGTAAGACCCCTGTGGTGACGGCTCCACTGTGTCTACAATCTACACTCACCTAATGAGATTATTGGTTGCTGAAACAATGGACTCCTGAGATTAGTGAAATGCTGGACATTTTGCCAGGATATTTTACAAGTGAATCTTATATACTGACAAGTATGCAGAACTATATAAAACATAACAAGTAAATCACTAATAACACACAATAATAATATTGACGAAAATGGTGGTCCGTGCTGGAAAAGTATCATAGTCTTTAGTAAGTGGGCAGCTCCTCACATGTATTATCATTTTCTTCCATACAATACAGGGTTAAATTGTCTGAGAAGTACTCTGTAATCAACAGAAATTCAGGCGTTCCAAATGGAAGGATATAAAAGTATCACAGAGACTCACATGTTGCAAATCAGGAGTAAGCATTGGTTTGGTATGTGGGCACTTGGTGGTATGCCATCACAACAGTTTTTATGAATTTGCAAAAAAATGTGAGGTTTTAACAATATAGACAATGCTGGAGAATCGATCTCTCCTCCTTTCTCTACTTGAAATGTCCCTGTGAAGATACAGAATAAAATCTTAATAAGCCAGACGATTAGATTTGTTAAGTCAAGAGAAATACACTATCGTGTTGTGTTGACTTACAAATGTATTTGTATTTCTCTTGCTGATCAAAAAAGGTCATAGTATTTGTATAACCCTGAATGCTGAATTCTATTCGTTTGGAAACAATCATGTTTACTATGCTAATGACAAATTGTACTAAGTCAGCTGAAAGTTTAGTTACAACAGCCCCTGTGATACCAACTATGTAAATAGATTAGCTCAAACAATGATAGGTGATCCCTGCACCTTTACCTCTTTTACCTGGGCCTGATGACCTCACACAGATGTGAATATAAACAAAGATGTCTGTAGTGCTGTAGACAGAATGAGACTTGGGACAGAGAATCAAGGAACATCAGAAGGAGAATGGGAGACATCCTTCAGGAAAGTAGATGGATTGCATGTCATCTAAAGAGACACAGATTTGCATTCTACATGATTCTAGTCTAAGGGTATTGGCCCTGACTAGAAAGATTCAGATCTGCTCCATTAACCATCAGAGAGACCATGGATACTTTTGGGGAGTCCAGGAGAGGACGAAAAAGTCACTTGGCCTCATGGATATGTTGTTTTGGGGTTGCTAGGAGGGACCCACCGGTCGCCTGGCCCCATAAAAACTCTCGGAGAGGCCAGGATGGGACCATCGGGTCTCCTGGTCTTGTACCTCGATGGACTGTTGGCTTCCTAAGCTTGCCGCTACCTTCTCTCTGTGGGGGCCCGCCAGAAGTGGGGGGCCACTGGTGGAGGTAGTCAGCCTGGAAGTCTCCAAAGTCACAGCTCTTCTGTCCCAGGTGGGTGGAGAATTAAGGGTGAGACTATGTAATGTTGTACCATCTTGGGTATTTGCTGGGACTATTCTGTGTCTTTATTGTCCGCTTTGTGGTTCAATAAAGTATTGCCACGCTGTTTTACCCTCACCCTGTGTTGTTTGAGTAACGTTACGCCCACGGAAGACCCCGGGTCTTCACAATCCCTGACCAGGTCGGCTCCATGCGGTGATCTTCAGACAAGGTACATTGAATAAACAGTGAGCTGACCTTCGACTCCATTTTACCATTATATGATGTTTTCCCTATAGTGACAAATATTTATTTTTGCTAAAACTGTGATATTTTCACTTTAAAGCTTTTTTTTAAACCTTTTTTGTAAACACAGAAGCCTCTGATCGCTCCGGTGATGCACGGTACTACTGTAGTGACGTGTATTATCCCTGCCTGTCAGTGTAATACCAACGGCCCCATACACATGAGATAAGTGTTGGCTGAACTGTCATTTGGCAGACGGCTATCTCTCCAGAGACTCCCCCATACATAAATATTCCAGCTTTCCTGTGATTTGTATGACTGACTGCATCGGTAGGGAGGCCCTCAAATACATTATATAGTCGACAAAAATCTGTGCTTCCATGCAACTTTAGTCTAATGTTTATGGAGGCGTTAAAAGGTAACTTATGGAATGCTGCCTCTGGCCCGGCCTAATAGACTTTTGTACATTGCAGGCCCAGAAACCATTATTAGGCATTTAAGTATTGTAGGAACGAGTCAGCCCCATACTATTGAGCACTTGGGGGAGGAGGGGAATTCAGACGAACTCTGTCACACCTTCTTAGATGCCATGTTTGCTTTTTGCAGGAGCAAGTGGTTAAACTGCCAGGGATTTTATTGCAGCCACACCTGTGCCATCCCTGCGGTGTACATCAATGTTCTGGTGCCCAAAAGAATTCACATAAAACCAAAAACAAATGTTTAACTTGTTAAAAAAATGACAACATGGGTCTTCTGCTTTTTGCATGTTTTTTCTTTTTACAAGAATTGTTTCTGACAATTTTCTTTTGAAACATTTTAATATCTGCTTTTTTTCTGGGGGTTTTCTTGTAATATAGGAAAGCCTAAGGCCAGAAATAAACCCCATAATACACTATACATGTAGACTTTAGTATCAAATCATTTCTGTCCGCGGTGTTTGTGCAAACAAAACAGCTTTTATAAAAGCCTCAAACTTCTGTGTGTGAATCAGATATGAGATCTAACGTGATAGAAGATTACAGTTCGGGGAAGACGGGAAACATTCATATAGACGGCCGGTGGTGATGTAGTCAGTGATGGACTGTGGCCAAATATGGTTTTAGATCCGTAGTAGAAGATGTTGCCTCATCATAAAGTAGTTATTTCTCATGTCACGTGAAATAAATTTCTCCTGCAGTATTGCTAATTCCAATTCCAGTGTCGGAAAATGAGACGAGAATTAGCATTATGGAAGATGAGTCTATGAGAAACGTGTTCAGCTGCAGTCTCCGAGGAAGAAACTGTTTGTTGTCTGTGGCCTAAAATATAAAGGTTTTATTATTAGATGTAAAGAAAAAACTAAATGCTGGAAAATAATAAATCTCCTCATATGTTTCCCCTTATTATCTCCAGCAATTGTATTATTACACAGGATTTTTATGATGTTCCATCAGCTTATCTTTTTCTTATTCAGATCTCTAAAATACCGGATCCTCTCAGTGAAGATCGTGATTTATCCAGGAAAATGATGGACAAGATTGGGGAGACTATATTACACCTCACCCTAGAGATCCTCTTCCGTCTTACTGGAGAGGTGAGAGATTCTGATGACGTCACATTACATCATTCTTATCTATGGGAATATCAGATGGACAGAACTGGAGAGGTGAGGACTCTGGAAATGTCTGGAGTGAGATTTATTAATGTGTCTCTCCATAACCAGAGATTAATCACGGGACCTCCATCTCATCCCTTCATACATGAGGACATCAATGACCAGAAGATCCTAGAACTCACCTACAAGATGATTGAGCTGCTGACTGGAGAGGTGACACTGCTGGGACATTATACAGTAACACTATGAAGGGATCGGGGATATGATGGTATCATTGTATGTGTCAGGTTCCTATAAGGTGTCAGGATGTCGCCGTCTATTTCTCCATGGAGGAGTGGGAGTATTTAGAAGGACACAAAGATCTGTACAAGGACGTCATGATGGAGGTTCACCAGCCCCTCACATCTCCAGGTAATAGACAGGACTAAATACACACGGCCTATAATTATCTGTATGTAAAGAATGAATTCAGTCCCTGCATGTGTTTCCTCCAGATCTATCCAGTAAGAGGACAACACCAGAGAGATGTCCCCGTCCTCTTCTTCCACAGGACTGTAAACAAGAAGATCCCAATGTTCCTCAGGATCATCAGGTAGATGGAGATAAGATGTCATGAGATCTCCCCTATGATGTGTAGACGGCTGTGAAGGTCTTGTGCTCAGTCTTGTTTTATCCACCTGTATTATATGTTTTATACTTGTGTAATGAGAAAGGTGGAGATGGCAGGATAGAGCTGATCATAGAGGTGACTTTTCCATCTGTCTGTGACTTTTACAATATTTGTTTCAGGGTGAAGATCTGACCCATATTAATACGACAGAGACATATGTGAGGGGTGATGAGCGGTGTAAAGAGGAGATTCCTACATATGACTACCCAGGTGAGTAGTAACCACTAAATTCTGAGAAGTCACAGACTCTTCTCGGTCACTGGCTGTGGCTGCTTTATCAGTCATGTAGTCCGGCCGTATCACAATCGTGTGATCACCATTTTGCCGCTAGACCACAACATTCTCCTCCGTGCGAAAATGTTCAAATTACGTTGTGTAATTGTGAAAGCCCTTTTCTATAGAATTTACAAACTGGAGGATCCACCTACCCCCTGGGATTAGGAGACGCTGACCGTTACTTGCCCAGATCTGTAAACTACAAATCCAAATGACAGTGTACGTAGAATGTGCTGACAAATAAGAAAATCAGTTGAAGAAAAATATTATGATGGGTCTGTAAGAGAAAGCGGAGGGTAATGATGCTGTTGGCTTCTTAGATTCCTGATATCTTATTGGATGAATCTACCTTCTCTCCCTTCTGTGCTCCTGAATGTCCTCATATGGTCCCTACAAGACCAGGTCCAGTCTTTCTGGCCAAACTTCACTTTTATGATCTACAACATTAAATGTGCAGTGAGGGCCAAGTGTGAATTTCTGTACAATAACACCAGAGTTTCCCTTTATCCTGACTGTTCTGTTTCTTTTAAAACCAACTAACTTCAAACAGGATTGTGATAAACTATACAAAAAACATTACACCTGTGCCATGATATATCTCTAAGCTGTGCGTGGCTGATGGCTGTAATATACATTTATTCACGCCTGCAGGAGATGTGTTGGCTCCAGCCCTGGTTTCATGGATTCACTCCACATCATAAATAGTATTGAGCGAATTTGTTCGGCATTTCAAATTTGGGTTTGTTTTCGGGGTTCCGGCCTGTTCACGCCAAAAAATCAGACGCGCCCGAACACGAACCCGAATTTGAAATGCCGAACAAATTCGCTCAACACTAATCAGAAACTATATTATGTTTTCAATCCTAAGAAATTCAGATAACTGCACAATCTCTCCTGAAATGGGGGCGCTAATACTTTCTCTACTCTGGTCAGGACTCACAGTAGCTCCAATGGTCCGCCATAAACAAGTTCAACTCCAGTTTAGTGTTGGATTTCTCCCCTCATACACACGTTGTTGTTGGGGATGTTACATCTCATGTATATAATCGTCTTATCCTGTCTGTCTGTCCTTCTGTCCAGGAAATCCCGCGTCGCTGATTGGTCCGGCCGCGGGATATAGAAATTTATCGGTAGCTGCTGCATTTCCCACCCTAGGCTTATACTCAAGTCAATAAATTTTCCCAGTTTTTTGTTGTAAAATTCGGGGTCTCTGCTTATACTCGGGTCACCGCGCACAGGCAGCATGTGACCCCCGGCTGCAGCCGGCTCTTGCTTCCGCTTATGTCACGACTATTTGCAGCTGCCGCCAAGCAGTCTCCTGTTTCGCGTTCCACGATGAGTGATGGGCTGTGGCCGGGGTTATCCCCCATCCCGTCACACCCGGCATTCACCGCACACGCATTCATTGACAAAGCGCGCAGTGGATGCTGGGTGTGACACGATGGGGGACAACCCCGCCCACACCCCATCATTCACCGTGGTACGCGGAACAGGAGACCCCTGGCTACAGCCCCAAATAGTCGTGATGTAAGCGGAAGCAAGAGCCGGCTGCAGCCGGAGGAATTACGTGCTGGCTGTGCGTGGTCAGCGATGTTGTCACAAGCAGTATTGACAACATGACGTAATGACAAAATTCATTAAGGGCCCTGGAGGGATACATTTGGGGGTTAATTTAAAGTAGTGCACAACCCATTTAAATGCTGCTTCCCTTATTAGTCGCGCCCGGTCGGCCACATACATATTCTAGAATACCCAATGCGTTTGAATCGGGCCACCATCTAGTGTTTATATATTCTTTCCTTTTTTTCACAAGTTCATTCTGTATGATAGTTTGATTGTGGTGGGATTGGCCTGCCTCACTTATTTGACTCTGTAACTCCCTGGTAGTCTTTCAAAAAGGTCTCCATTGCCTCTTCCAAATGCCCGAGATCTAAATTTAAGACCCCTCAGCTCTGCACTATTATAAAAAAGTTCACTTTAAATGTCTAATATTTCTTCTTGACACTCATCTGACAGAAAATATTGTCCCTTACTATAGTTTAGATTGCCAAGAGCCACCGAGCCCCATACTCCAATTACCCCAGAGAGGTTTCACCACTAGTTACTCATTTTTCTCTGATGAAGACTGTTGAGTTTGATCATTTCAGTAGATGTTTTATTGTGTATAATCACAGTTTTTGACTTCAGTAATCCTCTGATTTAACCCCTTCCTGCAGCCAGTATTATGTTTATAATCAGGCCCCATTTTTTAAATCTGACGTGTGTCACTTTATGCGGTGATAACTTTGGAATTCTTCACAAAGGATAATAGGAAACAAATGGATCTTACAAATTATTTTCCAACTTCTCTTGAATCTGACAATCCCCTATATACGGTTGTACACTACTGTCTGGGCACATGGCAGGATAAGAAGGGACGAAGCGCCTTTAAGCTATTAGGAATGCAGATTTTGCTGGAATAGTTTGCAGACACAATGTATTGGGGGAGCTGGTCTTGGTCACCTGGAAGCTCAAAAGATGGCCACCACGAACAGGCTTGTCTTATCTACCCCTTTTATAGATTTCATAAATTACTTTGCTCATCACCCTTTAACCCCTCTACATGGATCTGAACCTACACAGAGATCCCGAGGCTTGGGCCACGGTGTTACCTGCTATTCGGTGGAGTGACATGGGAAGAAGAATAGTCAGGTAGCCGGGTCAGAACCAGGAGGGCAGAGAAAATACAAAATCAGAAGACACAAGAGTAGTCAGTAAACGGGCCGAGGTCACAACAGGAAACAAATACACAAGCCGGGAGCTGATCACAGAGGACTGAACCAGAGGAGAACAAGGCTGTATCTGGCAGCTTCCGGCAATATGCTTCCAGCTTTAGTAGAGTGCGGTGCTTTCCAAATGGCTGAAGCAAGGAGCAGATTACTCCAGCTGGACAGCACACACACCCATACTGCCAGACTCGATGGTACTACAGGTACCAGCAACCCTCTAATCTTAGTGGCTGGACAGAGCCTGCGCCTTTAACTCCATATTTGGGAGGCAGAATGAACAAACAGTTGAACACCACGCTCCACTGGTTCATGCAATGAGGTTTTCCATTAGATAGTCATTGTCCTGGTGAATAAGTGATTTTTTTTTATATAGTTTGCATTTTTTACAGACAGTTTAAGTAGAAATGTTCAAAAATATAAAATTCAAAAAATTTTTATTAAAAAATAATAATTGGTTTTATTCTTGACAGATGACTGTACCAGGAGATCAGAGGGACAGCTGACATCTTCGATTTTCAAATCAGATAATTTTCAGATCCCACAGGATAAAATTGAAGTGAATGACATTTCTCCAGATTTACCATCATCCCTTCACAGCAAAGATCTGTCATCTGATCCTTTGAAACAGGTCCTGTCTTCTGATACATTACCAACTACTAAGGAAAATCAAAGTCACAAAATAAGCATTAAAAAACAAACTGCTTCTAATGCAAAGAAGACATTTTCACGTTCAGAATATGGAAATAGTTTTCCTCTCAAAAAGTCTTTTCTTAAACATCAAAAAATTCACACAGCGAAGAATAGATTTTCCTGCTCCAAGTATGGGAGATGTTTTAATCAAAAATCAAGTATTGTTAGGCACCAGATAACTCACACAGGAGAGAAGCCTTTTTCCTGTTCAGAATGTGGGAAATGTTTTACAGAGAAATCAACTCTTATCAAACAACAGAGAACTCACACAGGGGAGAAGCCATTTTCATGTTCAGAATGTGGGAAATTTTTTAACCACAAATCAAATTTTTTTAAGCACCAGAGAACTCAAACAGGTGAGAAGCCTTATTCATGTTCAGAATGTGGGAAGTGTTTTAACCAGAAATGGCATCTTGATAGCCACTGGAGAACCCACACAGGCGAGAAGCCTTTTTCCTGTTCAGATTGTGGGAAATGTTTTAACAACAAATCATGTCTTGTTGTGCACCAGCGAACTCACACAATGGAGAAGCCTTTTTCATGTTCAGATTGTGGGAAATGTTTTGTACAGAAATCAAATCTTTTCAAACATCAGAGAACCCATACAGGGGACAAGCCTTTTCCATGTTCGGAATGTGGAAAATGTTTTACAGAGAAATCAACTCTTATCAACCATCAGAGAACTCACACAGGAGAGAAGCCATTTTCATGTTCAGAATGTGGGAAATGTTTTGCAAAGAAATCAAATCTTTTCCAACATCAGAGAACTCACACAGGGGACAAGCCTTTTCCATGTTCAGAATGTGGGAAATGTTTTACAGAGAAATCAACTCTTATCAACCATCAGAGAACTCACACAGGAGAGAAGCCATTTTCATGTTCAGAATGTGGTAAATATTTTACAGTGAAATCAAATCTTATCAAACATCAGAGAACTCACACAGGGGACAAGCCTTTTCCATGTTCAGAATGTGGGAAATGTTTTACTGAGAAATCTACTCTTATCAAACATCAGACAACTCACACAGGGGAAAAGCCTTTTCCATGTTCAGAATGTGGAAAATGTTTTAACCTGAAATCTAGTTTTCTTAAGCACCAGAGAACGCACACAGTGGAGAAGCCTTTTCCATGTTCAGAATGTGGAAAATGTTTTACAGTGAAATCAACTCTTATCAACCATCAGAGAACTCACACAGGAGAGAAGCCATTTTCATGTTCAGAATGTGGGAAATGTTTTGCAAAGAAATCAAATCTTTTCCAACATCAGAGAACTCACACAGGGGAGAAGCCATTTTCATGTTCAGAATGTGGGAAATATTTTACAGCAAAATCAAATCTTATTAAACATCACAAAACTCACACATAATTCAGAATGTGGGAAATGTTTTACAGAGAAATCAACTCTTATCAAACATCTGAGAACTCACACAGGGGAGAAGAATTTTCCATGTTCAGAATATGGAAAATGTCTTAACCAGAAATCTGATATTGATAAGCTCCAGAGAACCCAAACAGGGGCGAAGTCTTTTTCATGTTCAGATTGTGGGAAATGTTTTAACCAGAAAGCGCCACAACAGCGTACTAATTATCTAGTTTACCCTTGTTGAAGAGATTTTTTCTGTTTTCTCCATGCTTAGTGTGGCACACATATGCACACAATGCAAAGATTGAGTCAGCTTCTCCCTTTTTTATTTGATTTTAGTTATGATTTTCATGTTGCCCACACCTGTTACTTGCCACAATTGTGTTTGAACAAGCTTCACATGCTTGAAATAAAGTTGTTTACCCACAATTTTGGCAAGGTGTCAACAATTTTGTCCGGCCTATTTTGTGTGAAATTATGTTCAATTTGCCTTTTTTTCTCTGTTTTCTTGTGTTGTTCCAATACATGCAAAGGAAATAAACGAGTATAACAAAACGTGTAATTTCAATAATTTTCTGGGAGAATTACTTCATTTTCTGGAACAATTTCAAGGGATCCAACACTTTTGACCATGACTTGTTTTTGTTCCCTTTCTATTATGTTGCAGCATATCATCCTCTACGTGTTCAGCTATATTAGGAGGCTTGTAGCAAAGTCCAGTTAGCAGCTTTCCATTATTGCCATTTCCATGTACATTACCCATACTGACTTTACATCAGGGATGTAAAGCTCAAAACATGCAGAGGGACAAAATGAAAAACTTTGACAAAGTCGTGGACCATCCAGTATACAGTATAATGGGCCTCACATAGTCCTCCATACATAAGAAACAAGAGGAAAAAACTTCAAGTCAGAGTCCCATATAATAGTGAAAAAATTACAAAATTGTATTAATTATAATTTATACAGGAAAAAATATTAACTGCAGAAACACTTAATAGTAAAACAATGGAGGAGCACTAATGAGGAGCATGAGACAAATTAACATGATTCTTTTCTGATGTAAATACATAATTGGGCTGCCAAAAAATAAGATTATATTGTTAAAATGCAGTGAAGCATTCCATAAAAGTGCAGGTGCTTATGAGGTAGGTCAGAAGCAGTTGCTATATAAGAGGTTAGTCATACCGCTGTCTATATATAGGTACTAATATAGATAGCTCATACCGGGGCGAGCAGATCTTTATAAGTGGTATCAGTGCCCTGAGCCCTTAGGCTACAGGGTAAAAGTATATCCTAATACATATTAAAGCCTAGAAAATGCACCTAAGTAGGAAAAAAGATTAAAAAACGGCAGCAAAAAGAGCGTAGCATGAATCCTATAGAATACTTACAGCCACAGTGGATGTGAACACGCTCCTCAATGGCACTCACCCTAATGCGCGTTTCGGCACGGCTGCCTTCGTCAGGGGGTGGCGTCAATGAAGGTGGGTAGGGTTTAGAAACCCTTGAGCCAATAGAAAAGGAGGGGTGTAGTCTCTCCGCCAATGGGTGTAGGGAGGGTGTGGCATGACGCATGGCAATCACCGCTACATCCACGGCAACCGTGTCATGTGATCCATGACGCCGCAGGCACGTGGGGAACCACATGACCACGCGTCATGGAGCACATATTGATACGGCCAGTGAGGACACCACAGAGAACAGTGAAGCCATGCGTACCACCCAGTCCACAGACATATATAGTCAAATACAACCGGAGAGAAAAAAAGCATAATGGGGTAAACTGTCAATAATTGCACATCCCAAATGTATATATATATCTAAGGGGTATAGGCGATAGACAATTATATATAAGTCAGAGAAGTTAATTGGCCATGACAAAACAAATAAAGTATATCTTTAAGAAAAGCATGAAGTATAACATGATTATATGAGATCATAGTATAAATGCATAATAAGATATAAGAAAATATCTCTCAAAATATTGATCTATAAAGCGAAAGATATACAATAATAACTGTATGGACAAAAAATGCGCACACAGAAAAAAGTTACAGATCTTGAGAGACCATACAGCGCCAGCAATTATGTCCATGTTATCCAATAGCAGAATGGAAGTCCTCAACATCATTCACAGATAGAAATGGAGATATCACGTATACAAACATGCCAATCACCATGTAATGCCTTTATGAATATTTGGTAGAAAAAGACGACGAACTCTCATGGAGGAACACTAAAGAAATAGAAAAACATTAAAATACAAAAAAATTACCCAACCATACTAGATAAAAAGGTAAGACAATATAGCTAAAACAATGTGGATATAGGTGATCAGAGAAATGGGGCATAACTAATATTTTCGTTCAAGCCCAATGGATGGAGTGTTTTTAAAGTCCAAATCCATCTGCTCTCTTTCTGGGCCAATAGTTGACTCACTCTACCTTCCCTAATATTAGTGGTGATCATGTCAATACCCTGAACTTTAAGTTTAGATGCGTCACACTTATGGTGTATTCTAAAATGCTTGGGAATAGTTTTTAACGTAGAAATATCAGTTTCATTTACCTCCGCTTCAATACCTAGGACGTGTTCACGTATTGTTGTCTTAAGTTGTCTTGTTGTGAGCCTTACATAGATTTTAGGACACAGGCATGTCACATAATAGACCACCACTTTAGAAGTACAAGTTATCGGTTTGGTGATGTAATAGGTCCTAGAGCCCTGGGAATCTGTGAAAGAGTTAGCATGTTCGACATTAGGACACGCCACACATCTACCACATGGTACACATACATTTGAGATTTTTTACCTTTCTGAAGGTGATTTGCTGTCTCTCTGGTAGATATTTTGCCAATATGGGGTCAGCCATTAAGATGGGCCATGATTTGATAAGACAGTCACGTAATTCTGTCGCTTTAGAGTGGAATGTTGTAATGAACCGTAACTAGTGATGAGCGAGCATGCTCGCTACTGCTCGGTGCATGCCCGAGCATCTCACTGCTCTTGTGACACTTTCCGGGGTTGCTCGGCGGGAGATCGAGTCCCCTCCCTGCATGTTTGGCGCTCTTTATATTGCCAATCAACATGCAGGGATTTTCTGCCACACACTGTAATGCCGCAGCCATGTTGGTTGCTGCATTACAGTGATTGGCTGGCCGCACAGCGTCATCAGGTCTATATCAGACCTGGCACCGCCATGCTAAGCAGGCAGGCAGGGTATATAGCAGACTGCAGTGCACATAGCAAGAGGCTCCATTCCAGTTCAGCCTGCTGCAGCTTCATTCAGGAAGTGGTGGAGGTGGAGCCTGCAGCGAGCTGAGTGCAGTGTGCTTCCTGGACTGTTTGGCTGCTGTGGAGAGAGCTCCTGGGAAGGGAGGTTTTTTTTTCTTCCATCTGGGACTTTTTGTCTGCCCCCTTCCCAGGAAGGAAAGCTTGTGGTGGGACTGGCCTCCGGGGCTGGGCCCCCGGCTCCCACCTCCCGGTCCAAGCTGGCGGGGGGTGGGAGAAACACCAAGCCGGCTAAGGCAACAAGATCTGGCCAAGGCAGCAGGGGTTCCAGCATGAGGACCCGGAGGACCCCCGAGGCTATGACCGCGGCGGCTCCTCCCTCCGGAGGTGGGTCGAGTACGAGCGGAGGTGCTGCAGCGGTGCCCCCTGATTGGGGTACCAAGGCGTCGAGGGAGGCAACCGTCACCTATGCCTCCCGTATACATGCGCACCTCTGCGAGTATGAGGACGCCACAAAGAAGCTAAGTTCCCTCTGGGGGGAGTTGAGGGTGGCTCAGGAGAGGTCCGTGAGGGCCTCTGGCAGTAAGAAGCCTGAGCTATCCGCCGCGGTCCGGAAGATCAAGCGGGCCATTCAAGACCTGGAAGACCGCAGGAGCACCATACTGGCAGGAAGTGGACCCTTCATGGAGAAGCTGCTTAATGATGACCGGTTCAGAGCCATGACCGGTGGGGCTCTGGAGGGGTCGCAGGGCCCCAGCCAGGCGGTGGAGGAGGAGGAAGAAGAGGTATGCGTGGAGGAGGCTGCACCCTACCCACCGCCTGGTGGCCTGGTAAGTGATCTCCAGGCATCGCATAGCGGGATAGCCCCTGAGCAGATGGCTCTCCCGTCTGATTCTAGCCCTTCAGAGGGCAGCGGGAGCGAGGGGGAGGATGAGGAGGATGGGAGCAGTAGCAGTGAGGGGGGCTGCCTTATCATGCAGCAGATCCAGCAGATCGAGTCCCCGGTACGTTTTGGTCAGCTTACGTTCGGGGATGAGATCTGCGAGGATGAGGCACCCGTGAGGGGGATGAAGAGAAAAGCAAAAAAAAAGAGAAAAACAACTGTTGCGCACAAGTTTGTGTTTGTCCCCCTCTCTGGGGCCCCCCTGTCCCGTTGTGCGGCACCCGCCACCCACCCCGGCTTGGACTCTGTTGTGGGTCCACAGCGAGGGAGCGGGGAGAACATAGGCCATGGCACGCAGAGCGCTGCCTCTGTTTGTGGTAATGGAGGCAGTGGGTCCAAGGTGTCTGATATGGAGCATGGCGCGGAGGGCGGCCCGACGGTGGGTGTGATCTGTGGTGGTGCTCAGGCTGGATCCCCTGTAAAAGGGAGGTCTGGCCTGGCACCTGGTGCGCCTGCTGGCGTGCAGGGGGCGGCTTGTACATCTGCCGCTGCCTCCTGCTCTGCTGGCGGCGCACCGACAGCCGGGGCCGCATCTCCGGCGGCGTGTGCTGGGGTGTCTGGGTCCCTCACGCACGGATCCACTAAATCTGGATCACTTTCAGGGACCCAGAGACCTGGTAAGGTGAAGGGCGCGGGGCCTGCGGCTCCGGCAGAGCCGGCTCATAAACGAAAGGTGGGGCTTGCTCCCCTGGCAAAATCCGTGGCGAGGTCGGGGCCCCCTGCGCAGGGGCCCAGTAATGGGTCAGCGCGGGGGGCTCCACCGCCGCTGGGTGCCGAGGGGGAGTGGCCTAGCCTGGGGCCGGCCACCGGAGCTGGGGTGGCCAGGCTTTTTGTGGCAACGGGTGTGACGGTAGGGGGTGCTATGCCCCTGAGAGCTGGTGCCGCTGGTCCAGGGGCCCCTGTGAGTAGACCCGGCTCCGGGTCAGCTTCGGGGGTCCCTGCGCGGCCGGCTTCGGGGTGTGTGGCCTCCCAGCCGTCCACAGCGCCAGTGGGAGTGGCCTCTGGGGCCCCCACCGTGCTGCCTGGTGCGGGGGGCGTGGCCTCCCTGTCACCAAAGGCACCGGTGGGAGTGGCCTCTGGGGCCCCCGCCGTGCTGCCTGGTGTGGGGGGCGTGGCCTCCCTGTCATCCACGGCACCGGTGGGAGTGGCCTCTGGGGCCCCCACTGTGCTGCCTGGTGCGGGGGGCGTGGCCTCCCTGTCACCCACTGCACCGGTGGGAGTGGCCTCCGGGGCCCCCACCGTGCTGCCTGGTGTGGGGGGCGTGGCCTCCCTGTCATCCACGGCACCGGTGGGAGTGGCCTCTGGGGCCCCCACTGTGCTGCCTGGTGCGGGGGGCGTGGCCTCGCGGGTAAATCCCGCACAAGTGGGCGTGGCTTCACCCGAAAAGGGGCGGGGCTTAGCGCCGGCAGCTGCTGGGAGCAGTGGTGCCACAGTTGTGGCTAAAAATGGAGGTGGTGCCTGCCTGCCGGTGTCCTCTGTGCCCACGGGCTTATCTGGGGCAGGGGCGCCGGCAAAAATAGCTGCAGCACCAGGCTCCCAAAACCCCCCGGCAGGGAAGGTGCTGCCAGCAGGTGGCAGCAGTAGTAATGCTGGTGGAAAACCTGCTGGCAGAAAGTGTGTGGAGAAAAGAAATAACTGTGACCCCAGTGTGCATGTGAGTGGGAGTGGGGCAAGTGGGGTCACTGTCGGTATGGATGTGTCTGTGGTGGAGGAAGCGAGTGCTGGTGTGTCTGTTGCTAGTGGGGGGAGTGGGGGTGGGGCTGGTCCATCTGCCCCCCCGGCTGCTGGTCCCCGGAGTTTTGCGGGGGTAGTAGCCGGGGCCTCGGGGTCTTCTCGGGGGGCTTCCTCACCTCTGGACCTCAGGGATGGTGACTTGCGACGCCGTTTCCTGGAGGCCCTCAAGAAGGGAGAACGGACGATCCAGGTAGAGGGAAGAGAGGTGGACCTGGCCTTTTGGCTAGATAGGCATGGCCTGGCCGCCTTCCAAGATAAAAAGGAGGGGGAGACAGCGTGGTCCCTCCCGACAGCCGGGCAGGGGGTGGCCAGGAGGAATGTAGTTCGTCTTCGGTGGAGGGGCAGTGAAGCGTGCCCGCCAAGAGCAAGGGTCGTGGAGCTCCTCCTGAAGATGAACTTCAGGGCGACTGACATCTTTGCCCTGATCCATCCTTTTGGTACCCCCATCTTCGACATCAGTTTTGTTCGGCCGGAGGGCCTAGAGCTTTTTTGGTCGAATTTTGAACTGGTGAAGGGGGAGCCCGGCTGGCGAGACTTTGCCGTGCAGGCGGTGTCTCGCCAAAATGGAGTAAAAAGAGTGACCGTTCTAACTAATAACGAGTCACTCTCTGGGGTTGATATTATGACGTGGCTTTCCCGCTATGGGGAGGTCACGGACGTCCCAAAAAAGAACAGGGACGAGTTTGGCATCTGGTCAGGGGGCTGGACCTTCATGATGAGGTTGAAGGTCTCAGGCGGTACTGTCACCCACATCCCCTCCTCAGCATTCCTGGGGAGGGACAGGATCCTGATCTTCTACCAGGGGCAACCAAAGGTCTGCCACAGGTGCGGTGATCCCCGCCACTTCAGCGCGGGCTGCAAGGTGCAGAAATGTGCCTTGTGTGGCGGGGTAGGTCATCTTGCCGCGGCCTGTGGTGACATTAGGTGTCACCTGTGTGGTGACCTAGGTCACCCGTACAGCCGCTGCCCCCGCTCCTTTTCTAACACCATCTCTGGTCAGGCGGGGGAGAGCCATGGGGGGGTCCCCAGCGGTGCATCCTCTGCTGGAGCCGGAGGTGGGGGCGGGAGAGGAGCTGAGGGGTCGGTGAAGGAAGGCGTGGCCAGTACATCTGCCCACCAGTGGCATCAGGTGAGGCGCCGTGGGGGTAGGGGGCAGGATAAGCCCCAGGCGACTGGGGTGATGTCTGTACCCTCCTCGGAAGCGGCAGCCGGTGCCCCTGAGGCCCTGGGGGAGGAGGCGGTGAGCGAGGAGATCAGGAGGATGGAGAGGGAGGAGGTGGCTGCTTCTGATGACTCCTCCCAGTATGAAAGTCTGGACGAGGAGGTGGTGGAGCAGCCTAAAACAAAAGGTGACAATAAGACCAGTAAGAGTCGGAGGAGGAAACGAAAAGGGGCAAAAACATCTAAGGCCCCCCCCCTGGCCACTAAGGTGCCTACGGAAGGGCTCACCGGCTCCCCTCTGATCCCCCTCTCCAACCGGTTCCATGCCCTCGATGACTCTGCTGTGTCGGAGGTCGGGGGTGAGGGACCGGCAGTAACATCTGAGGTGCCTTCAGGGAGCGGCGGGGTCCGTCCTCCGGAGGGCTCACTTTCCTCTGGGGGGGGGACTGCCCTGGGGTCCAGGGGTGAGGAACCCGGTACTGGGAAGGTGGTGACGGGTGCTATGGACACCTCGGTGTCACTAAAGAGGAGGGGAGAGTCTGGCTCCTCCTCTGAGGGTGAAAAAGGTAAATTGAGGGGTGCGGTTAAAAAGAAGGCCGTCTAACTCAATCACCCATGATGGCGGAACCTACCCCGTTGACTCTGGCGTCGATTAATGTCGCCAGTATAAAGTCAGATGCGGCCAGATTTATGGCCTTTGATTTTTTCAACCGAGTTGAGGCTGACATTTTATTTTTGCAGGAGACCAGACTAACAGACATGGGGGCCATTTACAAAGCAAGGAGGGAGTGGAGGTGCGGGCCCTCATACTGGTCTCTTGCGGCCGAGCCGTATAGCGGGGTAGCGGTCCTTTTTAAGGCCGCTTCGGTGGAATGCAGACGGGTGATCGAGGTAGAAATGGGGAGGTGCTTGGTCCTTGACGTCTTCATGGGGGGACAGGAGCTCCGGCTCATTAACATCTATGGTCCACAGTCAGAGTGGGACCGTAAATGTCTCTTCCTGAAGATCAAGCCCTATCTTTTTACCAGCCGGCAGGTGGTCTTCGGTGGGGACTTTAATACTATAACTAGACCCCGTGATAGGGGAGGCCCCGGAGACCGAAGGCTGGCTTTTGATAGTAATACCCTCAACAGCATAGCAAGCGAAGCTCGCCTGGTGGATGTCCACATCCGGCACACCCCAGGTCACGGGGGTTTCACCTTTCATAGGGGTAGTTGTAGGTCTAGGATAGATAGGTTTTTTTTAAAGGAGGAAGCCGTCTCTTCTGCAGTGTCCGCTGTTGAGGTGGAATTCTCCGATCACTGTTTCATTTCCTTTTCTTTGAATGTTGCAGAGACTCCCCGGATAGGGAGAGGCCTATGGAAGCTGAATTCGTCCCTGTTGGAAGAAGCGGATGTGAGACAATCCTTTGAGGAATTTCTTCAGAGCCAGGTACCTCTCTTGGGTCTCTGTAGCAGTAAGTCTGAGTGGTGGGAGATCTTCAAAACAAGGGTTGCGGGGTTCTTCCGTCAGCTTTCGAGCCTCAGAGGCCTGAACAGGTACCGCCTGTATCGGGAGCTGGGGAGGAAACTCGAGCAGCTCGTCTCGACTGGAGGGGACCGTGAGGAAATCTCCAGGGTGAAGGCCTTGCTCAAGGGGTGCCAGTATGATAGGCACACATCCTTAGTTTTTGAGAGGGATTTCGGGAGGTACCGCTCGCCCGACCCCTACAGGAACTGCAGGATGTCAGTGAGTTGCAAGATGGTAACAGGACTGATCGACAGTACGGGTTCCCTGAACAGATCCAAATCAGGGATCCTGGAGGTGGTCAGATCCTTCTACTCGCATCTCTTGGGAAGGAGGGATCCAGATCGGGATGAGATGTCGGCTTTCCTGGCTGAAACCATCCCTGAACCAGGGGATGACCCCTCTCTTCATGGTTTGGCAGAAGCAATCAGGGAAGAGGAAGTGAGACGGGCCATTGATGGGCTCCGGCCCAAAAAATCGCCCGGTCCGGATGGCTTAACATCCGAGTTTTACAGGACTTTTAGGGACTCTTTGGTCCCCCTCATGACTGAGGTTTTTAATGAATGTCTTTCCTCGGACATTCTTCCCGGTTCAATGAGGAAGTCCGCCCTGATTATCCTGTCAAAGGGTAAAGACTCGTCCCGTATTGAGAATTGGCGTCCCATAGCGCTTCTCAATACGGACCGAAAGGTTCTGGCAAAGGTGCTTTTCAATCGGTTGGTGAAGTTTGCACCCCGGCTCCTTTCGGGGGCCCAGCACTGCTCTGTTCCAGGCCGCAGTACTTTTAGTGCTGTGCTCGGTGTCCGGGAGGCAGTGGAGCAGGGCAGGGCAGGTCTCTGGAAGGGGTACTTGCTGTCCTTAGACCAAGCGAAGGCCTTTGACCGGGTTAACCATGAGTACCTCTGGTCCGTCCTTCTGAGGTACGGTCTGCCCGGGAGGTTTGTTGATTGGTTGAGAGTATTATACAATGGGGCAGAGACTTTTCCGCTTGTGAACGGTTGGGTCGGACCCCCTTTTGAGGTGAGGTCTGGTGTCCGCCAGGGCTGTCCTCTGAGCCCACTGTTATACGTGTTCGCGATCGACCCCTTTTTAAGGAGAGTGGAACGCGGACCGTTGGTGGGAGTCGGGATGGACCGGGCGGAGCCAGAGGCCACCTTGAGGGTAGTGGCGTACGCCGACGACGTTTCCCTCTTTGTATCCTCGAGAGAGGAGGCGGACTGGGTCATGTCTGAAGTTGAGCGCTACTCGGTGGCTTCTGGGTCCATGATCAACCGGGATAAGTGTGAGAGTCTCTGGCTGGGAGGGGGAGATCCAAGTTTCGATCTCCCGGACACCCTTCCAGGGCCTCAGGCCACAGCAAAAATTTTAGGCATCAGTTTCGGCCCGGGGGACTATCCCCAGCAAAACTGGGAGGGCAGACTTAAGATTGCCGCCCAGAAGGTGGATCAGTGGAAGGGTTGGTCCTTGACCCTGAGGGAAAGGGTTAACCTGGCCAAGGGGTATTTGCTCCCTTTATTAATATACCTGGGCAGCGTCTGCATCTTGCCAGAACCTCTTTGGACACGGGTCTACAGCCTGTTCTTCCAACTATTATGGGGGAATAGGCTGAACCTGATCAAGAGGGAGGTCACGTACCGCACGAGGAGACTAGGAGGGTTGGGTATGGTCAACCCGGTGGTGTTTCTAGTAAACACCTTTCTTAAGGCAAACATCGCCAACCTCTGGTTAGAGAGGGCTCCTCCGTGGGTATTCTCCTGTAGGGGGTGGTTTCGGCCTTTCTTCCAGGAATGGGAGACAGGAGGGCGGGTGAAGGACCTTCGCACGCCTCATGGGCATCTTCCGGCTTATGCTACCCTGGTTGTGAAGGCGATCCGCCGGTGGGGTCTGGGAGTGTGGGAGATCAGGACCTTGTCAAGGAGGTTACTTGACAATAGGGTTCTGTTGACCCACTTCCAGAAGCCCCTGGCCCTCAAGGATTGCCCAAGCCGGGATCTGGAGGTGGGGCTCGGGTTATTAAACTCTAAGCGGATCCCCTTGAAGTTTTGGGACTTGACTTGGCGCTGCTTCCATGGGAGACTGTATGTGAGGGGCAACCTGAAGTACAGGAACTCTGATGACCGGGATTGTCCCCGCGAGGAGTGTGGCGGCATGCTTGAAAGCATGGAGCACTTCCTGCTTCAATGTCCCTTTAATACAGAGGTCTACAGTAGGGTGGGTGCTTCCATTGGCTGGCCTAGGCTGGCAGGCCTTTCCTATGCGGAGTGGGCCTATGGGGCATTCAGATCCCTTGGTGGCCGAGATCGGGGCACTGTCTTCTTAGTTAGTTTAGTGACTAGGTTTTACACGTGGAACGCACGGTGTTTAGTGTCCACCCAGCATAAAGTCCTCCCCCGGGAAGAGGTGATTAGGAACATCCTGGGTGACCTGGCAAAAGTGCGCTCGCTGGAGTATGAGAGGCTGGGTGCAGGGAGGGCTTCCCTTCTATGGAGGGGGTTCTCATTTAATGTGCCCTAGGGAGAGTTAGGGTATGTGTGTCTGTGATAGGGTTAGTTTAGTCCTTTCTATATTTTATATTTATTTGTAGGGTCAGATGGATGTGTAGGGTCAGGGAGGGACAGGTAGGGACAGTCTTTAGGGATAGGTAGTTAGCATTAGGTTGGTAGTGAGGGTCAGAGAGGGACAGGTAGGGACAGGTAGGGAAAGATTGGTAGGGCGGTAGGGACAGGTTTTTCTTTTTCTTTAATAGGGAGGGACAGGCTGTTTGTGTGTTAGAGCAGGGTGAGAGCCTCTGTAGTCTCCAGTTTCCTGGTGGTGGGCTGCTCCCCTCACATTTGTAGTTTTTTGTTTTACGGTTCAGAATCTGAATATAGGGCTTGCAAGCACTGAACTTGGGTCTGATCCTTTGGTTCATGTTTAGTAGTCTTACGGTTAAGTTGTTATGTCATGATGATTTGGTTAGTTGTTGTTACATCGTTATGTTGTGTTGTATATAAATAATGTATGTGTATTGTGTGTGTGGGGGGGTTAGTTTAGGTTGGGTGGGGGGCTTTAGGGGGGAGGGGGGAGGGGTTTGCGGTGGTTTTGTGAAAAATGTGGACGTCCTGCGGGATGCCGGAAGAGGCAAAGGGACCTTTTTGTGTGTGAAATGGCCACAAACTTTAGTGGGGCTTGTTGTGATAAGGCCACAGACTCTCGTGGGACCTTGGGTGTTAAAAAATGGTGGTGGGGGAAAAAAAAAAAAAAAAAAAAAAAATATAAAAAACTACAAAAAAAAGGTTTGCTGTGCATTAAGTTTTGTTTCGGCCAGGTGGCCTATTTCTTTGTTTTTGGCAGTGGGCCAGTTATTTAGTTTTCCTTTTTTGTTAGGGGGTTAGGTATGAATGTGCAGGTATGGATGTTGTGTATGCTGGGGGTCGGGTGCGTTTTAGGGCGCACCCTGGAGTTATGGTAGGGTCTTCCCTTGCTGGGGGGTCTCCTACAGAGTCTGCTGGAGGACTTGAACTTTGTGTCGTCTTATATTTCTTTGTTGGACTCTATATAATTTCAGATTTTAGGTTATGTCTTGCTGGGGTTTTGTTGGTTGTTAGTTGTTTGTTTGTTGTATAATTGTATCTGTGGTTTGGTTTTTGTGTTTTGTATATGTGTTTTTGTACTTTTATAATAAAAGAGCTCCAGTTCAGCCTGCTGCAGCTTCTTTCAGGAAGTGGTGGAGGTGGAGCCTGCAGTGAGCTGTGTGCCGTGTGCTTCCTGGACTGTTTGGCTGCTGTGGAGAGAGCTCCTGGGAAGGGAGGTTTTTTTTTTCTATCTGGGACTTTTTGTCTGCCCCCTTCCCAGGAAAGAGGGCTCAGAGTGGGACTGGCCTCCGGGGCTGGGCCCCCGGCTCCCACCTCCCGGTCCAAGCTGGCGGGGGGTGGGAGGAACACCAAGCCGGCTAAGGCTACAAGATCTGGCCAAGACGGCAGGGGTTCCAGCATGAGGACCCGGAGGACCCCCGAGGCTGCGACCGCGGCGGCTCCTCCCTCCGGAGGTGGGTCGAGTATGAGCGGAGGTGCTGCAGCGGTGCCCCCTGATTGGGGTACCAAGGCGTCGAGGGAGGCAACCGTCACCTATGCCTCCCGTATACATGCACACCTCTGCGAGTATGAGGACGCCACAAAGAAGCTAAGTTCCCTCTGGGGGGAGTTGAGGGTGGCTCAGGAGAGGTCCGTGAGGGCCTCTGGCAGTAAGAAGCCTGAGCTATCCGCCGCGGTCCGGAAGATCAAGCGGGCCATACAGGACCTGGAGGACCGCAGGAACACCATCATGGCGGGCAGCGGACCATTTAAGGAAAAGCTGCAGAATGATAGCCGGTTCAGAGCCATGACCGGTGGGGCTCTGGAGGGGTCGCAGGGCCCCGGCCAGGCGGTGGAGGAGGAGGAAGAAGAGGTATGCGTGGAGGAGGTCGCACCCTACCCACCGCCTGGTGGCCTGGTAAGTGATCTCCAGGCATCGCATAGCGGGATAGCCCCTGAGCAGATGGCTCTCCCGTCTGATTCTAGCCCTTCAGAGGGCAGCGGGAGCGAGGGGGAGGATGAGGAGGATGGGAGCAGTAGCAGTGAGGGGGGCTGCCTTATCATGCAGCAGATCCAGCAGATCGAGTCCCCGATACGTTTTGGTCAGCTTACGTTCGGGGATGAGATCTGCGAGGATGAGGCACCCGTGAGGGGGATGAAGAGAAAAGCAAAAAAAAAGAGAAAAACAACTGTTGCACACAAATTTGTGTATGTCCCCCTCTCTGGGGCCCCCCTGTCCCGTTGTGCGGCACCCGCTACCCACCCCGGCTTGGACTCTGTTGTGGGTCCACAGCGAGGGAGCGGGGAGAACATAGGCCATGGCACGCAGAGCGCTGCCTCTGTTTGTGGTAATGGAGGCAGTGGGTCCAAGGTGTCTGATATGGAGCATGGCGCGGAGGGCGGCCCGATGGTGGGAGTCATCAGTGGAGGTGCTCGGGCTGGATCCCCTGTAAAAGGGGGGTCTGGCCTGGCACCTGGTGCGCCTGCTGGCGTGCGGGGGGCGGCGTGTACATCCGCCGCTGCCTCCTGCGCTGCCGGCGGTGCACCGACAGCCGGGGCCGCATCTCCGGCGGCGTGTGCTGGGGTGTCTGGGTCCCTCACGCACGGATCCACTAAATCTGGATCACTTTCAGGGACCCAGAGACCTGGTAAGGTGAAGGGCGCGGGGCCTGCGGCTCCGGCAGAGCCGGCTCATAAACGAAAGGTGGGGCTTGCTCCCCTGGCAAAATCCGTGGCGAGGTCGGGGCCCCCTGCGCAGGGGCCCAGTAATGGGTCAGCGCGGGGGGCTCCACCGCCGCTGGGTGCCGAGGGGGAGTGGCCTAGCCTGGGGCCGGCCACCGGAGCTGGGGTGGCCAGGCTTTTTGTGGCAACGGGTGTGACGGTAGGGGGTGCTATGCCCCTGAGAGCTGGTGCCGCTGGTCCAGGGGCCCCTGTGAGTAGACCCGGCTCCGGGTCAGCTTCGGGGGTCCCTGCGCGGCCGGCTTCGGGGGGTGTGGCCTCCCAGCCGTCCACAGCGCCAGTGGGAGTGGCCTCTGGGGCCCCCACCGTGCTGCCTGGTGCGGGGGGCGTGGCCTCCCTGTCACCAAAGGCACCGGTGGGAGTGGCCTCTGGGGCCCCCGCCGTGCTGCCTGGTGTGGGGGGCGTGGCCTCCCTGTCATCCACGGCACCGGTGGGAGTGGCCTCTGGGGCCCCCACTGTGCTGCCTGGTGCGGGGGGCGTGGCCTCCCTGTCACCCACGGCACCGGTGGGAGTGGCCTCCGGGGCCCCCACCGTGCTGCCTGGTGTGGGGGGCGTGGCCTCCCTGTCATCCACGGCACCGGTGGGAGTGGCCTCTGGGGCCCCCACTGTGCTGCCTGGTGCGGGGGGCGTGGCCTCGCGGGTAAATCCCGCACAAGTGGGCGTGGCTTCACCCGAAAAGGGGCGGGGCTTAGCGCCGGAAGCTGCTGGGAGCAGTGGTGCCACAGTTGTGGCTAAAAATGGAGGTGGTGCCTGCCTGCCGGTGTCCTCTGTGCCCACGGGCTTATCTGGGGCAGGGGCGCCGGCAAAAATAGCTGCAGCACCAGGCTCCCAAAACCCCCCGGCAGGGAAGGTGCTGCCAGCAGGTGGCAGCAGTAGTAATGCTGGTGGAAAACCTGCTGGCAGAAAGTGTGTGGAGAAAAGAAATAACTGTGACCCCAGTGTGCATGTGAGTGGGAGTGGGGCAAGTGGGGTCACTGTCGGTATGGATGTGTCTGTGGTGGAGGAAGCGAGTGCTGGTGTGTCTGTTGCTAGTGGGGGGAGTGGGGGTGGGGCTGGTCCATCTGCCCCCCCGGCTGCTGGTCCCCGGAGTTTTGCGGGGGTAGTAGCCGGGGCCTCGGGGTCTTCTCGGGGGGCTTCCTCACCTCTGGACCTCAGGGATGGTGACTTGCGACGCCGTTTCCTGGAGGCCCTCAAGAAGGGAGAACGGACGATCCAGGTAGAGGGAAGAGAGGTGGACCTGGCCTTTTGGCTAGATAGGCATGGCCTGGCCGCCTTCCAAGATAAAAAGGAGGGGGAGACAGCGTGGTCCCTCCCGACAGCCGGGCAGGGGGTGGCCAGGAGGAATGTAGTTCGTCTTCGGTGGAGGGGCAGTGAAGCGTGCCCGCCAAGAGCAAGGGTCGTGGAGCTCCTCCTGAAGATGAACTTCAGGGCGACTGACATCTTTGCCCTGATCCATCCTTTTGGTACCCCCATCTTCGACATCAGTTTTGTTCGGCCGGAGGGCCTAGAGCTTTTTTGGTCGAATTTTGAACTGGTGAAGGGGGAGCCCGGCTGGCGAGACTTTGCCGTGCAGGCGGTGTCTCGCCAAAATGGAGTAAAGAGAGTGACCGTTCTAACTAATAACGAGTCACTCTCTGGGGTCGATATTATGACGTGGCTTTCCCGCTATGGGGAGGTCACGGACGTCCCAAAAAAGAACAGGGACGAGTTTGGCATCTGGTCAGGGGGCTGGACCTTCATGATGAGGTTGAAGGTCTCAGGCGGTACTGTCACCCACATCCCCTCCTCAGCATTCCTGGGGAGGGACAGGATCCTGATCTTCTACCAGGGGCAACCAAAGGTCTGCCACAGGTGCGGTGATCCCCGCCACTTCAGCGCGGGCTGCAAGGTGCAGAAATGTGCCTTGTGTGGCGGGGTAGGTCATCTTGCCGCGGCCTGTGGTGACATTAGGTGTCACCTGTGTGGTGACCTAGGTCACCCGTACAGCCGCTGCCCCCGCTCCTTTTCTAACACCATCTCTGGTCAGGCGGGGGAGAGCCATGGGGGGGTCCCCAGCGGTGCATCCTCTGCTGGAGCCGGAGGTGGGGGCGGGAGAGGAGCTGAGGGGTCGGTGAAGGAAGGCGTGGCCAGTACATCTGCCCACCAGTGGCATCAGGTGAGGCGCCGTGGGGGTAGGGGGCAGGATAAGCCCCAGGCGACTGGGGTGATGTCTGTACCCTCCTCGGAAGCGGCAGCCGGTGCCCCTGAGGCCCTGGGGGAGGAGGCGGTGAGCGAGGAGATCAGGAAGATGGAGAGGGAGGAGGTGGCTGCTTCTGATGACTCCTCCCAGTATGAAAGTCTGGACGAGGAGGTGGTGGAGCAGCCTAAAACAAAAGGTGACAATAAGACCAGTAAGAGTCGGAGGAGGAAACGAAAAGGGGCAAAAACATCTAAGGCCCCCCCCCTGGCCACTAAGGTGCCTACGGAAGGGCTCACCGGCTCCCCTCTGATCCCCCTCTCCAACCGGTTCCATGCCCTCGATGACTCTGCTGTGTCGGAGGTCGGGGGTGAGGGACCGGCAGTAACATCTGAGGTGCCTTCAGGGAGCGGCGGGGTCCGTCCTCCGGAGGGCTCACTTTCCTCTGGGGGGGGGACTGCCCTGGGGTCCAGGGGTGAGGAACCCGGTACTGGGAAGGTGGTGACGGGTGCTATGGACACCTCGGTGTCACTAAAGAGGAGGGGAGAGTCTGGCTCCTCCTCTGAGGGTGAAAAAGGTAAATTGAGGGGTGCGGTTAAAAAGAAGGCCGTCTAACTCAATCACCCATGATGGCGGAACCTACCCCGTTGACTCTGGCGTCGATTAATGTCGCCAGTATAAAGTCAGATGCGGCCAGATTTATGGCCTTTGATTTTTTCAACCGAGTTGAGGCTGACATTTTATTTTTGCAGGAGACCAGACTAACAGACATGGGGGCCATTTACAAAGCAAGGAGGGAGTGGAGGTGCGGGCCCTCATACTGGTCTCTTGCGGCCGAGCCGTATAGCGGGGTAGCGGTCCTTTTTAAGGCCGCTTCGGTGGAATGCAGACGGGTGATCGAGGTAGAAATGGGGAGATGCTTGGTCCTTGACGTCTTCATGGGGGGACAGGAGCTCCGGCTCATTAACATCTATGGTCCACAGTCAGAGTGGGACCGTAAATGTCTCTTCCTGAAGATCAAGCCCTATCTTTTTACCAGCCGGCAGGTGGTCTTCGGTGGGGACTTTAATACTATAACTAGACCCCGTGATAGGGGAGGCCCCGGAGACCGAAGGCTGGCTTTTGATAGTAATACCCTCAACAGCATAGCAAGCGAAGCTCGCCTGGTGGATGTCCACATCCGGCACACCCCAGGTCACGGGGGTTTCACCTTTCATAGGGGTAGTTGTAGGTCTAGGATAGATAGGTTTTTTTTAAAGGAGGAAGCCGTCTCTTCTGCAGTGTCCGCTGTTGAGGTGGAATTCTCCGATCACTGTTTCATTTCCTTTTCTTTGAATGTTGCAGAGACTCCCCGGATAGGGAGAGGCCTATGGAAGCTGAATTCGTCCCTGTTGGAAGAAGCGGATGTGAGACAATCCTTTGAGGAATTTCTTCAGAGCCAGGTACCTCTCTTGGGTCTCTGTAGCAGTAAGTCTGAGTGGTGGGAGATCTTCAAAACAAGGGTTGCGGGGTTCTTCCGTCAGCTTTCGAGCCTCAGAGGCCTGAACAGGTACCGCCTGTATCGGGAGCTGGGGAGGAAACTCGAGCAGCTCGTCTCGACTGGAGGGGACCGTGAGGAAATCTCCAGGGTGAAGGCCTTGCTCAGGGGGTGCCAGTATGATAGGCACACATCCTTAGTTTTTGAGAGGGATTTCGGGAGGTACCGCTCGCCCGACCCCTACAGGAACTGCAGGATGTCAGTGAGTTGCAAGATGGTAACAGGACTGATCAACAGTACGGGTTCCCTGAACAGATCCAAATCAGGGATCCTGGAGGTGGTCAGATCCTTCTACTCGCATCTCTTGGGAAGGAGGGATCCAGATCGGGATGAGATGTCGGCTTTCCTGGCTGAAACCATCCCTGAACCAGGGGATGACCCCTCTCTTCATGGTTTGGCAGAAGCAATCAGGGAAGAGGAAGTGAGACGGGCCATTGATGGGCTCCGGCCCAAAAAATCGCCCGGTCCGGATGGCTTAACATCCGAGTTTTACAGGACTTTTAGGGACTCTTTGGTCCCCCTCATGACTGAGGTTTTTAATGAATGTCTTTCCTCGGACATTCTTCCCGGTTCAATGAGGAAGTCCGCCCTGATTATCCTGTCAAAGGGTAAAGACTCGTCCCGTATTGAGAATTGGCGTCCCATAGCGCTTCTCAATACGGACCGAAAGGTTCTGGCAAAGGTGCTTTTCAATCGGTTGGTGAAGTTTGCACCCCGGCTCCTTTCGGGGGCCCAGCACTGCTCTGTTCCAGGCCGCAGTACTTTTAGTGCTGTGCTCGGTGTCCGGGAGGCAGTGGAGCAGGGCAGGGCAGGTCTCTGGAAGGGGTACTTGCTGTCCTTAGACCAAGCGAAGGCCTTTGACCGGGTTAACCATGAGTACCTCTGGTCCGTCCTTCTGAGGTACGGTCTGCCCGGGAGGTTTGTTGATTGGTTGAGAGTATTATACAATGGGGCAGAGACTTTTCCGCTTGTGAACGGTTGGGTCGGACCCCCTTTTGAGGTGAGGTCTGGTGTCCGCCAGGGCTGTCCTCTGAGCCCACTGTTATACGTGTTCGCGATCGACCCCTTTTTAAGGAGAGTGGAACGCGGACCGTTGGTGGGAGTCGGGATGGACCGGGCGGAGCCAGAGGCCACCTTGAGGGTAGTGGCGTACGCCGACGACGTTTCCCTCTTTGTATCCTCGAGAGAGGAGGCGGACTGGGTCATGTCTGAAGTTGAGCGCTACTCGGTGGCTTCTGGGTCCATGATCAACCGGGATAAGTGTGAGAGTCTCTGGCTGGGAGGGGGAGATCCAAGTTTCGATCTCCCGGACACCCTTCCAGGGCCTCAGGCCACAGCAAAAATTTTAGGCATCAGTTTCGGCCCGGGGGACTATCCCCAGCAAAACTGGGAGGGCAGACTTAAGATTGCCGCCCAGAAGGTGGATCAGTGGAAGGGTTGGTCCTTGACCCTGAGGGAAAGGGTTAACCTGGCCAAGGGGTATTTGCTCCCTTTATTAATATACCTGGGCAGCGTCTGCATCTTGCCAGAACCTCTTTGGACACGGGTCTACAGCCTGTTCTTCCAACTATTATGGGGGAATAGGCTGAACCTGATCAAGAGGGAGGTCACGTACCGCACGAGGAGACTAGGAGGGTTGGGTATGGTCAACCCGGTGGTGTTTCTAGTAAACACCTTTCTTAAGGCAAACATCGCCAACCTCTGGTTAGAGAGGGCTCCTCCGTGGGTATTCTCCTGTAGGGGGTGGTTTCGGCCTTTCTTCCAGGAATGGGAGACAGGAGGGCGGGTGAAGGACCTTCGCACGCCTCATGGGCATCTTCCGGCTTATGCTACCCTGGTTGTGAAGGCGATCCGCCGGTGGGGTCTGGGAGTGTGGGAGATCAGGACCTTGTCAAGGAGGTTACTTGACAATAGGGTTCTGTTGACCCACTTCCAGAAGCCCCTGGCCCTCAAGGATTGCCCAAGCCGGGATCTGGAGGTGGGGCTCGGGTTATTAAACTCTAAGCGGATCCCCTTGAAGTTTTGGGACTTGACTTGGCGCTGCTTCCATGGGAGACTGTATGTGAGGGGCAACCTGAAGTACAGGAACTCTGATGACCGGGATTGTCCCCGCGAGGAGTGTGGCGGCATGCTTGAAAGCATGGAGCACTTCCTGCTTCAATGTCCCTTTAATACAGAGGTCTACAGTAGGGTGGGTGCTTCCATTGGCTGGCCTAGGCTGGCAGGCCTTTCCTATGCGGAGTGGGCCTATGGGGCATTCAGATCCCTTGGTGGCCGAGATCGGGGCACTGTCTTCTTAGTTAGTTTAGTGACTAGGTTTTACACGTGGAACGCACGGTGTTTAGTGTCCACCCAGCATAAAGTCCTCCCCCGGGAAGAGGTGATTAGGAACATCCTGGGTGACCTGGCAAAAGTGCGCTCGCTGGAGTATGAGAGGCTGGGTGCAGGGAGGGCTTCCCTTCTATGGAGGGGGTTCTCATTTAATGTGCCCTAGGGAGAGTTAGGGTATGTGTGTCTGTGATAGGGTTAGTTTAGTCCTTTCTATATTTTATATTTATTTGTAGGGTCAGATGGATGTGTAGGGTCAGGGAGGGACAGGTAGGGACAGTCTTTAGGGATAGGTAGTTAGCATTAGGTTGGTAGTGAGGGTCAGAGAGGGACAGGTAGGGACAGGTAGGGAAAGATTGGTAGGGCGGTAGGGACAGGTTTTTCTTTTTCTTTAATAGGGAGGGACAGGCTGTTTGTGTGTTAGAGCAGGGTGAGAGCCTCTGTAGTCTCCAGTTTCCTGGTGGTGGGCTGCTCCCCTCACATTTGTAGTTTTTTGTTTTACGGTTCAGAATCTGAATATAGGGCTTGCAAGCACTGAACTTGGGTCTGATCCTTTGGTTCATGTTTAGTAGTCTTAAAAAATCGGTTAAGTTGTTATGTCATGATGATTTGGTTAGTTGTTGTTACATCGTTATGTTGTGTTGTATATAAATAATGTATGTGTATTGTGTGTGTGGGGGGGTTAGTTTAGGTTGGGTGGGGGTCTTTAGGGGGGAGGGGGGAGGGGTTTGCGGTGGTTTTGTGAAAAATGTGGACGTCCTGCGGGATGCCGGAAGAGGCAAAGGGACCTTTTTGTGTGTGAAATGGCCACAAACTTTAGTGGGGCTTGTTGTGATAAGGCCACAGACTCTCGTGGGACCTTGGGTGTTAAAAAATGGTGGTGGGGGAAAAAAAAAAAAAATAAAAAAAATAAAAAATAAAAAACTACAAAAAAAAGGTTTGCTGTGCATTAAGTTTTGTTTCGGCCAGGTGGCCTATTTCTTTGTTTTTGGCAGTGGGCCAGTTATTTAGTTTTCCTTTTTTGTTAGGGGGTTAGGTATGAATGTGCAGGTATGGATGTTGTGTATGCTGGGGGTCGGGTGCGTTTTAGGGCGCACCCTGGAGTTATGGTAGGGTCTTCCCTTGCTGGGGGGTCTCCTACAGAGTCTGCTGGAGGACTTGAACTTTGTGTCGTCATATATTTCTTTGTTGGACTCTATATAATTTCAGATTTTAGGTTATGTCTTGCTGGGGTTTTGTTGGTTGTTAGTTGTTTGTTTGTTGTATAATTGTATCTGTGGTTTGGTTTTTGTGTTTTGTATATGTGTTTTTGTACTTTTATAATAAAAGAGCTCCAGTTCAGCCTGCTGCAGCTTCTTTCAGGAAGTGGTGGAGGTGGAGCCTGCAGTGAGCTGTGTGCCGTGTGCTTCCTGGACTGTTTGGCTGCTGTGGAGAGAGCTCCTGGGAAGGGAGGTTTTTTTTTCTATCTGGGACTTTTTGTCTGCCCCCTTCCCAGGAAAAAAGGCTCAGAGTGGGACTGGCCTCCGGGGCTGGGCCCCAGGCTCCCACCTCCCGGTCCAAGCTGGCGGGGGGTGGGAGGAACACCAAGCCGGCTAAGGCTGCAAGATCTGGCCAAGACAGCAGGGGTTCCAGCATGAGGACCCGGAGGACCCCCGAGGCTATGACCGCGGCGGCTCCTCCCTCCGGAGGTAGGTCGAGTACGAGCGGAGGTGCTGCAGCGGTGCCCCCTGATTGGGGTACCAAGGCGTCGAGGGAGGCAACCGTCACCTATGCCTCCCGTATACATGCGCACCTCTGCGAGTATGAGGACGCCACAAAGAAGCTAAGTTCCCTCTGGGGGGAGTTGAGGGTGGCTCAGGAGAGGTCCGTGAGGGCCTCTGGCAGTAAGAAGCCTGAGCTATCCGCCGCGGTCCGGAAGATCAAGCGGGCCATTCAAGACCTGGAAGACCGCAGGAGCACCATACTGGCAGGAAGTGGACCCTTCATGGAGAAGCTGCTTAATGATGACCGGTTCAGAGCCATGACCGGTGGGGCTCTGGAGGGGTCGCAGGGCCCCGGCCAGGCGGTGGAGGAGGAGGAAGAAGAGGTATGCGTGGAGGAGGTCGCACCCTACCCACCGCCTGGTGGCCTGGTAAGTGATCTCCAGGCATCGCATAGCGGGATAGCCCCTGAGCAGATGGCTCTCCCGTCTGATTCTAGCCCTTCAGAGGGCAGCGGGAGCGAGGGGGAGGATGAGGAGGATGGGAGCAGTAGCAGTGAGGGGGGCTGCCTTATCATGCAGCAGATCCAGCAGATCGAGTCCCCGGTACGTTTTGGTCAGCTTACGTTCGGGGATGAGATCTGCGAGGATGAGGCACCCGTGAGGGGGATGAAGAGAAAAGCAAAAAAAAAGAGAAAAACAACTGTTGCGCACAAGTTTGTGTATGTCCCCCTCTCTGGGGCCCCCCTGTCCCGTTGTGCGGCACCCGCCACCCACCCCGGCTTGGACTCTGTTGTGGGTCCACAGCGAGGGAGCGGGGAGAACATAGGCCATGGCACGCAGAGCGCTGCCCCTGTTTGTGGTAATGGAGGCAGTGGGTCCAAGGTGTCTGATATGGAGCATGGCGCGGAGGGCGGCCCGACGGTGGGTGTGATCTATGGTGGTGCTCAGGCTGGATCCCCTGTAAAAGGGAGGTCTGGCCTGGCACCTGGTGCGCCTGCTGGCGTGCGGGGGGCGGCTTGTACATCTGCCGCTGCCTCCTGCTCTGCTGGCGGAGCACCGACAGCCGGGGCCGCATCTCCGGCGGCGTGTGCTGGGGTTTCTGGGTCCCTCACGCGCGGATCCACTAAATCTGGATCACTTTCAGGGACCCAGAGACCTGGTAAGGTGAAGGGCGCGGGGCCTGCCGCTCCGGCAGAGCCGGCTCATAAAGGAAAGGTGGGGCTTGCTCCCCTGGCAAAATCCGTGGCGAGGTCGGGGCCCCCTGCGCAGGGGCCCAGTAATGGGTCAGCGCGGGGGGCTCCACCGCCGCTGGGTGCCGAGGGGGAGTGGCCTAGCCTGGGGCCGACCGCCGGAGCTGGGGTGGCCAGGCTTTTTGTGGTGAAAGGTGTGACGGTAGGGGGTGCTATGCCCCTGAGAGCTGGTGCCGCTGGTCCAGGGGCCCCTGTGAGTAGACCCGGGTCGGCTTCGGGGGTCCCTGCGCGGCCGGCTTCGGGGGGTGTGGCCCCCCAGCTGTCCACGGCGCCAGTAGGAGTGGCCCCCACTGTGCTGCCTGATGTGGGGGGCGTGGCCTCCCTGTCATCCACGGCACCGGTGGGAGTGGCCTCTGGGGCCCCCACTGTGCTGCCTGGTGCGGGGGGCGTGGCCTCCCTGTCACCCACGGCACCGGTGGGAGTGGCCTCCGGGGCCCCCACTGTGCTGCCTGGTGTGGGGGGCGTGGCCTCCCTGTCATCCACGGCACCGGTGGGAGTGGCCTCTGGGGCCCCCACTGTGCTGCCTGGTGCGGGGGGCGTGGCCTCCCTGTCACCCACGGCACCAGTGGGAGTGGCCTCTGGGGCCCCCACTGTGCTGCCTGGTGCAGGGGGCGTGTCCTCACGGGTAAATCCCGCACAAGTGGGCGTGGCTTCACCCGAAAATGGGCGGGGCTTAGCGCCGGCAGCTGCTGGGAGCAGTAGTGCCACAGCTGTGGCTAAAAATGGAGGTGGTGCCTGCCTGCCGGTGTCCTCTGTGCCCACGGGCTTATCTGGGGCAGGGGCGCCGGCAAAAATAGCTGCAGCACCAGGCTCCCAAAACCCCCCGGCAGGGAAGGTGCTGCCAGCAGGTGGCAGCAGTAGTAATGCTGTTGAAAAACCTGCTGGCAGAAAGTGTGTGGAGAAGAAAAACAACTGTGACCCCAGTGTGCATGTGAGTGGGAGTGGGGCAAGTGGGGTGACTGTCGGTATGGATGTGTCTGTGGTGGAGGAAGCGAGTGCTGGTGTGTCTGTTGCTAGTGGGGGGAGTGGGGGTGGGGCTGGTCCATCTGCCCCCCCGGCTGCTGGTCCCCGGAGTTTTGCGGGGGTAGTAGCCGGGGCCTCGGGGTCTTCTCGGGGGGCTTCCTCACCTCTGGACCTCAGGGACGGTGACTTGCGACGCCGTTTCCTGGAGGCCCTCAAGAAGGGAGAACGGACGATCCAGGTAGAGGGAAGAGGGGTGGACCTGGCCTTTTGGCTAGATAGACATGGCCTGGCCGCCTTCCAAGATAAAAAGGAGGGGGAGACAGCGTGGTCCCTCCCGACAGCCGGGCAGGGGGTGGCCAGGAGGAATGTAGTTCGTCTTCGGTGGAGGGGCAGTGAAGCGTGCCCGCCAAGAGCAAGGGTCGTGGAGCTCCTCCTGAAGATGAACTTCAGGGCGACTGACATATTTGCCCTGATCCATCCTTTTGGTACCCCCATCTTCGACATCAGTTTTGTTCGGCCGGAGGGCCTAGAGCTTTTTTGGTCGAATTTTGAACTGGTGAAGGGGGAGCCCGGCTGGCGAGACTTTGCCGTGCAGGCGGTGTCTCGCCAAAATGGAGTAAAGAGAGTGACCGTTCTAACTAATAACGAGTCGCTCTCTGGGGTCGATATTATGACGTGGCTTTCCCGCTATGGGGAGGTCACGGACGTCCCAAAAAAGAACAGGGACGAGTTTGGCATCTGGTCAGGGGGCTGGACCTTCATGATGAGGTTGAAGGTCTCAGGCGGTACTGTCACCCACATCCCCTCCTCAGCATTCCTGGGGAGGGACAGGATCCTGATCTTCTACCAGGGGCAACCAAAGGTCTGCCACAGGTGCGGTGATCCCCGCCACTTCAGCGCGGGCTGCAAGGTGCAGAAATGTGCCTTGTGTGGCGGGGTAGGTCATCTTGCCGCGGCCTGTGGTGACATTAGGTGTCACCTGTGTGGTGACCTAGGTCACCCGTACAGCCGCTGCCCCCGCTCCTTTTCTAACACCATCTCTGGTCAGGCGGGGGAGAGCCATGGGGGGGTCCCCAGCGGTGCATCCTCTGCTGGAGCCGGAGGTGGGGGCGGGAGAGGAGCTGAGGGGCCGGTGAAGGAAGGCGTGGCCAGTACATCTGCCCACCAGTGGCATCAGGTGAGGCGCCGTGGGGGTAGGGGGCAGGATAAGCCCCAGGCGACCGGGGTGATGTCTGTACCCTCCTCGGAAGCGGCAGCCGGTGCCCCTGAGGCCCTGGGGGAGGAGGCGGTGAGCGAGGAGATCAGGAGGATGGAGAGGGAGGAGGTGGCTGCTTCTGATGACTCCTCCCAGTATGAAAGTCTGGACGAGGAGGTGGTGGAGCAGCCTAAAACAAAAGGTGACAATAAGACCAGTAAGAGTCGGAGGAGGAACCGAAAGGGGGCAAAAACATCTAAGGCCCCCCCCCTGGCCACTAAGGTGCCTACGGAAGGGCTCACCGGCTCCCCTCTGATCCCCCTCTCCAACCGGTTCCATGCCCTCGATGACTCTGCTGTGTCGGAGGTCGGGGGTGAGGGACCGGCGGTAACATCTGAGGTGCCTTCAGGGAGCGGCGGGGTCCGTCCTCCGGAGGGCTCACTTTCCTCTGGGGGGGGGACTGCTCTGGGGTCCAGGGGTGAGGAACCCGGTACTGGGAAGGTGGTGACGGGTGCTATGGACACCTCGGTGTCACTAAAGAGGAGGGGAGAGTCTGGCTCCTCCTCTGAAGGTGAGCACAAAAAATCTGGGGGTACGGTCAAAAAGAAGGCCGTCTAACTCAATCACCCATGATGGCGGAACCTACCCCGTTGACTCTGGCGTCGATTAATGTCGCCAGTATAAAGTCAGATGCGGCCAGATTTATGGCCTTTGATTTTTTCAACCGAGTTGAGGCTGACATTTTATTTTTGCAGGAGACCAGACTAACGGACATGGGGGCCATTTACAAAGCAAGGAGGGAGTGGAGGTGTGGGCCCTCATACTGGTCTCTTGCGGCCGAGCCGTATAGCGGGGTAGCGGTGCTTTTTAAGGCCTCTTCGGTGGAATGCAGACGGGTGATCGAGGTAGAAATGGGGAGGTGCTTGGTCCTTGACGTCTTCATGGGGGGACAGGAGCTCCGGCTCATTAACATCTATGGTCCACAGTCAGAGTGGGACCGTAAATGTCTCTTCCTGAAGATCAAGCCCTATCTTTTTACCAGCCGGCAGGTGGTCTTCGGTGGGGACTTTAATACTATAACTAGACCCCGTGATAGGGGAGGCCCCGGAGACCGAAGGCTGGCTTTTGATAGTAATACCCTTAACAGCATAGCAAGCGAAGCTCGCCTGGTGGATGTCCACATCCGGCATACCCCAGGTCACGGGGGTTTCACCTTTCATAGGGGTAGTTGTAGGTCTAGGATAGATAGGTTTTTTTTAAAGGAGGAAGCCGTCTCTTCTGCAGTGTCCGCTGTTGAGGTGGAATTCTCCGATCACTGTTTCATTTCCTTTTCTTTGAATGTTGCAGAGACTCCCCGGATAGGGAGAGGCCTATGGAAGCTGAATTCGTCCCTGTTGGAAGAAGCGGATGTGAGACAATCCTTTGAGGAATTTCTTCAGAGCCAGGTACCTCTCTTGGGTCTCTGTAGCAGTAAGTCTGAGTGGTGGGAGATCTTCAAAACAAGGGTTGCGGGGTTCTTCCGTCAGCTTTCGAGCCTCAGAGGCCTGAACAGGTACCGCCTGTATCGGGAGCTGGGGAGGAAACTCGAGCAGCTCGTCTCGACTGGAGGGGACCGTGAGGAAATCTCCAGGGTGAAGGCCTTGCTCAAGGGGTGCCAGTATGATAGGCACACATCCTTAGTTTTTGAGAGGGATTTCGGGAGGTACCGCTCGCCCGACCCATACAGGAACTGCAGGATGTCAGTGAGTTGCAAGATGGTAACAGGACTGATCGACAGTACAGGTTCCCTGAACAGATCCAAATCAGGGATCCTGGAGGTGGTCAGATCCTTCTACTCGCATCTCTTGGGAAGGAGGGATCCAGATCGGGATGAGATGTCGGCTTTCCTGGCTGAAACCATCCCTGAACCAGGGGATGACCCCTCTCTTCATGGTTTGGCAGAAGCAATCAGGGAAGAGGAAGTGAGACGGGCCATTGATGGGCTCCGGCCCAAAAAATCGCCCGGTCCGGATGGCTTAACATCCGAGTTTTACAGGACTTTTAGGGACTCTTTGGTCCCCCTCATGACTGAGGTTTTTAATGAATGTCTCTCCTCGGACATTCTTCCCGGTTCAATGAGGAAGTCCGCCCTGATTATCCTGTCAAAGGGTAAAGACTCGTCCCGTATTGAGAATTGGCGTCCCATAGCGCTTCTCAATACGGACCGAAAGGTTCTGGCAAAGGTGCTTTTCAATCGATTGGTGAAGTTTGCACCCCGGCTCCTTTCGGGGGCCCAGCACTGCTCTGTTCCAGGCCGCAGTACTTTTAGTGCTGTGCTCGGTGTCCGAGAGGCAGTGGAGCAGGGCAGGGCAGGTCTCTGGAAGGGGTACTTGCTGTCCTTAGACCAGGCGAAGGCCTTTGACCGGGTTAACCATGAGTACCTCTGGTCCGTCCTTCTGAGGTACGGTCTGCCCGGGAGGTTTGTTGATTGGTTGAGAGTATTATACAATGGGGCAGAGACTTTTCCGCTTGTGAACGGTTGGGTCGGACCCCCTTTTGAGGTGAGGTCTGGTGTCCGCCAGGGCTGTCCTCTGAGCCCACTGTTATACGTGTTCGCGATCGACCCCTTTTTAAGGAGAGTGGAACGCGGACCGTTGGTGGGAGTCGGGATGGACCGGGCGGAGCCAGAGGCCACCTTGAGGGTAGTGGCGTACGCCGACGACGTTTCCCTCTTTGTATCCTCGAGAGAGGAGGCGGACTGGGTCATGTCTGAAGTTGAGCGCTACTCGGTGGCTTCTGGGTCCATGATCAACCGGGATAAGTGTGAGAGTCTCTGGCTGGGAGGGGGAGATCCAAGTTTCGATCTCCCGGACACCCTTCCAGGGCCTCAGGCCACAGCAAAAATTTTAGGCATCAGTTTCGGCCCGGGGGACTATCCCCAGCAAAACTGGGAGGGCAGACTTAAGATTGCCGCCCAGAAGGTGGATCAGTGGAAGGGTTGGTCCTTGACCCTGAGGGAAAGGGTTAACCTGGCCAAGGGGTATTTGCTCCCTTTATTAATATACCTGGGCAGCGTCTGCATCTTGCCAGAACCTCTTTGGACACGGGTCTACAGCCTGTTCTTCCAACTATTATGGGGGAATAGGCTGAACCTGATCAAGAGGGAGGTCACGTACCGCACGAGGAGACTAGGAGGGTTGGGTATGGTCAACCCGGTGGTGTTTCTAGTAAACACCTTTCTTAAGGCAAACATCGCCAACCTCTGGTTAGAGAGGGCTCCTCCGTGGGTATTCTCCTGTAGGGGGTGGTTTCGGCCTTTCTTCCAGGAATGGGAGACAGGAGGGCGGGTGAAGGACCTTCGCACGCCTCATGGGCATCTTCCGGCTTATGCTACCCTGGTTGTGAAGGCGATCCGCCGGTGGGGTCTGGGAGTGTGGGAGATCAGGACCTTGTCAAGGAGGTTACTTGACAATAGGGTTCTGTTGACCCACTTCCAGAAGCCCCTGGCCCTCAAGGATTGCCCAAGCCGGGATCTGGAGGTGGGGCTCGGGTTATTAAACTCTAAGCGGATCCCCTTGAAGTTTTGGGACTTGACTTGGCGCTGCTTCCATGGGAGACTGTATGTGAGGGGCAACCTGAAGTACAGGAACTCTGATGACCGGGATTGTCCCCGCGAGGAGTGTGGCGGCATGCTTGAAAGCATGGAGCACTTCCTGCTTCAATGTCCCTTTAATACAGAGGTCTACAGTAGGGTGGGTGCTTCCATTGGCTGGCCTAGGCTGGCAGGCCTTTCCTATGCGGAGTGGGCCTATGGGGCATTCAGATCCCTTGGTGGCCGAGATCGGGGCACTGTCTTCTTAGTTAGTTTAGTGACTAGGTTTTACACGTGGAACGCACGGTGTTTAGTGTCCACCCAGCATAAAGTCCTCCCCCGGGAAGAGGTGATTAGGAACATCCTGGGTGACCTGGCAAAAGTGCGCTCGCTGGAGTATGAGAGGCTGGGTGCAGGGAGGGCTTCCCTTCTATGGAGGGGGTTCTCATTTAATGTGCCCTAGGGAGAGTTAGGGTATGTGTGTCTGTGATAGGGTTAGTTTAGTCCTTTCTATATTTTATATTTATTTGTAGGGTCAGATGGATGTGTAGGGTCAGGGAGGGACAGGTAGGGACAGTCTTTAGGGATAGGTAGTTAGCATTAGGTTGGTAGTGAGGGTCAGAGAGGGACAGGTAGGGACAGGTAGGGAAAGATTGGTAGGGCGGTAGGGACAGGTTTTTCTTTTTCTTTAATAGGGAGGGACAGGCTGTTTGTGTGTTAGAGCAGGGTGAGAGCCTCTGTAGTCTCCAGTTTCCTGGTGGTGGGCTGCTCCCCTCACATTTGTAGTTTTTTGTTTTACGGTTCAGAATCTGAATATAGGGCTTGCAAGCACTGAACTTGGGTCTGATCCTTTGGTTCATGTTTAGTAGTCTTACGGTTAAGTTGTTATGTCATGATGATTTGGTTAGTTGTTGTTACATCGTTATGTTGTGTTGTATATAAATAATGTATGTGTATTGTGTGTGTGGGGGGGTTAGTTTAGGTTGGGTGGGGGGCTTTAGGGGGGAGGGGGGAGGGGTTTGCGGTGGTTTTGTGAAAAATGTGGACGTCCTGCGGGATGCCGGAAGAGGCAAAGGGACCTTTTTGTGTGTGAAATGGCCACAAACTTTAGTGGGGCTTGTTGTGATAAGGCCACAGACTCTCGTGGGACCTTGGGTGTTAAAAAATGGTGGTGGGGGAAAAAAAAAAAAAAAAAAATATAAAAAACTACAAAAAAAAGGTTTGCTGTGCATTAAGTTTTGTTTCGGCCAGGTGGCCTATTTCTTTGTTTTTGGCAGTGGGCCAGTTATTTAGTTTTCCTTTTTTGTTAGGGGGTTGGGTATGAATGTGCAGGTATGGATGTTGTGTATGCTGGGGGTCGGGTGCGTTTTAGGGCGCACCCTGGAGTTATGGTAGGGTCTTCCCTTGCTGGGGGGTCTCCTACAGAGTCTGCTGGAGGACTTGAACTTTGTGTCGTCATATATTTCTTTGTTGGACTCTATATAATTTCAGATTTTAGGTTATGTCTTGCTGGGGTTTTGTTGGTTGTTAGTTGTTTGTTTGTTGTATAATTGTATCTGTGGTTTGGTTTTTGTGTTTTGTATATGTGTTTTTGTACTTTTATAATAAAAGAGCTCCAGTTCAGCCTGCTGCAGCTTCTTTCAGGAAGTGGTGGAGGTGGAGCCTGCAGTGAGCTGTGTGCCGTGTGCTTCCTGGACTGTTTGGCTGCTGTGGAGAGAGCTCCTGGGAAGGGAGGTTTTTTTTTCTATCTGGGACTTTTTGTCTGCCCCCTTCCCAGGAAAAAAGGCTCAGAGTGGGACTGGCCTCCGGGGCTGGGCCCCAGGCTCCCACCTCCCGGTCCAAGCTGGCGGGGGGTGGGAGGAACACCAAGCCGGCTAAGGCTGCAAGATCTGGCCAAGACAGCAGGGGTTCCAGCATGAGGACCCGGAGGACCCCCGAGGCTATGACCGCGGCGGCTCCTCCCTCCGGAGGTAGGTCGAGTACGAGCGGAGGTGCTGCAGCGGTGCCCCCTGATTGGGGTACCAAGGCGTCGAGGGAGGCAACCGTCACCTATGCCTCCCGTATACATGCGCACCTCTGCGAGTATGAGGACGCCACAAAGAAGCTAAGTTCCCTCTGGGGGGAGTTGAGGGTGGCTCAGGAGAGGTCCGTGAGGGCCTCTGGCAGTAAGAAGCCTGAGCTATCCGCCGCGGTCCGGAAGATCAAGCGGGCCATTCAAGACCTGGAAGACCGCAGGAGCACCATACTGGCAGGAAGTGGACCCTTCATGGAGAAGCTGCTTAATGATGACCGGTTCAGAGCCATGACCGGTGGGGCTCTGGAGGGGTCGCAGGGCCCCGGCCAGGCGGTGGAGGAGGAGGAAGAAGAGGTATGCGTGGAGGAGGTCGCACCCTACCCACCGCCTGGTGGCCTGGTAAGTGATCTCCAGGCATCGCATAGCGGGATAGCCCCTGAGCAGATGGCTCTCCCGTCTGATTCTAGCCCTTCAGAGGGCAGCGGGAGCGAGGGGGAGGATGAGGAGGATGGGAGCAGTAGCAGTGAGGGGGGCTGCCTTATCATGCAGCAGATCCAGCAGATCGAGTCCCCGGTACGTTTTGGTCAGCTTACGTTCGGGGATGAGATCTGCGAGGATGAGGCACCCGTGAGGGGGATGAAGAGAAAAGCAAAAAAAAAGAGAAAAACAACTGTTGCGCACAAGTTTGTGTATGTCCCCCTCTCTGGGGCCCCCCTGTCCCGTTGTGCGGCACCCGCCACCCACCCCGGCTTGGACTCTGTTGTGGGTCCACAGCGAGGGAGCGGGGAGAACATAGGCCATGGCACGCAGAGCGCTGCCCCTGTTTGTGGTAATGGAGGCAGTGGGTCCAAGGTGTCTGATATGGAGCATGGCGCGGAGGGCGGCCCGACGGTGGGTGTGATCTATGGTGGTGCTCAGGCTGGATCCCCTGTAAAAGGGAGGTCTGGCCTGGCACCTGGTGCGCCTGCTGGCGTGCGGGGGGCGGCTTGTACATCTGCCGCTGCCTCCTGCTCTGCTGGCGGAGCACCGACAGCCGGGGCCGCATCTCCGGCGGCGTGTGCTGGGGTTTCTGGGTCCCTCACGCGCGGATCCACTAAATCTGGATCACTTTCAGGGACCCAGAGACCTGGTAAGGTGAAGGGCGCGGGGCCTGCCGCTCCGGCAGAGCCGGCTCATAAAGGAAAGGTGGGGCTTGCTCCCCTGGCAAAATCCGTGGCGAGGTCGGGGCCCCCTGCGCAGGGGCCCAGTAATGGGTCAGCGCGGGGGGCTCCACCGCCGCTGGGTGCCGAGGGGGAGTGGCCTAGCCTGGGGCCGACCGCCGGAGCTGGGGTGGCCAGGCTTTTTGTGGTGAAAGGTGTGACGGTAGGGGGTGCTATGCCCCTGAGAGCTGGTGCCGCTGGTCCAGGGGCCCCTGTGAGTAGACCCGGGTCGGCTTCGGGGGTCCCTGCGCGGCCGGCTTCGGGGGGTGTGGCCCCCCAGCTGTCCACGGCGCCAGTAGGAGTGGCCCCCACTGTGCTGCCTGATGTGGGGGGCGTGGCCTCCCTGTCATCCACGGCACCGGTGGGAGTGGCCTCTGGGGCCCCCACTGTGCTGCCTGGTGCGGGGGGCGTGGCCTCCCTGTCACCCACGGCACCGGTGGGAGTGGCCTCCGGGGCCCCCACTGTGCTGCCTGGTGTGGGGGGCGTGGCCTCCCTGTCATCCACGGCACCGGTGGGAGTGGCCTCTGGGGCCCCCACTGTGCTGCCTGGTGCGGGGGGCGTGGCCTCCCTGTCACCCACGGCACCAGTGGGAGTGGCCTCTGGGGCCCCCACTGTGCTGCCTGGTGCAGGGGGCGTGTCCTCACGGGTAAATCCCGCACAAGTGGGCGTGGCTTCACCCGAAAATGGGCGGGGCTTAGCGCCGGCAGCTGCTGGGAGCAGTAGTGCCACAGCTGTGGCTAAAAATGGAGGTGGTGCCTGCCTGCCGGTGTCCTCTGTGCCCACGGGCTTATCTGGGGCAGGGGCGCCGGCAAAAATAGCTGCAGCACCAGGCTCCCAAAACCCCCCGGCAGGGAAGGTGCTGCCAGCAGGTGGCAGCAGTAGTAATGCTGTTGAAAAACCTGCTGGCAGAAAGTGTGTGGAGAAGAAAAACAACTGTGACCCCAGTGTGCATGTGAGTGGGAGTGGGGCAAGTGGGGTGACTGTCGGTATGGATGTGTCTGTGGTGGAGGAAGCGAGTGCTGGTGTGTCTGTTGCTAGTGGGGGGAGTGGGGGTGGGGCTGGTCCATCTGCCCCCCCGGCTGCTGGTCCCCGGAGTTTTGCGGGGGTAGTAGCCGGGGCCTCGGGGTCTTCTCGGGGGGCTTCCTCACCTCTGGACCTCAGGGACGGTGACTTGCGACGCCGTTTCCTGGAGGCCCTCAAGAAGGGAGAACGGACGATCCAGGTAGAGGGAAGAGGGGTGGACCTGGCCTTTTGGCTAGATAGACATGGCCTGGCCGCCTTCCAAGATAAAAAGGAGGGGGAGACAGCGTGGTCCCTCCCGACAGCCGGGCAGGGGGTGGCCAGGAGGAATGTAGTTCGTCTTCGGTGGAGGGGCAGTGAAGCGTGCCCGCCAAGAGCAAGGGTCGTGGAGCTCCTCCTGAAGATGAACTTCAGGGCGACTGACATATTTGCCCTGATCCATCCTTTTGGTACCCCCATCTTCGACATCAGTTTTGTTCGGCCGGAGGGCCTAGAGCTTTTTTGGTCGAATTTTGAACTGGTGAAGGGGGAGCCCGGCTGGCGAGACTTTGCCGTGCAGGCGGTGTCTCGCCAAAATGGAGTAAAGAGAGTGACCGTTCTAACTAATAACGAGTCGCTCTCTGGGGTCGATATTATGACGTGGCTTTCCCGCTATGGGGAGGTCACGGACGTCCCAAAAAAGAACAGGGACGAGTTTGGCATCTGGTCAGGGGGCTGGACCTTCATGATGAGGTTGAAGGTCTCAGGCGGTACTGTCACCCACATCCCCTCCTCAGCATTCCTGGGGAGGGACAGGATCCTGATCTTCTACCAGGGGCAACCAAAGGTCTGCCACAGGTGCGGTGATCCCCGCCACTTCAGCGCGGGCTGCAAGGTGCAGAAATGTGCCTTGTGTGGCGGGGTAGGTCATCTTGCCGCGGCCTGTGGTGACATTAGGTGTCACCTGTGTGGTGACCTAGGTCACCCGTACAGCCGCTGCCCCCGCTCCTTTTCTAACACCATCTCTGGTCAGGCGGGGGAGAGCCATGGGGGGGTCCCCAGCGGTGCATCCTCTGCTGGAGCCGGAGGTGGGGGCGGGAGAGGAGCTGAGGGGCCGGTGAAGGAAGGCGTGGCCAGTACATCTGCCCACCAGTGGCATCAGGTGAGGCGCCGTGGGGGTAGGGGGCAGGATAAGCCCCAGGCGACCGGGGTGATGTCTGTACCCTCCTCGGAAGCGGCAGCCGGTGCCCCTGAGGCCCTGGGGGAGGAGGCGGTGAGCGAGGAGATCAGGAGGATGGAGAGGGAGGAGGTGGCTGCTTCTGATGACTCCTCCCAGTATGAAAGTCTGGACGAGGAGGTGGTGGAGCAGCCTAAAACAAAAGGTGACAATAAGACCAGTAAGAGTCGGAGGAGGAACCGAAAGGGGGCAAAAACATCTAAGGCCCCCCCCCTGGCCACTAAGGTGCCTACGGAAGGGCTCACCGGCTCCCCTCTGATCCCCCTCTCCAACCGGTTCCATGCCCTCGATGACTCTGCTGTGTCGGAGGTCGGGGGTGAGGGACCGGCGGTAACATCTGAGGTGCCTTCAGGGAGCGGCGGGGTCCGTCCTCCGGAGGGCTCACTTTCCTCTGGGGGGGGGACTGCTCTGGGGTCCAGGGGTGAGGAACCCGGTACTGGGAAGGTGGTGACGGGTGCTATGGACACCTCGGTGTCACTAAAGAGGAGGGGATAGTCTGGCTCCTCCTCTGAAGGTGAGCACAAAAAATCTGGGGGTACGGTCAAAAAGAAGGCCGTCTAACTCAATCACCCATGATGGCGGAACCTACCCCGTTGACTCTGGCGTCGATTAATGTCGCCAGTATAAAGTCAGATGCGGCCAGATTTATGGCCTTTGATTTTTTCAACCGAGTTGAGGCTGACATTTTATTTTTGCAGGAGACCAGACTAACGGACATGGGGGCCATTTACAAAGCAAGGAGGGAGTGGAGGTGTGGGCCCTCATACTGGTCTCTTGCGGCCGAGCCGTATAGCGGGGTAGCGGTGCTTTTTAAGGCCTCTTCGGTGGAATGCAGACGGGTGATCGAGGTAGAAATGGGGAGGTGCTTGGTCCTTGACGTCTTCATGGGGGGACAGGAGCTCCGGCTCATTAACATCTATGGTCCACAGTCAGAGTGGGACCGTAAATGTCTCTTCCTGAAGATCAAGCCCTATCTTTTTACCAGCCGGCAGGTGGTCTTCGGTGGGGACTTTAATACTATAACTAGACCCCGTGATAGGGGAGGCCCCGGAGACCGAAGGCTGGCTTTTGATAGTAATACCCTTAACAGCATAGCAAGCGAAGCTCGCCTGGTGGATGTCCACATCCGGCATACCCCAGGTCACGGGGGTTTCACCTTTCATAGGGGTAGTTGTAGGTCTAGGATAGATAGGTTTTTTTTAAAGGAGGAAGCCGTCTCTTCTGCAGTGTCCGCTGTTGAGGTGGAATTCTCCGATCACTGTTTCATTTCCTTTTCTTTGAATGTTGCAGAGACTCCCCGGATAGGGAGAGGCCTATGGAAGCTGAATTCGTCCCTGTTGGAAGAAGCGGATGTGAGACAATCCTTTGAGGAATTTCTTCAGAGCCAGGTACCTCTCTTGGGTCTCTGTAGCAGTAAGTCTGAGTGGTGGGAGATCTTCAAAACAAGGGTTGCGGGGTTCTTCCGTCAGCTTTCGAGCCTCAGAGGCCTGAACAGGTACCGCCTGTATCGGGAGCTGGGGAGGAAACTCGAGCAGCTCGTCTCGACTGGAGGGGACCGTGAGGAAATCTCCAGGGTGAAGGCCTTGCTCAAGGGGTGCCAGTATGATAGGCACACATCCTTAGTTTTTGAGAGGGATTTCGGGAGGTACCGCTCGCCCGACCCATACAGGAACTGCAGGATGTCAGTGAGTTGCAAGATGGTAACAGGACTGATCGACAGTACAGGTTCCCTGAACAGATCCAAATCAGGGATCCTGGAGGTGGTCAGATCCTTCTACTCGCATCTCTTGGGAAGGAGGGATCCAGATCGGGATGAGATGTCGGCTTTCCTGGCTGAAACCATCCCTGAACCAGGGGATGACCCCTCTCTTCATGGTTTGGCAGAAGCAATCAGGGAAGAGGAAGTGAGACGGGCCATTGATGGGCTCCGGCCCAAAAAATCGCCCGGTCCGGATGGCTTAACATCCGAGTTTTACAGGACTTTTAGGGACTCTTTGGTCCCCCTCATGACTGAGGTTTTTAATGAATGTCTCTCCTCGGACATTCTTCCCGGTTCAATGAGGAAGTCCGCCCTGATTATCCTGTCAAAGGGTAAAGACTCGTCCCGTATTGAGAATTGGCGTCCCATAGCGCTTCTCAATACGGACCGAAAGGTTCTGGCAAAGGTGCTTTTCAATCGATTGGTGAAGTTTGCACCCCGGCTCCTTTCGGGGGCCCAGCACTGCTCTGTTCCAGGCCGCAGTACTTTTAGTGCTGTGCTCGGTGTCCGAGAGGCAGTGGAGCAGGGCAGGGCAGGTCTCTGGAAGGGGTACTTGCTGTCCTTAGACCAGGCGAAGGCCTTTGACCGGGTTAACCATGAGTACCTCTGGTCCGTCCTTCTGAGGTACGGTCTGCCCGGGAGGTTTGTTGATTGGTTGAGAGTATTATACAATGGGGCAGAGACTTTTCCGCTTGTGAACGGTTGGGTCGGACCCCCTTTTGAGGTGAGGTCTGGTGTCCGCCAGGGCTGTCCTCTGAGCCCACTGTTATACGTGTTCGCGATCGACCCCTTTTTAAGGAGAGTGGAACGCGGACCGTTGGTGGGAGTCGGGATGGACCGGGCGGAGCCAGAGGCCACCTTGAGGGTAGTGGCGTACGCCGACGACGTTTCCCTCTTTGTATCCTCGAGAGAGGAGGCGGACTGGGTCATGTCTGAAGTTGAGCGCTACTCGGTGGCTTCTGGGTCCATGATCAACCGGGATAAGTGTGAGAGTCTCTGGCTGGGAGGGGGAGATCCAAGTTTCGATCTCCCGGACACCCTTCCAGGGCCTCAGGCCACAGCAAAAATTTTAGGCATCAGTTTCGGCCCGGGGGACTATCCCCAGCAAAACTGGGAGGGCAGACTTAAGATTGCCGCCCAGAAGGTGGATCAGTGGAAGGGTTGGTCCTTGACCCTGAGGGAAAGGGTTAACCTGGCCAAGGGGTATTTGCTCCCTTTATTAATATACCTGGGCAGCGTCTGCATCTTGCCAGAACCTCTTTGGACACGGGTCTACAGCCTGTTCTTCCAACTATTATGGGGGAATAGGCTGAACCTGATCAAGAGGGAGGTCACGTACCGCACGAGGAGACTAGGAGGGTTGGGTATGGTCAACCCGGTGGTGTTTCTAGTAAACACCTTTCTTAAGGCAAACATCGCCAACCTCTGGTTAGAGAGGGCTCCTCCGTGGGTATTCTCCTGTAGGGGGTGGTTTCGGCCTTTCTTCCAGGAATGGGAGACAGGAGGGCGGGTGAAGGACCTTCGCACGCCTCATGGGCATCTTCCGGCTTATGCTACCCTGGTTGTGAAGGCGATCCGCCGGTGGGGTCTGGGAGTGTGGGAGATCAGGACCTTGTCAAGGAGGTTACTTGACAATAGGGTTCTGTTGACCCACTTCCAGAAGCCCCTGGCCCTCAAGGATTGCCCAAGCCGGGATCTGGAGGTGGGGCTCGGGTTATTAAACTCTAAGCGGATCCCCTTGAAGTTTTGGGACTTGACTTGGCGCTGCTTCCATGGGAGACTGTATGTGAGGGGCAACCTGAAGTACAGGAACTCTGATGACCGGGATTGTCCCCGCGAGGAGTGTGGCGGCATGCTTGAAAGCATGGAGCACTTCCTGCTTCAATGTCCCTTTAATACAGAGGTCTACAGTAGGGTGGGTGCTTCCATTGGCTGGCCTAGGCTGGCAGGCCTTTCCTATGCGGAGTGGGCCTATGGGGCATTCAGGTCCCTTGGTGGCCGAGATCGGGGCACTGTCTTCTTAGTTAGTTTAGTGACTAGGTTTTACACGTGGAATGCACGGTGTTTAGTGTCCACCCAGCATAAAGTCCTCCCCCGGGAAGAGGTGATTAGGAACATCCTGGGTGGCCTGGCAAAAGTGCGCTCGCTGGAGTATGAGAGGCTGGGTGCAGGGAGGGCTTCCCTTCTATGGAGGGGGTTCTCATTTAATGTGCCCTAGGGAGAGTTAGGGTATGTGTGTCTGTGATAGGGTTAGTTTAGTCCTTTCTATATTTTATATTTATTTGTAGGGTCAGGTGGATGTGTAGGGTCAGGGAGGGACAGGTAGGGACAGTCTTTAGGGATAGGTAGTTAGCATTAGGTTGGTAGTGAGGGTCAGAGAGGGACAGGTAGGGACAGGTAGGGAAAGATTGGTAGGGCGGTAGGGACAGGTTTTTCTTTTTCTTTAATAGGGAGGGACAGGCTGTTTGTGTGTTAGATTAGGGTGAGAGCCTCTGTAGTCTCCAGTTTCCTGGTGGTGGGCTGCTCCCCTCACATTATAGTTTTTTGTTTTACGGCATTGGAAACCCGAATATAGGGCTTGCAAGCACTGAACTTGGGTCTGACTTTTGGTTCATGTTTATGGTCAGTTGTTAATATTGTGCTATTGTTATGTTGTGTTTGCTTTGGTTATGTTGTGTAATGTATATACGTGTATAGTTTTGTGTATTGTATGGGTGGGGGGTTTAGTGTAGGTTGGGTGGGGGGTTTCAGGGGGGAGGGGGGAGGGGTTTTGGGAAAATGGACGTCCTACGGGATGCGGGAAAAAGGACCCGTTATTTGTGATTTTGATGGCCACAAACTTTCGTGGCTTGCTGTGTTAAGGCCACAAACTTTCGTGGGACCTTGGGTGTTTTAAAAAATGGTGGTGGGGAGAAAAGGAAAAAAAAAAAAAAATAATATAAAAAAACTACAAAAAAAAGATTTGCTGTGTATTAAGTTTTGTTTCGGCCAGGTGGCCTATTTCTTTGTTTTTGGCAGTGGGCCAGTTTGTTGTTTTGTTTTGGGGGTTTAGGTATGAATGTGGAGTGAATGTTGGAAGGGGATATTTTTGGAAAAAAAGGGTTAAGGTCTTCCCTTGCTGGGGGGATTTTGGGAAATGGACTTTATGTTCTATGAACATTGTAGGACATTTTTGCTTTGCTTTATAATTTATACTGGACATTATAATTTTGGACTTGTTTGTGTTTCGTTGGGGTTTGTGTCTTGGTTCTTTGTGTAGTGTGTGTTTTTATGGTTTGTTTTATATTTTTATAATAAAAGAGCTCCAGTTCAGCCTGCTGCAGCTTCATTCAGGAAGTGGTGGAGGTGGAGCCTGCAGTGAGCTGTGTGCCGTGTGCTTCCTGGACTGTTTGGCTGTGTTTGGAGAGAGCTCCTGGGAAGGGAGGTTTTTTTTTTTTTTCTATCTGGGACTTTTTGTCTGCCCCCTTCCCAGGAAAGAGGGCTCAGAGTGGGACTGGCCTCCGGGGCTGGGCCCCCGGCTCCCACCTCCCGGTCCAAGTTGGCGGGGGGTGGGAGGAACACCAAGCCGGCTAAGGCTACAAGATCTGGCCAAGGCAGCAGGGGTTCCAGCATGAGGACCCGGAGGACCCCCGAGGCTACGACCGCGGCGGCTCCTCCCTCCGGAGGTAGGTCGAGTACGAGCGGAGGTGCTGCAGCGGTGCCCCCTGATTGGGGTACCAAGGCGTCGAGGGAGGCAACCGTCACCTATGCCTCCCGTATACATGCGCACCTCTGCGAGTATGAGGACGCCACAAAGAAGCTAAGTTCCCTCTGGGGGGAGTTGAGGGTGGCTCAGGAGAGGTCCGTGAGGGCCTCTGGCAGTAAGAAGCCTGAGCTATCCGCCGCGGTCCGGAAGATCAAGCGGGCCATTCAAGACCTGGAAGACCGCAGGAGCACCATACTGGCAGGAAGTGGACCCTTCATGGAGAAGCTGCTTAATGATGACCGGTTCAGAGCCATGACCGGTGGGGCTCTGGAGGGGTCGCAGGGCCCCGGCCAGGCGGTGGAGGAGGAGGAAGAAGAGGTATGCGTGGAGGAGGTCGCACCCTACCCACCGCCTGGTGGCCTGGTAAGTGATCTCCAGGCATCGCATAGCGGGATAGCCCCTGAGCAGATGGCTCTCCCGTCTGATTCTAGCCCTTCAGAGGGCAGCGGGAGCGAGGGGGAGGATGAGGAGGATGGGAGCAGTAGCAGTGAGGGGGGCTGCCTTATCATGCAGCAGATCCAGCAGATCGAGTCCCCGGTACGTTTTGGTCAGCTTACGTTCGGGGATGAGATCTGCGAGGATGAGGCACCCGTGAGGGGGATGAAGAGAAAAGCAAAAAAAAAGAGAAAAACAACTGTTGCGCACAAGTTTGTGTATGTCCCCCTCTCTGGGGCCCCCCTGTCCCGTTGTGCGGCACCCGCCACCCACCCCGGCTTGGACTCTGTTGTGGGTCCACAGCGAGGGAGCGGGGAGACTATAGGCCATGGCACGCAGAGCGCTGCCCCTGTTTGTGGTAATGGAGGCAGTGGGTCCAAGATGTCTGATATGGAGCATGGCACGGAGGGCGGCCCGACGGTGGGTGTGATCTATGGTGGTGCTCAGGCTGGATCCCCTGTAAAAGGGAGGTCTGGCCTGGCACCTGGTGCGCCTGCTGGCGTGCGGGGGGCGGCTTGTACATCTGCCGCTGCCTCCTGCTCTGCTGGCGGCGCACCGACAGCCGGGGCCGCATCTCCGGCGGCGTGTGCTGGGGTTTCTGGGTCCCTCACGCGCGGATCCACTAAATCTGGATCACTTTCAGGGACCCAGAGACCTGGTAAGGTGAAGGGCGCGGGGCCTGCCGCTCCGGCAGAGCCGGCTCATAAAGGAAAGGTGGAGCTTGCTCCCCTGGCAAAATCCGTGGCGAGGTCGGGGCCCCCTGCGCAGGGGCCCAGTAATGGGTCAGCGCGGGGGGCTCCACCGCCGCTGGGTGCCGAGGGGGAGTGGCCTAGCCTGGGGCCGACCGCCGGAGCTGGGGTGGCCAGGCTTTTTGTGGCAACGGGTGTGACGGTAGGGGGTGCTATGCCCCTGAGAGCTGGTGCCGCTGGTCCAGGGGCCCCTGTGAGTAGACCCGGCTCCGGGTCGGCTTCGGGGGTCCCTGCGCGGCCGGCTTCGGGGGGTGTGGCCTCCCAGCTGTCCACGGCGCCAGTAGGAGTGGCCTCTGGGGCCCCCACTGTGCTGCCTGGTGCGGGGGGCGTGGCCTCCCTGTCATCCACGGCACCGGTGGGAGTGGCCTCTGGGGCCCCCACTGTGCTGCCTGGTGCGGGGGGCGTGGCCTCCCTGTCACCCACGGCACCGGTGGGAGTGGCCTCTGGGGCCCCCACTGTGCTGCCTGGTGCGGGGGGCGTGGCCTCCCTGTCACCCACGGCACCAGTGGGAGTGGCCTCTGGGGCCCCCACTGTGCTGCCTGGTGCAGGGGGCGTGTCCTCACGGGTAAATCCCGCACAAGTGGGCGTGGCTTCACCCGAAAATGGGCGGGGCTTAGCGCCGGCAGCTGCTGGGAGCAGTAGTGCCACAGCTGTGGCTAAAAATGGAGGTGGTGCCTGCCTGCCGGTGTCCTCTGTGCCCACGGGCTTATCTGGGGCAGGGGCGCCGGCAAAAATAGCTGCAGCACCAGGCTCCCAAAACCCCCCGGCAGGGAAGGTGCTGCCAGCAGGTGGCAGCAGTAGTAATGCTGTTGAAAAACCTGCTGGCAGAAAGTGTGTGGAGAAGAAAAACAACTGTGACACCAGTGTGCATGTGAGTGGGAGTGGGGTGACTGTCGGTATGGATGTGTCTGTGGTGGAGAAAGCGAGTGCTGGTGTGTCTGTTGCTAGTGGGGGGAGTGGGGGTGGGGCTGGTCCATCTGCCCCCCCGGCTGCTGGTCCCCGGAGTTTTGCGGGGGTAGTAGCCGGGGCCTCGGGGTCTTCTCGGGGGGCTTCCTCACCTCTGGACCTCAGGGACGGTGACTTGCGACGCCGTTTCCTGGAGGCCCTCAAGAAGGGAGAACGGACGATCCAGGTAGAGGGAAGAGAGGTGGACCTGGCCTTTTGGCTAGATAGACATGGCCTGGCCGCCTTCCAAGATAAAAAGGAGGGGGAGACAGCGTGGTCCCTCCCGACAGCCGGGCAGGGGGTGGCCAGGAGGAATGTAGTTCGTCTTCGGTGGAGGGGCAGTGAAGCGTGCCCGCCAAGAGCAAGGGTCGTGGAGCTCCTCCTGAAGATGAACTTCAGGGCGACTGACATATTTGCCCTGATCCATCCTTTTGGTACCCCCATCTTCGACATCAGTTTTGTTCGGCCGGAGGGCCTAGAGCTTTTTTGGTCGAATTTTGAACTGGTGAAGGGGGAGCCCGGCTGGCGAGACTTTGCCGTGCAGGCGGTGTCTCGCCAAAATGGAGTAAAGAGAGTGACCGTTCTAACTAATAACGAGTCGCTCTCTGGGGTCGATATTATGACGTGGCTTTCCCGCTATGGGGAGGTCACGGACGTCCCAAAAAAGAACAGGGACGAGTTTGGCATCTGGTCAGGGGGCTGGACCTTCATGATGAGGTTGAAGGTCTCAGGCGGTACTGTCACCCACATCCCCTCCTCAGCATTCCTGGGGAGGGACAGGATCCTGATCTTCTACCAGGGGCAACCAAAGGTCTGCCACAGGTGCGGTGATCCCCGCCACTTCAGCGCGGGCTGCAAGGTGCAGAAATGTGCCTTGTGTGGCGGGGTAGGTCATCTTGCCGCGGCCTGTGGTGACATTAGGTGTCACCTGTGTGGTGACCTAGGTCACCCGTACAGCCGCTGCCCCCGCTCCTTTTCTAACACCATCTCTGGTCAGGCGGGGGAGAGCCATGGGGGGGGTCCCCAGTGGTGCATCCTCTGCTGGAGCCGGAGGTGGGGGCGGGAGAGGAGCTGAGGGGCCGGTGAAGGAAGGCGTGGCCAGTACATCTGCCCACCAGTGGCATCAGGTGAGGCGCCGTGGGGGTAGGGGGCAGGATAAGCCCCAGGCGACCGGGGTGATGTCTGTACCCTCCTCGGAAGCGGCAGCCGGTGCCCCTGAGGCCCTGGGGGAGGAGGCGGTGAGCGAGGAGATCAGGAGGATGGAGAGGGAGGAGGTGGCTGCTTCTGATGACTCCTCCCAGTATGAAAGTCTGGACGAGGAGGTGGTGGAGCAGCCTAAAACAAAAGGTGACAATAAGACCAGTAAGAGTCGGAGGAGGAACCGAAAAGGGGCAAAAAACATCTAAGGCCCCCCCCCTGGCCACTAAGGTGCCTACGGAAGGGCTCACCGGCTCCCCTCTGATCCCCCTCTCCAACCGGTTCCATGCCCTCGATGACTCTGCTGTGTCGGAGGTCGGGGGTGAGGGACCGGCGGTAACATCTGAGGTGCCTTCAGGGAGCGGCGGGGTCCGTCCTCCGGAGGGCTCACTTTCCTCTGGGGGGGGGGACTGCCCTGGGGTCCAGGGGTGAGGAACCCGGTAAGACTGGGAAGGTGGTGACGGGTGCTATGGACACCTCGGTGTCACTAAAGAGGAGGGGAGAGTCTGGCTCCTCCTCTGAGGGTGAAAAAGATAAATTGAGGGGTGCGGTTAAAAAGAAGGCCGTCTAACTCAATCACCCATGATGGCGGAACCTACCCCGTTGACTCTGGCGTCGATTAATGTCGCCAGTATAAAGTCAGATGCGGCCAGATTTATGGCCTTTGATTTTTTCAACCGAGTTGAGGCTGACATTTTATTTTTGCAGGAGACCAGACTAACGGATATGGGGGCCATTTACAAAGCAAGGAGGGAGTGGAGGTGTGGGCCCTCATACTGGTCTCTTGCGGCCGAGCCGTATAGCGGGGTAGCGGTCCTTTTTAAGGCCGCTTCGGTGGAATGCAGACGGGTGATCGAGGTAGAAATGGGGAGGTGCTTGGTCCTTGACGTCTTCATGGGGGGACAGGAGCTCCGGCTCATTAACATCTATGGTCCACAGTCAGAGTGGGACCGTAAATGTCTCTTCCTGAAGATCAAGCCCTATCTTTTTACCAGCCGGCAGGTGGTCTTCGGTGGGGACTTTAATACTATAACTAGACCCCGTGATAGGGGAGGCCCCGGAGACCAAAGGCTGGCTTTTGATAGTAATACCCTTAACAGCATAGCAAGCGAAGCTCGCCTGGTGGATGTCCACATCCGGCATACCCCAGGTCACGGGGGTTTCACCTTTCATAGGGGTAGTTGTAGGTCTAGGATAGATAGGTTTTTTTTAAAGGAGGAAGCCGTCTCTTCTGCAGTGTCCGCTGTTGAGGTGGAATTCTCCGATCACTGTTTCATTTCCTTTTCTTTGAATGTTGCAGAGACTCCCCGGATAGGGAGAGGCCTATGGAAGCTGAATTCGTCCCTGTTGGAAGAAGCGGATGTAAGACAATCCTTTGAGGAATTTCTTCAGAGCCAGGTACCTCTCTTGGGTCTCTGTAGCAGTAAGTCTGAGTGGTGGGAGATCTTCAAAACAAGGGTTGCGGGGTTCTTCCGTCAGCTTTCGAGCCTCAGAGGCCTGAACAGGTACCGCCTGTATCGGGAGCTGGGGAGGAAACTCGAGCAGCTCGTCTCGACTGGAGGGGACCGTGAAGAAATCTCCAGGGTGAAGGCCTTGCTCAAGGGGTGCCAGTATGATAGGCACACATCCTTAGTTTTTGAGAGGGATTTCGGGAGGTACCGCTCGCCCGACCCCTACAGGAACTGCAGGATGTCAGTGAGTTGCAAGATGGTAACAGGACTGATCGACAGTACAGGTTCCCTGAACAGATCCAAATCAGGGATCCTGGAGGTGGTCAGATCCTTCTACTCGCATCTCTTGGGAAGGAGGGATCCAGATCGGGATGAGATGTCGGCTTTCCTGGCTGAAACCATCCCTGAACCAGGGGATGACCCCTCTCTTCATGGTTTGGCAGAAGCAATCAGGGAAGAGGAAGTGAGACGGGCCATTGATGGGCTCCGGCCCAAAAAATCGCCCGGTCCGGATGGCTTAACATCCGAGTTTTACAGGACTTTTAGGGACTCTTTGGTCCCCCTCATGACTGAGGTTTTTAATGAATGTCTCTCCTTGGACATTCTTCCCGGTTCAATGAGGAAGTCCGCCCTGATTATCCTGTCAAAGGGTAAAGACTCGTCCCGTATTGAGAATTGGCGTCCCATAGCGCTTCTCAATACGGACCGAAAGGTTCTGGCAAAGGTGCTTTTCAATCGATTGGTGAAGTTTGCACCCCGGCTCCTTTCGGGGGCCCAGCACTGCTCTGTTCCAGGCCGCAGTACTTTTAGTGCTGTGCTCGGTGTCCGAGAGGCAGTGGAGCAGGGCAGGGCAGGTCTCTGGAAGGGGTACTTGCTGTCCTTAGACCAGGCGAAGGCCTTTGACCGGGTTAACCATGAGTACCTCTGGTCCGTCCTTCTGAGGTACGGTCTGCCCGGGAGGTTTGTTGATTGGTTGAGAGTATTATACAATGGGGCAGAGACTTTTCCGCTTGTGAACGGTTGGGTCGGACCCCCTTTTGAGGTGAGGTCTGGTGTCCGCCAGGGCTGTCCTCTGAGCCCACTGTTATACGTGTTCGCGATCGACCCCTTTTTAAGGAGAGTGGAACACGGACCGTTGGTGGGAGTCGGGATGGACCGGGCGGAGCCAGAGGCCACCTTGAGGGTAGTGGCGTACGCCGACGACGTTTCCCTCTTTGTATCCTCGAGAGAGGAGGCGGACTGGGTCATGTCTGAAGTTGAGCGCTACTCGGTGGCTTCTGGGTCCATGATCAACCGGGATAAGTGTGAGAGTCTCTGGCTGGGAGGGGGAGATCCAAGTTTCGATCTCCCGGACACCCTTCCAGGGCCTCAGGCCACAGCAAAAATTTTAGGCATCAGTTTCGGCCCGGGGGACTATCCCCAGCAAAACTGGGAGGGCAGACTTAAGATTGCCGCCCAGAAGGTGGATCAGTGGAAGGGTTGGTCCTTGACCCTGAGGGAAAGGGTTAACCTGGCCAAGGGGTATTTGCTCCCTTTATTAATATACCTGGGCAGCGTCTGCATCTTGCCAGAACCTCTTTGGACACGGGTCTACAGCCTGTTCTTCCAACTATTATGGGGGAATAGGCTGAACCTGATCAAGAGGGAGGTCACGTACCGCACGAGGAGACTAGGAGGGTTGGGTATGGTCAACCCGGTGGTGTTTCTAGTAAACACCTTTCTTAAGGCAAACATCGCCAACCTCTGGTTAGAGAGGGCTCCTCCGTGGGTATTCTCCTGTAGGGGGTGGTTTCGGCCTTTCTTCCAGGAATGGGAGACAGGAGGGCGGGTGAAGGACCTTCGCACGCCTCATGGGCATCTTCCGGCTTATGCTACCCTGGTTGTGAAGGCGATCCGCCGGTGGGGTCTGGGAGTGTGGGAGATCAGGACCTTGTCAAGGAGGTTACTTGACAATAGGGTTCTGTTGACCCACTTCCAGAAGCCCCTGGCCCTCAAGGATTGCCCAAGCCGGGATCTGGAGGTGGGGCTCGGGTTATTAAACTCTAAGCGGATCCCCTTGAAGTTTTGGGACTTGACTTGGCGCTGCTTCCATGGGAGACTGTATGTGAGGGGCAACCTGAAGTACAGGAACTCTGATGACCGGGATTGTCCCCGCGAGGAGTGTGGCGGCATGCTTGAAAGCATGGAGCACTTCCTGCTTCAATGTCCCTTTAATACAGAGGTCTACAGTAGGGTGGGTGCTTCCATTGGCTGGCCTAGGCTGGCAGGCCTTTCCTATGCGGAGTGGGCCTATGGGGCATTCAGGTCCCTTGGTGGCCGAGATCGGGGCACTGTCTTCTTAGTTAGTTTAGTGACTAGGTTTTACACGTGGAATGCACGGTGTTTAGTGTCCACCCAGCATAAAGTCCTCCCCCGGGAAGAGGTGATTAGGAACATCCTGGGTGACCTGGCAAAAGTGCGCTCGCTGGGGTATGAGAGGCTGGGTGCAGGGAGGGCTTCCCTTCTATGGAGGGGGTTCTCATTTAATGTGCCCTAGGGAGAGTTAGGGTATGTGTGTCTGTGATAGGGTTAGTTTAGTCCTTTCTATATTTTATATTTATTTGTAGGGTCAGATGGATGTGTAGGGTCAGGGAGGGACAGGTAGGGACAGTCTTTAGGGATAGGTAGTTAGCATTAGGTTGGTAGTGAGGGTCAGAGAGGGACAGGTAGGGATAGATTGGTAGGGCGGTAGGGACAGGTTTTTCTTTTTCTTTAATAGGGAGGGACAGGGTGTTTGTGTGCTAGATTAGGGTGAGAACCTCGGTAGTCTCCAGTTTCCTGGTGGTGGGCTGCTCCCCTCACACTATAGTTTTTTGTTTTACGGTATTGGAAACCCGAATATAGGGCTTGCAAGTACTGAACTTGGGTCTGACTTTTGTTCATGGTTATGGTCATTTGTTTATATTGTGCTATTGTTATGTTGTGTTTGCTTTGATTATGTTGAGTACTGTATATACATGTATAGTTTTGTGTATTGTATGTATGTGTAATTTGCGCACGGGGGGGTTAGTGTAGGTTGGGTGGGGGGTTTCAGGGGGGGAGGGGGAGGGGTTTTTGGGAGAATGGACGTCCTACGGGATGCGGGAAAAAGGACCCGTTATTTGTGGGCCACAAACTTTCGTGGGACCTAAAAAGAGATGCTGTGATAAGGCCACAGACTTTCGTGGGACCTTGGGTGTTTTAAAAAATGGTGGTGGGGAAAAAAAAAATAAAAAAAAAAATAATATAAAAAACTACAAAAAAAAGGTTTTGCTGTGTATTAAGTTTTGTTTCGGCCAGGTGGCCTATTTCTTTGTTTTTGGCAGTGGGCCAGTTTGTTGTTTTGTTTTTGGGGTTTAGGTATGAATGTGGAGTGAATGTTGGAAGGGGATATTTTTGGAAAAAAAGGTTTAAGGTCTTCCCTTGCTGGGGGGGTTTTGGGAAATGGACTTTATGTTATGAACATTGTAGGACATTTTTGCTTTGCTTTATAATTTATACTGGACATTATAATTTTGGATTTGTTTGTGTTTCGTTGGGGTTTGTGTCTTGGTTATTTGTGTAGTGTGTTTTTATGGTTTGTTTTATATTTTTATAATAAAAGAGCTCCAGTTCAGCCTGCTGCAGCTTCATTCAGGAAGTGGTGGAGGTGGAGCCTGCAGTGAGCTGTGTGCCGTGTGCTTCCTGGACTGTTTGGCTGTGTTTGGAGAGAGCTCCTGGGAAGGGAGGTTTTTTTTTTTTTTCTATCTGGGACTTTTTGTCTGCCCCCTTCCCAGGAAAGAGGGCTCAGAGTGGGACTGGCCTCCGGGGCTGGGCCCCCGGCTCCCACCTCCCGGTCCAAGCTGGCGGGGGGTGGGAGGAACACCAAGCCGGCTAAGGCTACAAGATCTGGCCAAGGCAGCAGGGGTTCCAGCATGAGGACCCGGAGGACCCCCGAGGCTACGACCGCGGCGGCTCCTCCCTCCGGAGGTAGGTCGAGTACGAGCGGAGGTGCTGCAGCGGTGCCCCCTGATTGGGGTACCAAGGCGTCGAGGGAGGCAACCGTCACCTATGCCTCCCGTATACATGCGCACCTCTGCGAGTATGAGGACGCCACAAAGAAGCTAAGTTCCCTCTGGGGGGAGTTGAGGGTGGCTCAGGAGAGGTCCGTGAGGGCCTCTGGCAGTAAGAAGCCTGAGCTATCCGCCGCGGTCCGGAAGATCAAGCGGGCCATTCAAGACCTGGAAGACCGCAGGAGCACCATACTGGCAGGAAGTGGACCCTTCATGGAGAAGCTGCTTAATGATGACCGGTTCAGAGCCATGACCGGTGGGGCTCTGGAGGGGTCGCAGGGCCCCGGCCAGGCGGTGGAGGAGGAGGAAGAAGAGGTATGCGTGGAGGAGGTCGCACCCTACCCACCGCCTGGTGGCCTGGTAAGTGATCTCCAGGCATCGCATAGCGGGATAGCCCCTGAGCAGATGGCTCTCCCGTCTGATTCTAGCCCTTCAGAGGGCAGCGGGAGCGAGGGGGAGGATGAGGAGGATGGGAGCAGTAGCAGTGAGGGGGGCTGCCTTATCATGCAGCAGATCCAGCAGATCGAGTCCCCGGTACGTTTTGGTCAGCTTACGTTCGGGGATGAGATCTGCGAGGATGAGGCACCCGTGAGGGGGATGAAGAGAAAAGCAAAAAAAAAGAGAAAAACAACTGTTGCGCACAAGTTTGTGTATGTCCCCCTCTCTGGGGCCCCCCTGTCCCGTTGTGCGGCACCCGCCACCCACCCCGGCTTGGACTCTGTTGTGGGTCCACAGCGAGGGAGCGGGGAGACTATAGGCCATGGCACGCAGAGCGCTGCCCCTGTTTGTGGTAATGGAGGCAGTGGGTCCAAGATGTCTGATATGGAGCATGGCACGGAGGGCGGCCCGACGGTGGGTGTGATCTATGGTGGTGCTCAGGCTGGATCCCCTGTAAAAGGGAGGTCTGGCCTGGCACCTGGTGCGCCTGCTGGCGTGCGGGGGGCGGCTTGTACATCTGCCGCTGCCTCCTGCTCTGCTGGCGGCGCACCGACAGCCGGGGCCGCATCTCCGGCGGCGTGTGCTGGGGTTTCTGGGTCCCTCACGCGCGGATCCACTAAATCTGGATCACTTTCAGGGACCCAGAGACCTGGTAAGGTGAAGGGCGCGGGGCCTGCCGCTCCGGCAGAGCCGGCTCATAAAGGAAAGGTGGAGCTTGCTCCCCTGGCAAAATCCGTGGCGAGGTCGGGGCCCCCTGCGCAGGGGCCCAGTAATGGGTCAGTGCGGGGGGCTCCACCGCCGCTGGGTGCCGAGGGGGAGTGGCCTAGCCTGGGGCCGACCGCCGGAGCTGGGGTGGCCAGGCTTTTTGTGGCAACGGGTGTGACGGTAGGGGGTGCTATGCCCCTGAGAGCTGGTGCCGCTGGTCCAGGGGCCCCTGTGAGTAGACCCGGCTCCGGGTCGGCTTCGGGGGTCCCTGCGCGGCCGGCTTCGGGGGGTGTGGCCTCCCAGCTGTCCACGGCGCCAGTAGGAGTGGCCTCTGGGGCCCCCACTGTGCTGCCTGGTGCGGGGGGCGTGGCCTCCCTGTCATCCACGGCACCGGTGGGAGTGGCCTCTGGGGCCCCCACTGTGCTGCCTGGTGCGGGGGGCGTGGCCTCCCTGTCACCCACGGCACCGGTGGGAGTGGCCTCCGGGGCCCCCACTGTGCTGCCTGGTGTGGGGGGCGTGGCCTCCCTGTCATCCACGGCACCGGTGGGAGTGGCCTCTGGGGCCCCCACTGTGCTGCCTGGTGCGGGGGGCGTGGCCTCCCTGTCACCCACGGCACCAGTGGGAGTGGCCTCTGGGCCCCCCACTGTGCTGCCTGGTGCAGGGGGCGTGTCCTCACGGGTAAATCCCGCACAAGTGGGCGTGGCTTCACCCGAAAATGGGCGGGGCTTAGCGCCGGCAGCTGCTGGGAGCAGTAGTGCCACAGCTGTGGCTAAAAATGGAGGTGGTGCCTGCCTGCCGGTGTCCTCTGTGCCCACGGGCTTATCTGGGGCAGGGGCGCCGGCAAAAATAGCTGCAGCACCAGGCTCCCAAAACCCCCCGGCAGGGAAGGTGCTGCCAGCAGGTGGCAGCAGTAGTAATGCTGTTGAAAAACCTGCTGGCAGAAAGTGTGTGGAGAAGAAAAACAACTGTGACCCCAGTGTGCATGTGAGTGGGAGTGGGGCAAGTGGGGTGACTGTCGGTATGGATGTGTCTGTGGTGGAGGAAGCGAGTGCTGGTGTGTCTGTTGCTAGTGGGGGGAGTGGGGGTGGGGCTGGTCCATCTGCCCCCCCGGCTGCTGGTCCCCGGAGTTTTGCGGGGGTAGTAGCCGGGGCCTCGGGGTCTTCTCGGGGGGCTTCCTCACCTCTGGACCTCAGGGACGGTGACTTGCGACGCCGTTTCCTGGAGGCCCTCAAGAAGGGAGAACGGACGATCCAGGTAGAGGGAAGAGAGGTGGACCTGGCCTTTTGGCTAGATAGACATGGCCTGGCCGCCTTCCAAGATAAAAAGGAGGGGGAGACAGCGTGGTCCCTCCCGACAGCCGGGCAGGGGGTGGCCAGGAGGAATGTAGTTCGTCTTCGGTGGAGGGGCAGTGAAGCGTGCCCGCCAAGAGCAAGGGTCGTGGAGCTCCTCCTGAAGATGAACTTCAGGGCGACTGACATATTTGCCCTGATCCATCCTTTTGGTACCCCCATCTTCGACATCAGTTTTGTTCGGCCGGAGGGCCTAGAGCTTTTTTGGTCGAATTTTGAACTGGTGAAGGGGGAGCCCGGCTGGCGAGACTTTGCCGTGCAGGCGGTGTCTCGCCAAAATGGAGTAAAGAGAGTGACCGTTCTAACTAATAACGAGTCGCTCTCTGGGGTCGATATTATGACGTGGCTTTCCCGCTATGGGGAGGTCACGGACGTCCCAAAAAAGAACAGGGACGAGTTTGGCATCTGGTCAGGGGGCTGGACCTTCATGATGAGGTTGAAGGTCTCAGGCGGTACTGTCACCCACATCCCCTCCTCAGCATTCCTGGGGAGGGACAGGATCCTGATCTTCTACCAGGGGCAACCAAAGGTCTGCCACAGGTGCGGTGATCCCCGCCACTTCAGCGCGGGCTGCAAGGTGCAGAAATGTGCCTTGTGTGGCGGGGTAGGTCATCTTGCCGCGGCCTGTGGTGACATTAGGTGTCACCTGTGTGGTGACCTAGGTCACCCGTACAGCCGCTGCCCCCGCTCCTTTTCTAACACCATCTCTGGTCAGGCGGGGGAGAGCCATGGGGGGGTCCCCAGTGGTGCATCCTCTGCTGGAGCCGGAGGTGGGGGCGGGAGAGGAGCTGAGGGGCCGGTGAAGGAAGGCGTGGCCAGTACATCTGCCCACCAGTGGCATCAGGTGAGGCGCCGTGGGGGTAGGGGGCAGGATAAGCCCCAGGCGACCGGGGTGATGTCTGTACCCTCCTCGGAAGCGGCAGCCGGTGCCCCTGAGGCCCTGGGGGAGGAGGCGGTGAGCGAGGAGATCAGGAGGATGGAGAGGGAGGAGGTGGCTGCTTCTGATGACTCCTCCCAGTATGAAAGTCTGGACGAGGAGGTGGTGGAGCAGCCTAAAACAAAAGGTGACAATAAGACCAGTAAGAGTCGGAGGAGGAACCGAAAAGGGGCAAAAACATCTAAGGCCCCCCCCCTGGCCACTAAGGTGCCTACGGAAGGGCTCACCGGCTCCCCTCTGATCCCCCTCTCCAACCGGTTCCATGCCCTCGATGACTCTGCTGTGTCGGAGGTCGGGGGTGAGGGACCGGCGGTAACATCTGAGGTGCCTTCAGGGAGCGGCGGGGTCCGTCCTCCGGAGGGCTCACTTTCCTCTGGGGGGGGGGACTGCCCTGGGGTCCAGGGGTGAGGAACCCGGTAAGACTGGGAAGGTGGTGACGGGTGCTATGGACACCTCGGTGTCACTAAAGAGGAGGGGAGAGTCTGGCTCCTCCTCTGAGGGTGAAAAAGATAAATTGAGGGGTGCGGTTAAAAAGAAGGCCGTCTAACTCAATCACCCATGATGGCGGAACCTACCCCGTTGACTCTGGCGTCGATTAATGTCGCCAGTATAAAGTCAGATGCGGCCAGATTTATGGCCTTTGATTTTTTCAACCGAGTTGAGGCTGACATTTTATTTTTGCAGGAGACCAGACTAACGGATATGGGGGCCATTTACAAAGCAAGGAGGGAGTGGAGGTGTGGGCCCTCATACTGGTCTCTTGCGGCCGAGCCGTATAGCGGGGTAGCGGTCCTTTTTAAGGCCGCTTCGGTGGAATGCAGACGGGTGATCGAGGTAGAAATGGGGAGGTGCTTGGTCCTTGACGTCTTCATGGGGGGACAGGAGCTCCGGCTCATTAACATCTATGGTCCACAGTCAGAGTGGGACCGTAAATGTCTCTTCCTGAAGATCAAGCCCTATCTTTTTACCAGCCGGCAGGTGGTCTTCGGTGGGGACTTTAATACTATAACTAGACCCCGTGATAGGGGAGGCCCCGGAGACCAAAGGCTGGCTTTTGATAGTAATACCCTTAACAGCATAGCAAGCGAAGCTCGCCTGGTGGATGTCCACATCCGGCATACCCCAGGTCACGGGGGTTTCACCTTTCATAGGGGTAGTTGTAGGTCTAGGATAGATAGGTTTTTTTTAAAGGAGGAAGCCGTCTCTTCTGCAGTGTCCGCTGTTGAGGTGGAATTCTCCGATCACTGTTTCATTTCCTTTTCTTTGAATGTTGCAGAGACTCCCCGGATAGGGAGAGGCCTATGGAAGCTGAATTCGTCCCTGTTGGAAGAAGCGGATGTAAGACAATCCTTTGAGGAATTTCTTCAGAGCCAGGTACCTCTCTTGGGTCTCTGTAGCAGTAAGTCTGAGTGGTGGGAGATCTTCAAAACAAGGGTTGCGGGGTTCTTCCGTCAGCTTTCGAGCCTCAGAGGCCTGAACAGGTACCGCCTGTATCGGGAGCTGGGGAGGAAACTCGAGCAGCTCGTCTCGACTGGAGGGGACCGTGAGGAAATCTCCAGGGTGAAAGCCTTGCTCAAGGGGTGCCAGTATGATAGGCACACATCCTTAGTTTTTGAGAGGGATTTCGGGAGGTACCGCTCGCCCGACCCCTACAGGAACTGCAGGATGTCAGTGAGTTGCAAGATGGTAACAGGACTGATCGACAGTACAGGTTCCCTGAACAGATCCAAATCAGGGATCCTGGAGGTGGTCAGATCCTTCTACTCGCATCTCTTGGGAAGGAGGGATCCAGATCGGGATGAGATGTCGGCTTTCCTGGCTGAAACCATCCCTGAACCAGGGGATGACCCCTCTCTTCATGGTTTGGCAGAAGCAATCAGGGAAGAGGAAGTGAGACGGGCCATTGATGGGCTCCGGCCCAAAAAATCGCCCGGTCCGGATGGCTTAACATCCGAGTTTTACAGGACTTTTAGGGACTCTTTGGTCCCCCTCATGACTGAGGTTTTTAATGAATGTCTCTCCTCGGACATTCTTCCCGGTTCAATGAGGAAGTCCGCCCTGATTATCCTGTCAAAGGGTAAAGACTCGTCCCGTATTGAGAATTGGCGTCCCATAGCGCTTCTCAATATGGACCGAAAGGTTCTGGCAAAGGTGCTTTTCAATCGGTTGGTGAAGTTTGCACCCCGGCTCCTTTCGGGGGCCCAGCACTGCTCTGTTCCAGGCCGCAGTACTTTTAGTGCTGTGCTCGGTGTCCGAGAGGCAGTGGAGCAGGGCAGGGCAGGTCTCTGGAAGGGGTACTTGCTGTCCTTAGACCAGGCGAAGGCCTTTGACCGGGTTAACCATGAGTACCTCTGGTCCGTCCTTCTGAGGTACGGTCTGCCCGGGAGGTTTGTTGATTGGTTGAGAGTATTATACAATGGGGCAGAGACTTTTCCGCTTGTGAACGGTTGGGTCGGACCCCCTTTTGAGGTGAGGTCTGGTGTCCGCCAGGGCTGTCCTCTGAGCCCACTGTTATACGTGTTCGCGATCGACCCCTTTTTAAGGAGAGTGGAACGCGGACCGTTGGTGGGAGTCGGGATGGACCGGGCGGAGCCAGAGGCCACCTTGAGGGTAGTGGCGTACGCCGACGACGTTTCCCTCTTTGTATCCTCGAGAGAGGAGGCGGACTGGGTCATGTCTGAAGTTGAGCGCTACTCGGTGGCTTCTGGGTCCATGATCAACCGGGATAAGTGTGAGAGTCTCTGGCTGGGAGGGGGAGATCCAAGTTTCGATCTCCCGGACACCCTTCCAGGGCCTCAGGCCACAGCAAAAATTTTAGGCATCAGTTTCGGCCCGGGGGACTATCCCCAGCAAAACTGGGAGGGCAGACTTAAGATTGCCGCCCAGAAGGTGGATCAGTGGAAGGGTTGGTCCTTGACCCTGAGGGAAAGGGTTAACCTGGCCAAGGGGTATTTGCTCCCTTTATTAATATACCTGGGCAGCGTCTGCATCTTGCCAGAACCTCTTTGGACACGGGTCTACAGCCTGTTCTTCCAACTATTATGGGGGAATAGGCTGAACCTGATCAAGAGGGAGGTCACGTACCGCACGAGGAGACTAGGAGGGTTGGGTATGGTCAACCCGGTGGTGTTTCTAGTAAACACCTTTCTTAAGGCAAACATCGCCAACCTCTGGTTAGAGAGGGCTCCTCCGTGGGTATTCTCCTGTAGGGGGTGGTTTCGGCCTTTCTTCCAGGAATGGGAGACAGGAGGGCGGGTGAAGGACCTTCGCACGCCTCATGGGCATCTTCCGGCTTATGCTACCCTGGTTGTGAAGGCGATCCGCCGGTGGGGTCTGGGAGTGTGGGAGATCAGGACCTTGTCAAGGAGGTTACTTGACAATAGGGTTCTGTTGACCCACTTCCAGAAGCCCCTGGCCCTCAAGGATTGCCCAAGCCGGGATCTGGAGGTGGGGCTCGGGTTATTAAACTCTAAGCGGATCCCCTTGAAGTTTTGGGACTTGACTTGGCGCTGCTTCCATGGGAGACTGTATGTGAGGGGCAACCTGAAGTACAGGAACTCTGATGACCGGGATTGTCCCCGCGAGGAGTGTGGCGGCATGCTTGAAAGCATGGAGCACTTCCTGCTTCAATGTCCCTTTAATACAGAGGTCTACAGTAGGGTGGGTGCTTCCATTGGCTGGCCTAGGCTGGCAGGCCTTTCCTATGCGGAGTGGGCCTATGGGGCATTCAGGTCCCTTGGTGGCCGAGATCGGGGCACTGTCTTCTTAGTTAGTTTAGTGACTAGGTTTTACACGTGGAATGCACGGTGTTTAGTGTCCACCCAGCATAAAGTCCTCCCCCGGGAAGAGGTGATTAGGAACATCCTGGGTGACCTGGCAAAAGTGCGCTCGCTGGGGTATGAGAGGCTGGGTGCAGGGAGGGCTTCCCTTCTATGGAGGGGGTTCTCATTTAATGTGCCCTAGGGAGAGTTAGGGTATGTGTGTCTGTGATAGGGTTAGTTTAGTCCTTTCTATATTTTATATTTATTTGTAGGGTCAGATGGATGTGTAGGGTCAGGGAGGGACAGGTAGGGACAGTCTTTAGGGATAGGTAGTTAGCATTAGGTTGGTAGTGAGGGTCAGAGAGGGACAGGTAGGGACAGGTAGGGATAGATTGGTAGGGCGGTAGGGACAGGTTTTTCTTTTTCTTTAATAGGGAGGGACAGGGTGTTTGTGTGCTAGATTAGGGTGAGAACCTCGGTAGTCTCCAGTTTCCTGGTGGTGGGCTGCTCCCCTCACACGATAGGTTTTTGTTTTACGGTATTGGAAACCCGAATATAGGGCTTGCAAGTACTGAACTTGGGTCTGACTTTTGTTCATGGTTATGGTCATTTGTTTATATTGTGCTATTGTTATGTTGTGTTTGCTTTGGTTATGTTGAGTACTGTATATACATGTATAGTTTTGTGTATTGTATGTATGTGTAATTTGCGCACGGGGGGGTTAGTGTAGGTTGGGTGGTGGGTTTCAGGGGGGGAGGGGGAGGGTTTTTTGGGAGAATGGACGTCCTACGGGATGCGGGAAAAAGGACCCGTTATTTGTGGGCCACAAACTTTCGTGGGACCTAAAAAGAGATGCTGTGATAAGGCCACAGACTTTCGTGGGACCTTGGGTGTTAAAAAATGGTGGTGGGGAAAAAAAAAAATAAAATAAAAAAAAAAAATAATATAAAAAACTACAAAAAAAAGGTTTTGCTGTGTATTAAGTTTTGTTTCGGCCAGGTGGCCTATTTCTTTGTTTTTGGCAGTGGGCCAGTTTGTTGTTTTGTTTTTGGGGTTTAGGTATGAATGTGGAGTGAATGTTGGAAGGGGATATTTTTGGAAAAAAAGGTTTAAGGTCTTCCCTTGCTGGGGGGGTTTTGGGAAATGGACTTTATGTTATGAACATTGTAGGACATTTTTGCTTTGCTTTATAATTTATACTGGACATTATAATTTTGGATTTGTTTGTGTTTCGTTGGGGTTTGTGTCTTGGTTATTTGTGTAGTGTGTTTTTATGGTTTGTTTTATATTTTTATAATAAAAGAGCTCCAGTTCAGCCTGCTGCAGCTTCATTCAGGAAGTGGTGGAGGTGGAGCCTGCAGTGAGCTGTGTGCCGTGTGCTTCCTGGACTGTTTGGCTGTGTTTGGAGAGAGCTCCTGGGAAGGGAGGTTTTTTTTTTTTTTCTATCTGGGACTTTTTGTCTGCCCCCTTCCCAGGAAAGAGGGCTCAGAGTGGGACTGGCCTCCGGGGCTGGGCCCCCGGCTCCCACCTCCCGGTCCAAGCTGGCGGGGGGTGGGAGGAACACCAAGCCGGCTAAGGCTACAAGATCTGGCCAAGGCAGCAGGGGTTCCAGCATGAGGACCCGGAGGACCCCCGAGGCTACGACCGCGGCGGCTCCTCCCTCCGGAGGTAGGTCGAGTACGAGCGGAGGTGCTGCAGCGGTGCCCCCTGATTGGGGTACCAAGGCGTCGAGGGAGGCAACCGTCACCTATGCCTCCCGTATACATGCGCACCTCTGCGAGTATGAGGACGCCACAAAGAAGCTAAGTTCCCTCTGGGGGGAGTTGAGGGTGGCTCAGGAGAGGTCCGTGAGGGCCTCTGGCAGTAAGAAGCCTGAGCTATCCGCCGCGGTCCGGAAGATCAAGCGGGCCATTCAAGACCTGGAAGACCGCAGGAGCACCATACTGGCAGGAAGTGGACCCTTCATGGAGAAGCTGCTTAATGATGACCGGTTCAGAGCCATGACCGGTGGGGCTCTGGAGGGGTCGCAGGGCCCCGGCCAGGCGGTGGAGGAGGAGGAAGAAGAGGTATGCGTGGAGGAGGTCGCACCCTACCCACCGCCTGGTGGCCTGGTAAGTGATCTCCAGGCATCGCATAGCGGGATAGCCCCTGAGCAGATGGCTCTCCCGTCTGATTCTAGCCCTTCAGAGGGCAGCGGGAGCGAGGGGGAGGATGAGGAGGATGGGAGCAGTAGCAGTGAGGGGGGCTGCCTTATCATGCAGCAGATCCAGCAGATCGAGTCCCCGGTACGTTTTGGTCAGCTTACGTTCGGGGATGAGATCTGCGAGGATGAGGCACCCGTGAGGGGGATGAAGAGAAAAGCAAAAAAAAAGAGAAAAACAACTGTTGCGCACAAGTTTGTGTATGTCCCCCTCTCTGGGGCCCCCCTGTCCCGTTGTGCGGCACCCGCCACCCACCCCGGCTTGGACTCTGTTGTGGGTCCACAGCGAGGGAGCGGGGAGACTATAGGCCATGGCACGCAGAGCGCTGCCCCTGTTTGTGGTAATGGAGGCAGTGGGTCCAAGATGTCTGATATGGAGCATGGCACGGAGGGCGGCCCGACGGTGGGTGTGATCTATGGTGGTGCTCAGGCTGGATCCCCTGTAAAAGGGAGGTCTGGCCTGGCACCTGGTGCGCCTGCTGGCGTGCGGGGGGCGGCTTGTACATCTGCCGCTGCCTCCTGCTCTGCTGGCGGCGCACCGACAGCCGGGGCCGCATCTCCGGCGGCGTGTGCTGGGGTTTCTGGGTCCCTCACGCGCGGATCCACTAAATCTGGATCACTTTCAGGGACCCAGAGACCTGGTAAGGTGAAGGGCGCGGGGCCTGCCGCTCCGGCAGAGCCGGCTCATAAAGGAAAGGTGGAGCTTGCTCCCCTGGCAAAATCCGTGGCGAGGTCGGGGCCCCCTGCGCAGGGGCCCAGTAATGGGTCAGTGCGGGGGGCTCCACCGCCGCTGGGTGCCGAGGGGGAGTGGCCTAGCCTGGGGCCGACCGCCGGAGCTGGGGTGGCCAGGCTTTTTGTGGCAACGGGTGTGACGGTAGGGGGTGCTATGCCCCTGAGAGCTGGTGCCGCTGGTCCAGGGGCCCCTGTGAGTAGACCCGGCTCCGGGTCGGCTTCGGGGGTCCCTGCGCGGCCGGCTTCGGGGGGTGTGGCCTCCCAGCTGTCCACGGCGCCAGTAGGAGTGGCCTCTGGGGCCCCCACTGTGCTGCCTGGTGCGGGGGGCGTGGCCTCCCTGTCATCCACGGCACCGGTGGGAGTGGCCTCTGGGGCCCCCACTGTGCTGCCTGGTGCGGGGGGCGTGGCCTCCCTGTCACCCACGGCACCGGTGGGAGTGGCCTCCGGGGCCCCCACTGTGCTGCCTGGTGTGGGGGGCGTGGCCTCCCTGTCATCCACGGCACCGGTGGGAGTGGCCTCTGGGGCCCCCACTGTGCTGCCTGGTGCGGGGGGCGTGGCCTCCCTGTCACCCACGGCACCAGTGGGAGTGGCCTCTGGGGCCCCCACTGTGCTGCCTGGTGCAGGGGGCGTGTCCTCACGGGTAAATCCCGCACAAGTGGGCGTGGCTTCACCCGAAAATGGGCGGGGCTTAGCGCCGGCAGCTGCTGGGAGCAGTAGTGCCACAGCTGTGGCTAAAAATGGAGGTGGTGCCTGCCTGCCGGTGTCCTCTGTGCCCACGGGCTTATCTGGGGCAGGGGCGCCGGCAAAAATAGCTGCAGCACCAGGCTCCCAAAACCCCCCGGCAGGGAAGGTGCTGCCAGCAGGTGGCAGCAGTAGTAATGCTGTTGAAAAACCTGCTGGCAGAAAGTGTGTGGAGAAGAAAAACAACTGTGACACCAGTGTGCATGTGAGTGGGAGTGGGGTGACTGTCGGTATGGATGTGTCTGTGGTGGAGGAAGCGAGTGCTGGTGTGTCTGTTGCTAGTGGGGGGAGTGGGGGTGGGGCTGGTCCATCTGCCCCCCCGGCTGCTGGTCCCCGGAGTTTTGCGGGGGTAGTAGCCGGGGCCTCGGGGTCTTCTCGGGGGGCTTCCTCACCTCTGGACCTCAGGGACGGTGACTTGCGACGCCGTTTCCTGGAGGCCCTCAAGAAGGGAGAACGGACGATCCAGGTAGAGGGAAGAGAGGTGGACCTGGCCTTTTGGCTAGATAGACATGGCCTGGCCGCCTTCCAAGATAAAAAGGAGGGGGAGACAGCGTGGTCCCTCCCGACAGCCGGGCAGGGGGTGGCCAGGAGGAATGTAGTTCGTCTTCGGTGGAGGGGCAGTGAAGCGTGCCCGCCAAGAGCAAGGGTCGTGGAGCTCCTCCTGAAGATGAACTTCAGGGCGACTGACATCTTTGCCCTGATCCATCCTTTTGGTACCCCCATCTTCGACATCAGTTTTGTTCGGCCGGAGGGCCTAGAGCTTTTTTGGTCGAATTTTGAACTGGTGAAGGGGGAGCCCGGCTGGCGAGACTTTGCCGTGCAGGCGGTGTCTCGCCAAAATGGAGTAAAGAGAGTGACCGTTCTAACTAATAACGAGTCGCTCTCTGGGGTCGATATTATGACGTGGCTTTCCCGCTATGGGGAGGTCACGGACGTCCCAAAAAAGAACAGGGACGAGTTTGGCATCTGGTCAGGGGGCTGGACCTTCATGATGAGGTTGAAGGTCTCAGGCGGTACTGTCACCCACATCCCCTCCTCAGCATTCCTGGGGAGGGACAGGATCCTGATCTTCTACCAGGGGCAACCAAAGGTCTGCCACAGGTGCGGTGATCCCCGCCACTTCAGCGCGGGCTGCAAGGTGCAGAAATGTGCCTTGTGTGGCGGGGTAGGTCATCTTGCCGCGGCCTGTGGTGACATTAGGTGTCACCTGTGTGGTGACCTAGGTCACCTGTACAGCCGCTGCCCCCGCTCCTTTTCTAACACCATCTCTGGTCAGGCGGGGGAGAGCCATGGGGGGGTCCCCAGCGGTGCATCCTCTGCTGGAGCCGGAGGTGGGGGCGGGAGAGGAGCTGAGGGGCCGGTGAAGGAAGGCGTGGCCAGTACATCTGCCCACCAGTGGCATCAGGTGAGGCGCCGTGGGGGTAGGGGGCAGGATAAGCCCCAGGCGACTGGGGTGATGTCTGTACCCTCCTCGGAAGCGGCAGCCGGTGCCCCTGAGGCCCTGGGGGAGGAGGCGGTGAGCGAGGAGATCAGGAGGATGGAGAGGGAGGAGGTGGCTGCTTCTGATGACTCCTCCCAGTATGAAAGTCTGGACGAGGAGGTGGTGGAGCAGCCTAAAACAAAAGGTGACAATAAGACCAGTAAGAGTCGGAGGAGGAACCGAAAAGGGGCAAAAACATCTAAGGCCCCCCCCCTGGCCACTAAGGTGCCTACGGAAGGGCTCACCGGCTCCCCTCTGATCCCCCTCTCCAACCGGTTCCATGCCCTCGATGACTCTGCTGTGTCGGAGGTCGGGGGTGAGGGACCGGCGGTAACATCTGAGGTGCCTTCAGGGAGCGGCGGGGTCCGTCCTCCGGAGGGCTCACTTTCCTCTGGGGGGGGGACTGCCCTGGGGTCCAGGGGTGAGGAACCCGGTAAGACTGGGAAGGTGGTGACGGGTGCTATGGACACCTCGGTGTCACTAAAGAGGAGGGGAGAGTCTGGCTCCTCCTCTGAGGGTGAAAAAGGTAAATTGAGGGGTGCGGTTAAAAAGAAGGCCGTCTAACTCAATCACCCATGATGGCGGAACCTACCCCGTTGACTCTGGCGTTGATTAATGTCGCCAGTATAAAGTCAGATGCGGCCAGATTTATGGCCTTTGATTTTTTCAACCGAGTTGAGGCTGACATTTTATTTTTGCAGGAGACCAGACTAACGGACATAGGGGCCATTTACAAAGCAAGGAGGGAGTGGAGGTGCGGGCCCTCATACTGGTCTCTTGCGGCCGAGCCGTATAGCGGGGTAGCGGTCCTTTTTAAGGCCGCTTTGGTGGAATGCAGACGGGTGATCGAGGTAGAAATGGGGAGGTGCTTGGTCCTTGACGTCTTCATGGGGGGACAGGAGCTCCGGCTCATTAACATCTATGGTCCACAGTCAGAGTGGGACCGTAAATGTCTCTTCCTGAAGATCAAGCCCTATCTTTTTACCAGCCGGCAGGTGGTCTTCGGTGGGGACTTTAATACTATAACCAGATCCCGTGATAGGGGAGGCCCCGGAGACCGAAGGCTGGCATTTGATAGTAATACCCTTAACAGCATAGCAAGCGAAGCTCGCCTGGTGGATGTCCACATCCGGCACACCCCAGGTCACGGGGGTTTCACCTTTCATAGGGGTAGTTGTAGGTCTAGGAAAGATAGGTTTTTTTTAAAGGAGGAAGCCGTCTCTTCTGCAGTGTCCGCTGTTGAGGTGGAATTCTCCGATCACTGTTTCATTTCCTTTTCTTTGAATGTTGCAGAGACTCCCCGGATAGGGAGAGGCCTATGGAAGCTGAATTCGTCCCTGTTGGAAGAAGCGGATGTGAGACAATCCTTTGAGGAATTTCTTCAGAGCCAGGTGCCTCTCTTGGGTCTCTGTAGCAGTAAGTCTGAGTGGTGGGAGATCTTCAAAACAAGGGTTGCGGGGTTCTTCCGTCAGCTTTCGAGCCTCAGAGGCCTGAACAGGTACCACCTGTATCGGGAGCTGGGGAGGAAATTCGAGCAGCTCGTCTCGACTGGAGGGGACCGTGAGGAAATCTCCAGGGTGAAGGCCTTGCTCAAGGGGTGCCAGTATGATAGGTACACATCCTTAGTTTTTGAGAGGGATTTCGGGAGGTACCGCTCGCCCGACCCCTACAGGAACTGCAGGATGTCAGTGAGTTGCAAGATGGTAGCAGGACTGATCGACAGTACGGGTTCCCTGAACAGATCCAAATCAGGGATCCTGGAGGTGGTCAGATCCTTCTACTCGCATCTCTTGGGAAGGAGGGATCCAGATCGGGATGAGATGTCGGCTTTCCTGGCTGAAACCATCCCTGAACCAGGGGATGACCCCTCTCTTCATGGTTTGGCAGAAGCAATCAGGGAAGAGGAAGTGAGACGGGCCATTGATGGGCTCCGGCCCAAAAAATCGCCCGGTCCGAATGGTTTAACATCCGAGTTTTACAGGACTTTTAGGGACTCTTTGGTCCCCCTCATGACTGAGGTTTTTAATGAATGTCTCTCCTCGGACATTCTTCCCGGTTCAATGAGGAAGTCCGCCCTGATTATCCTGTCAAAGGGTAAAGACTCGTCCCGTATTGAGAATTGGCGTCCCATAGCGCTTCTCAATACGGACCGAAAGGTTCTGGCAAAGGTGCTTTTCAATCGGTTGGTGAAGTTTGCACCCCGGCTCCTTTCGGGGGCCCAGCACTGCTCTGTTCCAGGCCGCAGTACTTTTAGTGCTGTGCTCGGTGTCCGAGAGGCAGTGGAGCAGGGCAGGGCAGGTCTCTGGAAGGGGTACTTGCTGTCCTTAGACCAGGCGAAGGCCTTTGACCGGGTAAACCATGAGTACCTCTGGTCCGTCCTTCTGAGGTACGGTCTGCCCGGGAGGTTTGTTGATTGGTTGAGAGTATTATACAATGGGGCAGAGACTTTTCCGCTTGTGAACGGTTGGGTCGGACCCCCTTTTGAGGTGAGGTCTGGTGTCCGCCAGGGCTGTCCTCTGAGCCCACTGTTATACGTGTTCGCGATCGACCCCTTTTTAAGGAGAGTGGAACGCGGACCGTTGGTGGGAGTCGGGATGGACCGGGCGGAGCCAGAGGCCACCTTGAGGGTAGTGGCGTACGCCGACGACGTTTCCCTCTTTGTATCCTCGAGAGAGGAGGCGGACTGGGTCATGTCTGAAATTGAGCGCTACTCGGTGGCTTCTGGGTCCATGATCAACCGGGATAAGTGTGAGAGTCTCTGGCTGGGAGGGGGAGATCCAAGTTTCGATCTCCCGGACACCCTTCCAGGGCCTCAGGCCACAGCAAAAATTTTAGGCATCAGTTTCGGCCCGGGGGACTATCCCCAGCAAAACTGGGAGGGCAGACTTAAGATTGCCGCCCAGAAGGTGGATCAGTGGAAGGGTTGGTCCTTGACCCTGAGGGAAAGGGTTAACCTGGCCAAAGGGTATTTGCTCCCATTATTAATATACCTGGGCAGCGTCTGCATCTTGCCAGAACCTCTTTGGACACGGGTCTACAGCCTGTTCTTCCAACTATTATGGGGGAATAGGCTGAACCTGATCAAGAGGGAGGTCACGTACCGCACGAGGAGACTAGGAGGGTTGGGTATGGTCAACCCTGTGGTGTTTCTAGTAAACACCTTTCTTAAGGCAAACATCGCCAACCTCTGGTTAGAGAGGGCTCCTCCGTGGGTATTCTCCTGTAGGGGGTGGTTTCGGCCTTTCTTCCAGGAATGGGAGACAGGAGGGCGGGTGAAGGACCTTCGCACGCCTCATGGGCATCTTCCGGCTTATGCTACCCTGGTTGTGGAGGTGATCCGCCGGTGGGGTCTGGGAGTGTGGGAGATCAGGACCTTGTCAAGGAGGTTACTTGACAATAGGGTTCTGTTGACCCACTTCCAGAAGCCCCTGGCCCTCAAGGATTGCCCAAGCCGGGATCTGGAGGTGGGGCTCGGGTTATTAAACTCTAAGCGGATCCCCTTGAAGTTTTGGGACTTGACTTGGCGCTGCTTCCATGGGAGACTGTATGTGAGGGGCAACCTGAAGTACAGGAACTCTGATGACCGGGATTGTCCCCGCGAGGAGTGTGGCGGCATGCTTGAAAGCATGGAGCACTTCCTGCTTCAATGTCCCTTTAATACAGAGGTCTACAATAGGGTGGGTGCTTCCATTGGCTGGCCTAGGCTGGCAGGCCTTTCCTATGCGGAGTGGGCCTATGGGGCATTCAGGTCCCTTGGTGGCCGAGATCGGGGCACTGTCGTCTTAGTTAGTTTAGTGACTAGGTTTTACACGTGGAATGAACGGTGTTTAGTGTCCACCCAGCATAAAGTCCTCCCCCGGGAAGAGGTGATTAGGAACATCCTGGGTGACCTGGCAAAAGTGCGCTCGCTGGAGTATGAGAGGCTGGGTGCAGGGAGGGCTTCCCTTCTATGGAGGGGGTTCTCATTTAATGTGCCCTAGGGAGAGTTAGGGTATGTGTGTCTGTGATAGGGTTAGTTTAGTCCTTTCTATATTTTATATTTATTTGTAGGGTCAGATGGATGTGTAGGGTCAGGGAGGGACAGGTAGGGACAGTCTTTAGGGATAGGTAGTTAGCATTAGGTTGGTAGTGAGGGTCAGAGAGGGACAGGTAGGGATAGATTGGTAGGGCGGTAGGGACAGGTTTTTCTTTTTCTTTAATAGGGAGGGACAGGGTGTTTGTGTGCTAGATTAGGGTGAGAACCTCGGTAGTCTCCAGTTTCCTGGTGGTGGGCTGCTCCCCTCACATTATAGTTTTTTGTTTTACGGTATTGGAAACCCGAATATAGGGCTTGCAAGTACTGAACTTGGGTCTGACTTTTGTTCATGGTTATGGTCATTTGTTTATTGTGCTATTGTTATGTTGTGTTTGCTTTGGTTATGTTGAGTACTGTATATACATGTATAGTTTTGTGTATTGTATGTATGTGTAATTTGCGCACGGGGGGATTAGTGTTGGTTGGGTGGGGGGTTTCAGGGGGGGAGGGGGAGGGGTTTTTGGGAGAATGGACGTCCTACGGGATGCGGGAAAAAGGACCCGTTATTTGTGGGCCACAAACTTTCGTGGGACCTAAAAAGAGATGCTGTGATAAGGCCACAGACTTTCGTGGGACCTTGGGTGTTAAAAAATGGTGGTGGGAAAAAAAAAAAAAAAAAAAAAAATAATAAAAATAGGGTTGTTGTGCATTAAATTTTCGGCCAGGTGGCCTATTTCTTTATTTTTGGCGATGGGCCAGTTATTTAGTTTTCCTTTTTTGTTAGGGGGTTAGGTATGAATGTGCAGGTATGGATGTTGTGTATGCTGGGGGTCGGGTGCGTTTTAGGGCGCACCCTGGAGGTATGGTAGGGTCTTCCCTTGCTGGGGGGTCTCCTAGAGAGTCTGCTGGAGGACTTGGACTTTGTGTCGTCACATATTATTTTTTTGTTGGACTTGTATAATTTCAGATTTTAGGTTATGTCTTGCTGGGGTTTTGTTGGTTGTTAGTTGTTTGTTTGTTGTATAATTGTATCTGTGGTTTGGTTTTTGTGTTTTGTATATGTGTTTTTGTACTTTTATAATAAAAGAGCTCCAGTTCAGCCTGCTGCAGCTTGTTTCAGGAAGTGGTGGAGGTGGAGCCTGCAGCGAGCTGTGCTGAGTGTGCTTCCTGGACTGTTTGGCTGCTGTGGAGAGAGCTCCTGGGAAGGGAGGTTTTTTTTTTCTTGTCATCTGGGACTTTTTGTCTGCCCCCTTCCCAGGAAAAAAGGCTCATAGTGGGACTAGCCTCCGGGGCTGGGCCCCCGGCTCCCACCTCCCGGTCCAAGCTGGCGGGGGGTGGGAGGAACACCAAGCCGGCTAAGGCGACAAGATCTGGCCAAGACAGCAGGGGTTCCAGCATGAGGACCCGGAGGACCCCCGAGGCTGCGACCGCGGCGGCTCCTCCCTCCGGAGGTAGGTCGAGTACTAGCGGAGGTGCTGCAGCGGTGCCCCCTGATTGGGGTACCAAGGCGGCGAGGGAGGCAACCGTCACCTATGCCTCCCGTATACATGCGCACCTCTGTGAATATGAGGACGCTACAAAAAAGCTAAGTTCCCTCTGGGGGGAGTTGAGGGTGGCTCAGGAGAGGTCCGAGAGGGCCTCTGGCAGTAAGAAGCCTGAGCTATTCGCCGCGGTCCGGAAGATCAAGTGGGCCATACAAGACCTGGAGGACCGCAGGAGCACCATCATGGCGGGCAGCGGACCCTTTAAGGAAAAGTTGCAGAATGATAGCCGGTTCAGAGCCATGACCGGTGGGGCTCTGGAGGGGTCGCAGGGCCCCAGCCAGGCGGTGGTGGAGGAAGAGGTATGCGTGGAGGAGGCTGCACCCTACCTGCCGCCTGGTGGCCTGGTAAGTGATCTCCAGGCATCGCATAGCGGGATAGCCCCTGAGCAGATGGCTCTCCCGTCGGATTCTAGCCCTTCAGAGGGCAGCGGGAGCGAGGGGGAGGATGAGGAGGATGGGAGCAGTAGCAGTGAGGGGGGCTGCCTTATCATGCAGCAGATCCAGCAGATCGAGTCCCCGGTACGTTTTGGTCAGCTTACGTTCGGGGATGAGATCTGCGAGGATGAGGCACCCGTGAGGGGGATGAAGAGAAAAGCAAAAAAAAAAGAGAAAAACAACTGTTGCGCACAAATTTGTGTATGTCCCCCTCTCTGGGGCCTCCCTGTCCCGTTGTGCGGCACCCGCTACCCACCCCGGCTTGGACTCTGTTGTGGGTCCACAGCGAGGGAGCGGGGAGAATATAGGCCATGGCATGCGGAGCGCTGTCTCTGTTTGTGGTAATGGAGGCAGTGGGGCGGAGGTGTCTGATATGGAGCATGGCACGGAGGGCGGCCCGACGGTGGGTGTGATCTATGGTGGTGCTCAGGCTGGATCCCCTGTAAAAGGGAGGTCTGGCCTGGCACCTGGTGCGCCTGCTGGCGTGCAGGGGGCGGCTTGTACATCTGCCGCTGCCTCCTGCTCTGCTGGCGGCGCACCGACAGCCGGGGCCGCATCTCCGGCGGCGTGTGCTGGGGTTTCTGGGTCCCTCACGCGCGGATCCACTAAATCTGGATCACTTTCAGGGACCCAGAGACCTGGTAAGGTGAAGGGCGCGGGGCCTGCCGCTCCGGCAGAGCCGGCTCATAAAGGAAAGGTGGGGCTTGCTCCCCTGGCAAAATCCGTGGCGAGGTCGGGGCCCCCTGCGCAGGGGCCCAGTAATGGGTCAGCGCGGGGGGCTCCACCGCCGCTGGGTGCCGGAGGGGGAGTGGCCTAGCCTGGGGCCGGCCGCCGGAGCTGGGGTGGCCAGGCTTTTTGTCGTAAAGGGTGTGACGGTAGGGGGTGCTATGCCCCTGAGAGCTGGTGCCGCTGGTCCAGGGGCCCCTGTGAGTAGACCCGGTTCCGGGTCGGTTTCGGGGGTCCCAGCGCGTCCGGCTTCGGGGGGCGTGGCCTCCCAGCCGTCCACGGCGCCAGTAGGAGTGGCCTCTGGGGCCCCCACCGTGCTGCCTGGTGCGGGGGGCGTGGCCTCCCTGTCACCAAAGGCACCGGTGGGAGTGGCCTCTGGGGCCCCCGCCGTGCTGCCTGGTGTGGGGGGCGTGGCCTCCCTGTCATCCACGGCACCGGTGGGAGTGGCCTCTGGGGCCCCCACCGTGCTGCCTGGTGCGGGGGGTGTGGCCTCTCTGTCATCCAAGGCGCCGGTGGGAGTGGCCTCTGAGGCCCCCACTGTGCTTCCTGGTGCAGGGGGCGTGGCCTCCCTGTCACCCACGGCACCAGTGGGAGTGGCCTCTGGGCCCCCCACTGTGCTGCCTGGTGCAGGGGGCGTGTCCTCGCGGGTAAATCCAGCACAAGTGGGCGTGGCTTCACCCGAAAAGGGGCGGGGCTTAGCGCCGGCAGCTGCTGGGAGCAGTAGTGCCACAGCTGTGGCTAAAAATGAAGGTGGTGCCTGCCTGCCAGTGTCCTCTGTGCCCACGGGCTTATCTGGGGCAGGGGCGCCGGCAAAAATAGCTGCAGCACCAGGCTCCCAAAACCCCCCGGCAGGGAAGGTGCTGCCAGCAGGTGGCAGCAGTAGTAATGCTGTTGGAAAACCTGCTGGCAGAAAGTGTGTGGAGAAAAAAAACAACTGTGACCCCAGTGTGCATGTGAGTGGGAGTGGGGCGACTGTCGGTATGGATGTGTCTGTGGTGGAGGAAGCGAGTGCTGGTGTGTCTGTTGCTAGTGGGGGTGGGGCTGGTCCATCTGCCCCCCCGGCTGCTGGTCCCCGGAGTTTTGCGGGGGTAGTAGCCGGGGCCTCGGGGTCTTCTCGGGGGGCTTCCTCACCTCTGGACCTCAGGGACGGTGACTTGCGACGCCGTTTCCTGGAGGCCCTCAAGAAGGGAGAACGGACGATCCAGGTAGAGGGAAGAGAGGTGGACCTGGCCTTTTGGCTAGATAGACATGGCCTGGCCGCCTTCCAAGATAAAAAGGAGGGGGAGACAGCGTGGTCCCTCCCGACAGCCGGGCAGGGGGTGGCCAGGAGGAATGTAGTTCGTCTTCGGTGGAGGGGCAGTGAAGCGTGCCCGCCAAGAGCAAGGGTCGTGGAGCTCCTCCTGAAGATGAACTTCAGGGCGACTGACATCTTTGCCCTGATCCATCCTTTTGGTACCCCCATCTTCAACATCAGTTTTGTTCGGCCGGAGGGCCTAGAGCTTTTTTGGTCGAATTTTGAACTGGTGAAGGGGGAGCCCGGCTGGCGAGACTTTGCCGTGCAGGCGGTGTCTCGCCAAAATGGAGTAAAGAGAGTGACCGTTTTAACTAATAACGAGTCGCTCTCTGGGGTCGATATTATGACGTGGCTTTCCCGCTATGGGGAGGTCACGGACGTCCCAAAAAAGAACAGGGACGAGTTTGGCATCTGGTCAGGGGGCTGGACCTTCATGATGAGGTTGAAGGTCTCAGGCGGTACTGTCACCCACATCCCCTCCTCAGCATTCCTGGGGAGGGACAGGATCCTGATCTTCTACCAGGGGCAACCAAAGGTCTGCCACAGGTGCGGTGATCCCCGCCACTTCAGCGCGGGCTGCAAGGTGCAGAAATGTGCCTTGTGTGGCGGGGTAGGTCATCTTGCCGCGGCCTGTGGTGACATTAGGTGTCACCTGTGTGGTGACCTAGGTCACCCGTACAGCCGCTGCCCCCGCTCCTTTTCTAACACCATCTCTGGTCAGGCGGGGGAGAGCCATGGGGGGGTCCCCAGCGGTGCATCCTCTGCTGGAGCCGGAGGTGGGGGCGGGAGAGGAGCTGAGGGGCCGGTGAAGGAAGGCGTGGCCAGTACATCTGCCCACCAGTGGCATCAGGTGAGGCGCCGTGGGGGTAGGGGGCAGGATAAGCCCCAGGCGACTGGGGTGATGTCTGTACCCTCCTCGGAAGCGGCAGCCGGTGCCCCTGAGGCCCTGGGGGAGGAGGCGGTGAGCGAGGAGATCAGGAGGATGGAGAGGGAGGAGGTGGCTGCTTCTGATGACTCCTCCCAGTATGAAAGTCTGGACGAGGAGGTGGTGGAGCAGCCTAAAACAAAAGGTGACAATAAGACCAGTAAGAGTCGGAGGAGGAACCGAAAAGGGGCAAAAACATCTAAGGCCCCCCCCCTGGCCACTAAGGTGCCTACGGAAGGGCTCACCGGCTCCCCTCTGATCCCCCTCTCCAACCGGTTCCATGCCCTCGATGACTCTGCTGTGTCGGAGGTCGGGGGTGAGGGACCGGCGGTAACATCTGAGGTGCCTTCAGGGAGCGGCGGGGTCCGTCCTCCGGAGGGCTCACTTTCCTCTGGGGGGGGGGACTGCCCTGGGGTCCAGGGGTGAGGAACCCGGTAAGACTGGGAAGGTGGTGACGGGTGCTATGGACACCTTGGTGTCACTAAAGAGGAGGGGAGAGTCTGGCTCCTCCTCTGAGGGTGAAAAAGGTAAATTGAGGGGTGCGGTTAAAAAGAAGGCCGTCTAACTCAATCACCCATGATGGCGGAACCTACCCCGTTGACTCTGGCGTCGATTAATGTCGCCAGTATAAAGTCAGATGCGGCCAGATTTATGGCCTTTGATTTTTTCAACCGAGTTGAGGCTGACATTTTATTTTTGCAGGAGACCAGACTAATGGACATGGGGGCCATTTACAAAGCAAGGAGGGAGTGGAGGTGCGGGCCCTCATACTGGTCTCTTGCGGCCGAGCCGTATAGCGGGGTAGCGGTCCTTTTTAAGGCCGCTTCGGTGGAATGCAGACGGGTGATCGAGGTAGAAATGGGGAGGTGCTTGGTCCTTGACGTCTTCATGGGGGGACAGGAGCTCCGGCTCATTAACATCTATGGTCCACAGTCAGAGTGGGACCGTAAATGTCTCTTCCTGAAGATCAAGCCCTATCTTTTTACCAGCCGGCAGGTGGTCTTCGGTGGGGACTTTAATACTATAACCAGATCCCGCGATAGGGGAGGCCCCGGAGACCGAAGGCTGGCTTTTGATAGTAATACCCTTAACAGCATAGCAAGCGAAGCTCGCCTGGTGGATGTCCACATCCGGCACACCCCAGGTCACGGGGGTTTCACCTTTCATAGGGGTAGTTGTAGGTCTAGGATAGATAGGTTTTTTTTAAAGGAGGAAGCCGTCTCTTCTGCAGTGTCCGCTGTTGAGGTGGAATTCTCCGATCACTGTTTCATTTCCTTTTCTTTGAATGTTGCAGAGACTCCCCGGATAGGGAGAGGCCTATGGAAGCTGAATTCGTCCCTGTTGGAAGAAGCGGATGTGAGACAATCCTTTGAGGAATTTCTTCAGAGCCAGGTGCCTCTCTTGGGTCTCTGTAGCAGTAAGTCTGAGTGGTGGGAGATCTTCAAAACAAGGGTTGCGGGGTTCTTCCGTCAGCTTTCGAGCCTCAGAGGCCTGAACAGGTACCGCCTGTATCGGGAGCTGGGGAGGAAACTCGAGCAGCTCGTCTCGACTGGAGGGGACCGTGAGGAAATCTCCAGGGTGAAGGCCTTGCTCAAGGGGTGCCAGTATGATAGGCACACATCCTTAGTTTTTGAGAGGGATTTCGGGAGGTACCGCTCGCCCGACCCCTACAGGAACTGCAGGATGTCAGTGAGTTGCAAGATGGTAGCAGGACTGATCGACAGTACGGGTTCCCTGAACAGATCCAAATCAGGGATCCTGGAGGTGGTCAGATCCTTCTACTCGCATCTCTTGGGAAGGAGGGATCCAGATCGGGATGAGATGTCGGCTTTCCTGGCTGAAACCATCCCTGAACCAGGGGATGACCCCTCTCTTCATGGTTTGGCAGAAGCAATCAGGGAAGAGGAAGTGAGACGGGCCATTGATGGGCTCCGGCCCAAAAAATCGCCCGGTCCGGATGGCTTAACATCCGAGTTTTACAGGACTTTTAGGGACTCTTTGGTCCCCCTCATGACTGAGGTTTTTAATGAATGTCTCTCCTTGGACATTCTTCCCGGTTCAATGAGGAAGTCCGCCCTGATTATCCTGTCAAAGGGTAAAGACTCGTCCCGTATTGAGAATTGGCGTCCCATAGCGCTTCTCAATACGGACCGAAAGGTTCTGGCAAAGGTGCTTTTCAATCGATTGGTGAAGTTTGCACCCCGGCTCCTTTCGGGGGCCCAGCACTGCTCTGTTCCAGGCCGCAGTACTTTTAGTGCTGTGCTCGGTGTCCGAGAGGCAGTGGAGCAGGGCAGGGCAGGTCTCTGGAAGGGGTACTTGCTGTCCTTAGACCAGGCGAAGGCCTTTGACCGGGTTAACCATGAGTACCTCTGGTCCGTCCTTCTGAGGTACGGTCTGCCCGGGAGGTTTGTTGATTGGTTGAGAGTATTATACAATGGGGCAGAGACTTTTCCGCTTGTGAACGGTTGGGTCGGACCCCCTTTTGAGGTGAGGTCTGGTGTCCGCCAGGGCTGTCCTCTGAGCCCACTGTTATACGTGTTCGCGATCGACCCCTTTTTAAGGAGAGTGGAACGCGGACCGTTGGTGGGAGTCGGGATGGACCGGGCGGAGCCAGAGGCCACCTTGAGGGTAGTGGCGTACGCCGACGACGTTTCCCTCTTTGTATCCTCGAGAGAGGAGGCGGACTGGGTCATGTCTGAAGTTGAGCGCTACTCGGTGGCTTCTGGGTCCATGATCAACCGGGATAAGTGTGAGAGTCTCTGGCTGGGAGGGGGAGATCCAAGTTTCGATCTCCCGGACACCCTTCCAGGGCCTCAGGCCACAGCAAAAATTTTAGGCATCAGTTTCGGCCCGGGGGACTATCCCCAGCAAAACTGGGAGGGCAGACTTAGGATTGCCGCCCAGAAGGTGGATCAGTGGAAGGGTTGGTCCTTGACCCTGAGGGAAAGGGTTAACCTGGCCAAGGGGTATTTGCTCCCTTTATTAATATACCTGGGCAGCGTCTGCATCTTGCCAGAACCTCTTTGGACACGGGTCTACAGCCTGTTCTTCCAACTATTATGGGGGAATAGGCTGAACCTGATCAAGAGGGAGGTCACGTACCGCACGAGGAGACTAGGAGGGTTGGGTATGGTCAACCCGGTGGTGTTTCTAGTAAACACCTTTCTTAAGGCAAACATCGCCAACCTCTGGTTAGAGAGGGCTCCTCCGTGGGTATTCTCCTGTAGGGGGTGGTTTCGGCCTTTCTTCCAGGAATGGGAGACAGGAGGGCGGGTGAAGGACCTTCGCACGCCTCATGGGCATCTTCCGGCTTATGCTACCCTGGTTGTGAAGGCGATCCGCCGGTGGGGTCTGGGAGTGTGGGAGATCAGGACCTTGTCAAGGAGGTTACTTGACAATAAGGTTCTGTTGACCCACTTCTAGAAGCCCGTGGCCCTCAAGGATTGCCCAAGCCGGGATCTGGAGGTGGGGCTCGGGTTATTAAACTCTAAGCGGATCCCCTTGAAGTTTTGGGACTTGACTTGGCGCTGCTTCCATGGGAGACTGTATGTGAGGGGCAACCTGAAGTACAGGAACTCTGATGACCGGGATTGTCCCCGCGAGGAGTGTGGCGGCATGCTTGAAAGCATGGAGCACTTCCTGCTTCAATGTCCCTTTAATACAGAGGTCTACAGTAGGGTGGGTGCTTCCATTGGCTGGCCTAGGCTGGCAGGCCTTTCCTATGCGGAGTGGGCCTATGGGGCATTCAGGTCCCTTGGTGGCCGAGATCGGGGCACTGTCTTCTTAGTTAGTTTAGTGACTAGGTTTTACACGTGGAATGCACGGTGTTTAGTGTCCACCCAGCAGAAAGTCCTCCCCCCGGGAAGAGGTGATTAGGAATATCCTGGGTGACCTGGCAAAAGTGCGCTCGCTGGAGTATGAGAGGCTGGGTGCAGGGAGGGCTTCCCTTCTATGGAGGGGGTTCTCATTTAATGTGCCCTAGGGAGAGTTAGGGATTGTGTGTCTGTGATAGGGTTAGTTTAGTCCCTTTCTATATTTTATATTTATATTTATTTGTAGGGTCAGATAGATGTGTAGGGACAGATAGGGACAGTCTTAGGGACAGGTAGTTAGTATTAGGTTGGTAGTGAGGGTCAGAGAGAGACAGGTAGGGACAGGTAGGGAAAGATTGGTAGGGTGGTAGGGACAGGTTTTTCTTTTTCTTTAATAGGGAGGGACAGGATGTTGTGTGTTAGATTAGGATGAGAGCCTCTGTAGTCTCCAGTTTCCTGGTGGTGGGCTGTTACCCTCACGTGTAGTTTTTTGTTTTTGAGATATTGGAAACCGGAGCATGGGGCTTGAAAGCACCAAACTTGGGTCTGATTTTGGTTTAAGATTGTTATGTTTCGTAGATATATTGTTATGTTGTGTATTGTACTGTTATGTTAAAAAAAAAAAAAAATGCATTTCGTTTATTGTATGTATATTATGTGGTATGTGTGTTATGATGTGTGTGTGTGGGGGGGTTAGTTTAGGTTGGGTGGGGGGCTTTAGGGGGGAGGGGGGAGGGGTTGTGGTGGTTTCTTTGTGTATGAAATTTTGGACGTCCTGCGGGATGCCAGTAAAGGCAAAAGGACCTTTTTGATGTGTGAAAAGGCCACAAACTTTAGTGGGACCTTGTTGTGATAAGGCCACAGACTTTCGTGGGACCTTGGGTGTTAAAATGGTGGTGGGAAAGGAAAGGGGAAAAAAGGGAGAAGGGATAAAAAGGAAAAAAAAAAAAAAATTAAAAATATTTTGGAAAAAAAAAAAAAAAATAGTTTGCTGTGTTGCTGTGTATTACGTTTTCGGCCAGGTGGCCTATTTGTTTAGTTTTATGGCAGTGGGCCAGTTTTTTTTTTTTTTGAGGGTTAAGTATAAATGTATGGGTATGAATGTGAGTGAATGTTGGAAGGGGATATTTTGCTTGTTTAAAAAAAAGGTTAAGGTCTTCCCTTGCTGGGGGGATTTTGGGAAATGGACTTTATGTTCTATGAACATTGTAGGACATTTTTGCTTTGCTTTATAATTTATACTGGACATTATAATTTTGGACTTGTTTGTGTTTCGTTGGGGTTTGTGTCTTGGTTCTTTGTATAGTATGTTTTTATGGTTTGTTTTATATTTTTATAATAAAAGGGCTCCAGTTCTGCCTGTTGCAGCTTCTTACAGGAAGTGGTGGAGGCGGAGCCTGCAGTGAGCTGTGTGCAGTGTGCTTCCTGGACTGTGTGCTGCGTTTGGAGAGAGCTCCTGGGAAGGGAGGTTTTTTTTTTCCATCTGGGACTTTTTGTCTGCCCCCTTCCCAGGAAAGAAGGCTCATAGTGGGACTGGCCTCCGGGGCTGGACCCCCGGCTCCCACCTCCCGGTCCAAGCTGGCGGGGGGTGGGAGGAACACCAAGCCGGCTAAGGCTACAAGATCTGGCCAAGACAGCAGGGGTTCCAGCATGAGGACCCGGAGGACCCCCGAGGCTACGACCACGGCGGCTCCTCCCTCTGGAGGTAGGTCGAGTACGAGCGGAGGTGCTGCAGCGGTGCCCCCTGATTGGGGTACCAAGGCGTCGAGGGAGGCAACCGTCACCTATGCCTCCCGTATACATGCGCACCTCTGCGAGTATGAGGACGCCACAAAGAAGGTAAGTTCCCTCTGGGGGGAGTTGAGGGTGGCTCAGGAGAGGTCCGTGAGGGCCTCTGGCAGTAAGAAGCCTGAGTTATCCGCCGCGGTCCGGAAGATCAAGCGGGCCATTCAAGACCTGGAGGACCGCAGGAGCACCATCTTGGCGGGCAGTGGACCCTTTCGGGAGAAACTGGAAAACGATAACCGGTTCAGAGCCATGACCGGTGGGGCTCTGGAGGGGTCGCAGGGCCCCAGCCAGGCGGTGGAGGAGGAGGAAGAGGTATGCGTGGAGGAGGCTGCACCCTACCCACCGCCTGGTGGCCTGGTAAGTGATCTCCAGGCATCGCATAGCGGGATAGCCCCTGAGCAGATGGCTCTCCCGTCGGATTCTAGCCCTTCAGAGGGCAGCGGGAGCGAGGGGGAGGATGAGGAGGATGGGAGCAGTAGCAGTGAGGGGGGCTGCCTTATCATGCAGCAGATCCAGCAGATCGAGTCCCCGGTACGTTTTGGTCAGCTTACGTTCGGGGATGAGATCTGCGATGATGAGGCACCCGTGAGGGGGATGAAGAGGAAAGCAAAAAAAAAGAGGAGGAAAACAACTGTTGCACACAAGTTTGTGTATGTCCCCCTCTCTGGGGCCCCCCTGTCCCGTTGTGCGGCACCCGCTACCCACCCCGGCTTGGACTCTGTTGTGGGTCCACAGCGAGGGAGCGGGGAGACTATAGGCCATGGCACGCAGAGCGCTGTCTCTGTTTGTGGTAATGGAGGCAGTGCGTCAGGGGTGTCTGATATGGAGCATGGCACGGAGGGCGGCCCGACGGTGGGTGTGATCTGTGGTGGTGCTCAGGCTGGATCCCCTGTAAAAGGGAGGTCTGGCCTGGCACCTGGTGCGCCTGCTGGCGTGCCGGGGGGCGGCTTGTACATCTGCCGCTGTCTCCTGCTCTGCTGGCGGCGCACCGACAGCCGGGGCCGCATCTCCGGCGGCGTGTGCTGGGGTGTCTGGGTCCCTCACGCACGGATCCGCTAAATCTGGATCACTTTCAGGGACCCAGAGACCTGGTAAGGTGAAGGGCGCAGGGCCTGCGGCTCCGGCAGAGCCGGCTCATAAAGGAAAGGTGGGGCTTGCTCCCCTGGCAAAGTCCGCCGCGAGGTTGGGGCCCCCTGCGCAGGGGCCCAGTAATGGGTCGGCGCGAGGGGCTCCACCGCCGGTGGGTGCCGAGGGGGAGTGGCCTAGCCTGGGGCCGGCCGCCGGAGCTGGGGTGGCTAGGCTGTTTGTGGTGAAGGGTGTGACGGTAGGGGGTGCTATGCCCCTGAGAGCTGGTGCCGCTGGTCCAGGGTCCCCTGTGAGTAGACCCAGTTCCGGGTCGGCTTCGGGGGTCCCGGCGCGGCCGGCTTCGGGGGGCGTGGCCTCCCAGCCGTCCACGGCACCAGTGGGAGTGGCCTCTGGGGCCCCCACCGTGCTGCCTGGTGTGGGGGGTGTGGCCTCCCTGTCATCCACGGCACCGGTGGGAGTGGCCTCTGGGGCCCCCACTGTGCTGCCTGGTGCGGGGGGCGTGGCCTCCCTGTCACCCAATGCACCGGTGGGAGTGGCCTCTGAGGCCCCCACTGTGCTGCCTGGTGCGGGGGGCTTGGTCTCCCAGTCACCCACGGCACCGGTGGGAGTGGCCTCTGGGGCCCCCACCGTGCTGCCTGGTGCGGGGGGCGTGGCCTCACGGACAAACCCCACCCAAATGGGCGTGGCTCCACACGAAAAGGGGCGGGGCTTAGCGCCGGCAGCTGCTACTGCTGGGAGCAGTGGTGCCACGGCTGCGGCAGACAACGGAGGAGGTGCCTGCCTGTCGGTGTCCTCTGTGCCCACGGGCTTATCTGGGGCAGGGACGCCGGCAAAAATGGCAGCAGCACCAGGTTCCCAAAACCCCCCGGCAGGGAAGGTGCTGCCAGCAGGTGGCGGCAGTGCTGCTGCAGGGAAAAAATGTTTACAGAAAAAAAAAAAACTGTGACCCCAGTGTGCATGTGAGTGAGAGTGGGGCGAGGGGTGTGACTATTGACGTGGATGGGGATAGCGTGGGTATGGATGTGGCTGTGATTGAAGATACAAGTGTTGAGGTGTCTGTGGAAGGGAGTAAGAATGGTGTGTCTGTTGGTAGTGGGGGTGGGGCTGGTCCATCTGCCCCCCCGGTTGCTGGTCCCCGGAGTTTTGCGGGGGTAGTAGCTGGGGGCTCGGGATCTTCAGGGCGGCCTTCCTCACCTCTGGACCTCAGGGATGGTGACTTGCGGCGCCGTTTCCTCGAGGCCCTCAAAAAGGGAGAACGGACGATCGAGGTAGAGGGAAGAGCGGTAGACTTGGCCTTTTGGCTGGATAGACATGGCTTGGCCGCCTTCCAAGATAAAAGGGAGGGGGAGACAGTGTGGTCCCTCCCGACAGCCGGGCAGGGGGTGGCCAGGAGGAATGTGGTCCGTCTTCGGTGGAGGGGCAGTGAAGCGTGCCCGCCAAGATCGAGGGTCGTGGAGCTCCTCCTGAAGATGAACTTCAGGGCGACTGACATCTTTGCCCTGATTCATCCTTTTGGTACCCCCATCTTCGACATCAGTTTTGTTCGGCCGGAGGGCCTAGAGCTTTTCTGGTCGAATTTTGAACTGGTGAAGGGGGAGCCCGGCTGGCGAGACTTTGCCGTGCAGGCGGTGTCTCGCCAAAATGGCGTAAAGAGGGTGACCGTTTTGACAAATAACGAGTCACTCTCTGGGGTCGATATTATGACGTGGCTTTCCCGCTATGGGGAGGTCACGGACGTCCCAAAAAAGAACAGGGACGAGTTTGGCATTTGGTCAGGGGGCTGGACCTTCATGATGAGGTTGAAGGTCTCAGGCGGTACTGTCACCCACATCCCCTCCTCAGCATTTCTGGGGAGGGACAGGATCCTGATCTTTTACCAGGGGCAGCCGAAGGTCTGCCACAGGTGCGGTGATCCCCGCCACTTCAGCGCGGGCTGCAAGGTACAGAAATGTGCCTTGTGTGGCGGGGTAGGTCATCTTGCCGCGGCCTGTGGTGACATTAGGTGTCACCTGTGTGGTGACCTAGGTCACCCGTACAGCCGCTGCCCCCGCTCCTTTTCTAACGCCATCTCTGGTCAGGCAGGGGTGAGCCATGGGGGAGTCCCTGGCGGTTCATCTTCTGCTGATGCTGGAGGTGGGGGCGGGAGAGGGGCTGAGGGGCCAGTGAAGGAAGGCGTGGCCAATACATCTGCCCGCCAGTGGCATCAGGTGAGGCGCCGTGGGGGTAGGGGGCAGGATAAGCCCCAGGCGACTGGGGTGATGTCTGTACCCTCCTCGGAAGCGGCAGCCGGTGCCCCTGAGGCCCTGGGGGAGGAGGCGGTGAACGAGGAGATCAGGAGGATGGAGAGGGAGGAGGTGGCTGCTTCTGATGACTCCTCCCAGTATGAAAGTCTGGACGAGGAGGTGGTGGAGCAGCCTAAAACAAAAGGTGACAGTAAGACCAGTAAGAGTCGGAGGAGGAACCGAAAGGGGGCAAAAACATCTAAGGCCCCCCCCTGGCCACTAAGGTGCCTACGGAAGGGCTCACTGGCTCCCCTCTGATCCCCCTCTCCAACCGGTTCCATGCCCTCGATGACTCTGCTGTGTCGGAGGTCGGGGGTGAGGGACCGGCGGTAACATCTGAGGTGCCTTCAGGGAGCGGCGGGGTCCGTCCTCCGGAGGGCTCACTTTCCTCTGGGGGGGGGACTGCTCTGGGGTCCATGGGTGAGGAACCCGGTACTGGGAAGGTGGTGACGGGTGCTATGGACACCTCGGTGTCACTAAAGAGGAGGGGAGAGTCTGGCTCCTCCTCTGAGGGTGAAAAAAGTAAATCGAGGGGTGCGGTGAAAAAGAAGGCCGTCTAACTCAATCACCCATGATGGCGGAACCTACCCCGTTGACTCTGGCGTTGATTAATGTCGCCAGTATAAAGTCAGATACGGCCAGATTTATGGCCTTTGATTTTTTCAACCGAGTTGAGGCTGACATTTTATTTTTGCAGGAGACCAGACTAACGGACATGGGGGCCATTTACAAAGCAAGGAGGGAGTGGAGGTGCGGGCCCTCATACTGGTCTCTTGCGGCCGAGCCGTATAGCGGGGTAGCGGTCCTTTTTAAGGCCGCTTCGGTGGAATGCAGACGGGTGATCGAGGTAGAAATGGGGAGGTGCTTGGTCCTTGACGTCTTCATGGGGGGACAGGAGCTCCGGCTCATTAACATCTATGGTCCACAGTCAAGGTGGGACCGTAAATGTCTCTTCCTGAAGATCAAGCCCTATCTTTTTACCAGCCGGCAGGTGGTCTTCGGTGGGGACTTTAATACTATAACTAGATCCCGTGATAGGGGAGGCCCCGGAGACCGAAGGCTGGCTTTTGATAGTAATACTCTTAATAGCACAGCAAGCGAAGCTCGCCTGGTGGATGTCCACATCCGGCACACCCCAGGTCACGGGGGTTTCACCTTTCATAGGGGTAGTTGTAGGTCTAGGATAGATAGGTTTTTTTTAAAGGAGGAAGCCGTCTCTTCTGCAGTGTCCGCTGTTGAGGTGGAATTCTCCGATCACTGTTTTCTTTTCTTTTCCTTGAATGTTACAGAGACTCCCCGGATAGGGAGAGGCCTATGGAAGCTGAATTCGTCCCTGTTGGAAGAAGCGGATGTAAGACAATCCTTTGAGGAATTTCTTCAGAGCCAGGTACCTCTCTTGGGTCTCTGTAGCAGTAAGTCTGAGTGGTGGGAGATCTTCAAAAGAAGGGTTGCGGGGTTCTTCCGTCAGCTCTCGAGCCTCAGAGGCCTGAACAGGTACCGCCTGTATCGGGAGCTGGGGAGGAAACTCGAGCAGCTCGTCTCGACTGGAGGGGACCGTGAGGAAATCTCCAGGGTGAAGGCCTTGCTCAAGGGGTGCCAGTATGATAGGCACACATCCTTAGTTTTTGAGAGGGATTTCGGGAGGTACCGCTCGCCCGACCCCTACAGGAACTGCAGGATGTCAGTGAGTCGCAAGATGGTAACAGGACTGATCGACAGTACGGGTTCCCTGAACAGATCCAAATCAGGGATCCTGGAGGTGGTCAGATCCTTCTACTCGCACCTCTTGGGAAGGAGGGATCCAGATCGGGATGAGATGTCGGCTTTCCTGGCTGAAACCATCCCTGAGCCAGGGGATGACCCCTCTCTTCATGTTTTGGCAGAAGCAATCAGGGAAGAGGAAGTGAGACGAGGCATTGATGGGCTCCGGCCCAAAAAATCGCCCGGTCCGGATGGCTTAACATCCGAGTTTTACAGGACTTTTAAGGACTCTTTGGTCCCCCTCATGACTGAGGTTTTTAATAAATGTCTCTCCTCGGACATTCTGCCCGGTTCAATGAGGAAGTCCGCCCTGATTATTCTGTCGAAGGGTAAAGACTCGTCCCGTATTGAGAATTGGCGTCCCATAGCGCTTCTCAATACGGACCGAAAGGTTCTGGCAAAGGTACTTTTTAATCGGTTGGTGAAGTTTGCACCCCGGCTCCTTTCGGGGGCCCAGCACTGCTCTGTTCCAGGCCGCAGTACTTTTAGTGCTGTGCTCGGTGTCCGGGAGGCAGTGGAGCAGGGCAGGGCAGGTCACTGGAAGGGGTACTTGCTGTCCTTAGATCATGCGAAGGCCTTTGACCGGGTTAACCATGAGTACCTCTGGTCCGTCCTTCTGAGGTACGGTCTGCCCGGGAGGTTTGTTGATTGGTTGAGAGTGTTATACAATGGGGCAGAGACTTTTCCGCTCGTGAACGGTTGGGTCGGACACCCTTTTGCGGTGAAGTCTGGTATCCGCCAGGGCTGTCCTCTGAGCCCACTGTTATACGTGTTCGCAATCGACCCCTTTTTAAGGAGAGTGGAGCGCGGACTGTTGGTGGGAGTCGGGATGGACCAGGCGGAGCCAGAGGCCACCTTGAGGGTAGTGGCGTACGCCGACGACGTTTCCCTTTTTGTATCCTCGAGAGAGGAGGCAGACTGGGTCATGTCTGACGTTGAGCGCTACTCTGTGGCATCTGGGTCCATGATCAACCGGGATAAGTGTGAGAGTCTCTGGCTGGGAGGGGGAGATCCAAGTTTTGATCTCCCGGACACCCTTCCAGGGCCTCAGGCCACAGCAAAAATTTTAGGCATCAGTTTCGGCCCGGGGGACTATCCCCAGCAAAACTGGGAGGGCAGACTAAAGATTGCCGCCCAGAAGGTGGATCAGTGGAAAGGTTGGTCCTTGACCCTGAGGGAAAGGGTTAACCTGGCCAAGGGGTATTTGCTCCCTTTATTAATATACCTGGGCAGCGTCTGCATCTTGCCAGAACCTCTTTGGACACGGGTCTACAGCCTGTTCTTCCAACTATTATGGGGGAATAGGCTGAACCTGATCAAGAGGGAGGTCACGTACCGCACGAGGAGACTAGGAGGGTTGGGTATGGTCAACCCAGTGGTGTTTCTAGTAAACACCTTTCTTAAGGCAAACATCGCCAACCTCTGGTTAGAGAGCTCCTCCATGGGTATTCTCCTGTAGGGGGTGGTTTCGGCCTTTCTTCCAGCAATGGGAGACAGGAGGACGGGTGAAGGACCTTCGCACGCCTCATGGGCATCTTCCGGCTTATGCTACCCTGGTTGTGAAGGTGATCCGCCGGTGGGGTCTGGGAGTGTGGGAGATCAGGACCTTGTCAAGGAGGTTACTTGACAATAGGGTTCTGTTGTCCCACTTCCGGAAGCCCCTGGCCCTCAAGGATTGCCCAAGCCGGGATCTGGAGGTGGGGCTCGGGTTATTAAACTCTAAGCGGATCCCCTTGAAGTTTTGGGACTTGGCTTGGCGCTGCTTCCATGGGAGACTGTATGTGAGGGACAACCTGAAGTACAGGAACTCTGATGACCGGGATTGTCCCCGCGAGGAGTGTGGCGGCATGCTTGAAAGCATGGAGCACTTTCTGCTTCAGTGTCCTTTTAATACAGAGGTCTGCAAGGGGGTGGGTGCTTCCATTGGCTGGCCCAGGCTGGCAGGCCTTTCCTATGCGGAGTGGGCCTATGGGGCATTCAGATCCCTTGGTGGCCGAGATCGGGGCACTGTTTTCTTAGTTAGCTTAGTGACTAGGTTTTACACGTGGAACGCACGGTGTTTAGTGTCCACCCAGCAGAAAGTCCTCCCACGGGAAGAGGTGATTAGGAACATCCTGGGTGACCTGGCAAAAGTGCGCTCGCTGGAGTACGAGAGGCTGGGTGCAGGGAGGGCTTCCCTTCTATGGAGGGGGTTCTCATTTAATGTGCCCTAGAGAGAGTTAGGGATTGTGTGTCTGTGATAGGGTTAGTTTAGTCCCTTTCTATATTTTATATTTATTTGTAGGGTCAGATAGATGTGTAGGGTCAGGGAGGGACAGACAGGGACAGTCTTTAGGGATAGGTAGTTAGCATTAGGTTGGTAGTGAGGGTCAGAGAGGGACAGGTAGGGACAGGTAGGGAAAGATTGGTAGGGCGGTAGGGACAGGTTTTTCTTTTTCTTTAATAGGGAGGGACAGGCTGTTTGTGTGTTAGATTAGGGTGAGAGCCTCGGTAGTCTCCAGTTTCCTGGTGGTGGGCTGCTCCCCTCACATTTGTAGTTTTTTGTTTTACAGTATCAGAATGTGAATATAGGGCTTGGAAGCACTGAACTTGGGTCTGATCTTTTGGTACATGGTTAGAGGTCTTATGGTTAAGTTGTTATGTCATGTAGGTATATGGTTAGTCTTTGTTATATTGTTATTATGTTGTGTATTATTGTTAGTGTTGTGTTGTGTACTGTATATAAATTATGTATGTGTATTGTGCGTGTGGGGGGGTTAGTTTAGGTTGGGTGGGGGGTAGGTGTTGGGGTGTTTTTGTGTGGAAATTTGGACGTCCTGCGGGATGCCAGAAAAGGCAAAAGGACCTTTTTGTGTAGGCCACAAACTTTCGTGGTTACCTTGCTGTGATAAGGCCACAGACTTTCGTGGGACCTTGGGTGTTAAAAAAAAAAAAAAAAAAAAAAAATGTGTGTTGTAGAGTGGGTTAAGTTTTGGCCAGGTGGCCTATATTTTGATTTTGGGCGATGGGCCAGTTTTTTAGTTTTCCTTTTTAGGGGGTTAGGTGTAAATGTGCAAGTGTGAGTGGAAGAGTGTTGGGGGTCTAGTATACTTCAGGGCAGGAAGAGGGTGTGTTAGGGTCTTCCCTTGCTGGGGGGTCTCCTACAGAGACATTTTTGTGTGGACATTTCTGTGTCGTACGTTAATTTATTGGACTCTACATAATTTTGGGGATTTGGGGCTGTGTTTTGCTGGGGCTTTTGTTTCTTATTGTATAATGTTTGTATTTGTGTTGTGTATCTGTGTTTTTGTAATTTTATAATAAAAAAGAGTTCCAGTTCTGTCTGCTGGTGCTTTTACAGATATTTGTAGAAATAGGCCCAGGTATCAGGGGCCAGGAATAATTTATTTTTTATCTTAATCCTGATTATTTGCTTAAAAAGCAATCCAGAGAACACCGTTTATCTGCGCCATTTGCTTGTTGGCACTGCAGAATACAGCCAGGTCCTTTCCATATTAAAGCGCTAAAAATCCAGCTATTTAAAACTGTAGTTTGTCCGTCACATGGATCACATATAATTGTGCTGAAAATACTGCCATATTTGGCCTCCATTGAAATTTTGTTGCAGTGTGTCAGTGAACTTATTGACACGAGGTCGACGCTGTTAAAAATAGTTACCTACAGGCCAGCAATTTAAAACTGTGGTTTGTTCATCACACAGATCACATATAAGTTTGTTCCAAATTCAGCCATTTGTAGTGAGCGTGGAAGATATTGTCCTCCATTTAAAATGGGCAAGGCACGTGAGAAGGGACGGGGAACTGGACGTGATGGTGCATGCCGAGGCCATGGGCAACGTGAAATTGTGCCACAACAAACACCCACATCTTCTCGCTCGACCTTCCTGTCCCAATTAATAGGGGACCGCAATACACCACTATTGAACACAGAGCAGTGTGAAAAGGCTATTGGTTGGATAGCAAATAATGCTTCCTTCACTAAGCCACCACCACCATCACCACCCTGTCTTCCACACGGTCAAGTCTCAGTAGCTGTGAGTCTGGACCGCATATTCCTCACCCTGAACCTCCTTCCTCCCACCATGCCGAGTGCCCAGAGACAACTGATCCCACACTTGGACACGCCGAAGAGCTGTTCACTTTTCCATTTATAGATTCGGACGTCTCATCTGGTCCTCTTTAAGCGGGGCAAAAGGAGATCGCATGTAGCAATGCCCAAATATTTGAGCAGCCACGGTCATACGAAGGTGACGGTGGGAAAGTGTCACAAGAGGTGGATGATGATGAGACACAATTGCCAGAAAGTCAGGAGGAAGACCAGGGTGCGGAAGAGGAAGACAAGGTGGTGAATGATATAGTAACTGACCTAACCTGGCAGGAGGACATGCAGAGCAAGGACAGCAGCACACAGGAGGAGGGAGGCAGAGCACCCCAACAGGCAGGAAACAGCAGTGTGGTGACCACAGACAGAAGGCGAGCAACCGTTCCCCGTAACACCAACACGACTGAAGTTGCCAGTACAACTGTTAAGTCTTCCCGAGACTGGTTGTTTTTTAAATACTCTGCCGATAACCCCAAAAAGGCCATTTGCACCACCTGCCTGGCCAGCATCAGCAGGGGTAGCAAAACTACCAGCCTGACCACCACCAGCATGATCAGGCACATGGCAGCAAAGCACCCGACATTGTGGACCGAATCCCAGGGTCCAGGAACAGTGTCTGCAGGTGACACCACTGCTTCTGCTGTTGTGCGTGCAAGCCTATCCCCTGCCCATGGCGCATGCCATGCGAAGATGCCTCCTGCGCTGCACCTGTCGTTGCACACTCTCAACTAGCACCATCAGCAAGTATGTCCTTGTCCCAGCGCAGCGTTCAGTTGTCCATACCCCAGTCCTTGGTATGTAAGCGCAAATACGCAGCCAACTAAATTCCCACATTTCATGATTGCTTGCGCTCGAAATGTTGCCTTTTAGGCTCATGGAGATGGAAGCTTTCCGCAACCTGATTGCAGTGGCAGTCCCTCGGTACTCAGTCCCCAGCCGCCACTATTTTTCCCAGTGTGCAGTCCCCACAAGCATGTGTCCCACAACATTAGCAGTGCCCTCAACAATGCAGATACAGGGAAAGTCCACCTAACCACGGACACGTGGAAAAGTGCTTGTGGGCAGGGACAGTACATGTCGCTGACGGCACACTGGGTTAACATAGTGGAAGCCAGGACCCAGCCAGACCTTGGGAGGGAACACATCCGACACCGAGGATTGTGGGCCCTAGGTCAATCAGGGTTGCCCCCACAGTCTACTGCTCCTGCACCTCAGCCTCCTCCTACTCTTCAGCCTCCATCTCCGAAATGACCACATCAGTCACAAGCTGGAAGCACTGCCTCGGCCAAGCAGCAACAGGCTGTGCTGAAGCTAATATGCTTAGGTGACAAACCGCACAATGCTGAAGAGTTGTGGACAGCTCTGAAAGAGCAGGCAGATCTGTGGCTGACACCGCTGAACCTACAGCCAGGCATGGTCGTATGTGACAATGGCCGGAACCTGGTGGCGGCTCTGAGGCGAGGCAATGTACCATTCCTGGCCCATGTGCTTAACCTCGTGTTTCAGCGGTTTCTCAAAAGCTACCCGGAGCTGCCGGATCTGCTTGTCAAAGTACGCCGCCTGTGTGCCCATTTTAGAAAGTCGGCTACAGCTTCCGCCACCCTTGCTGTGCTTCAGCAGTGTTTGCAGCTTCCGGCTCACTTATTGGTGTGTGATGTCCTAACGCATTGGAACTCTACACTGCAGATGTTGGGAAAGATTTGTGAGGAAAAGAGGGCAGTTGTTGACTACCTGCATCAACAAGGCCGTCGGTATTCAGTTCAGACTCCACGCATAAGACCTCAGGAGTGGACAAGGATGTCAGACATCTGTACCATCCTCCAAAACTTTGAGGACTCCACCAAGATGGTGAGCGCAATGATGCCATAATTAGCTTCACCATCCCACTTCTCTGTCTTCTGAAACGCTCTCTGCTCACAATCAAAGAGGATGCATTGCAGGCGAAGCACGATAAGATGGAGCAAGGAACCATACAGGGTGATTACACACAGCCCAGCCTCATCTCGTCCCAACGTCGATTGGGTGACAATGAGGAAAAGGAGGAGGAAGAACAGGAGCTAGTTTCATGCGCTATAGACGGTACTACCTTTACAACTGTCATACCGTCTGTTCAGCGTGGATGGCCTGAGGACAGGGAGGAGGAGGAGGAGAGCATGGTCAGTTGTCCTCTTGGTGAGGACATGGAAGTCTTGCCTGTTAGCAATCTGGCACGCATGGCTGAGTTTATGTTATGCTGCCTTTCCCGTAACCCTCGCGTTCTCAAAATTTTTGGTGACAGTGATTACTGGTGGGTGACACTTCTAGACCCACGCTACAAGGAGAACTTTATATCTCTTATTCCTGAGGCGGACAGGTCTACAAAAATGGGACAGTACCAGAAGGCCCTTGTTGCGGAACTATTAAAAAAATTCCGATCTGAAAACGCTTGCGGCAGAGGTCACAGTTCGTTGGACAACCAAGGAGTACAGTCGAGAGAGACACAACTCCAACAGAGGCAGGGGAACACTTTCAAAGTTCTGGGAGAGTTTTCTCAGCCCCTCCCATCGCACAGGCCCTGAGGCGCTGGTTACTATCAGAAGGAGTGCAAAGTTTGGGAAGATGCTGAGGAAGTACCTTGCCGACTGTACCAACGTCCTCCGTGATTCCTCTGTGCCTTATAATTATTGAGTATCCAAGCTGGACACGTGGAATGAACTGGCTCTCTACGCCTTGGAGGTCCTGGCCTGCCTGCCGCTAGCGTTTTATCAGAGTGTGTTTTTAGTGCCTCTGGTGGAATTATAACTGATAAGCGCATCCGCCTGTCAACTGAAAATGCTGACAGGCTGACTCTTATAAAAATGAACAAGGGCTGGATTGGACCAGACTTCTCAACATCACCGAATGATAGCAGCGTAACATAAACTCAAATCCAGTGTCTTTTTTTGGTAGGTGGATTCCCATGCACCTTTTCACACCCACACATGGGTATACGCTTCCTGATTTTGGCTATTTGCTCTTGTTCTCCTCCTTCTCCACCACATATCACCTGGGTGACCGTGGTCCGTGATGCAACACCCACCCAATTTTTTTAAAGGGTGTTTATGATGCCTGTAAAAAAATTTTTTTTATACAGTATGTTCATGTATACCCCCCAGGGGTAAATGTTTGTCAGCCCATACACTCATACACTTAGTGCATGGGCATTACAAGTATAGGAGACCCGCTCCATTCTAATGGGAACATTTTGTATGAGGCCCTCCTCCGCGTCTCTTTCAAGAGGCATTGGAGTGCTTCCCAATTTTTGGCAGCCCTTGCATTCACTGCATAGGCAAACACAATGGGAAACCCACTTCCTAATAATGGGAACATTGTTTTGAGGAGGCCCTCTGACCTCCATGTCTCTTCCAAGGGGCATTGGATTGCCTCCAAATTTTTGACAACCCTTGCATTCATTGCATAGGTAAACAGTATGGGAGACACACTTCCTAATAATGGGAACATTGTTTTCAGGAGGCCCTCCTCTAAGTTGCTTCAAAGGGGTATTGGGGTGCATCCAAATTTTCAAAGGGGTATTGGTGTGCGTCCAAATTTTAGGCAGCCCTGCCACTCACTGCATATGCAATAACATTATAGGAGACCCACTCTTTAGTAATGGGAAAAACAAAGCATAGCCGGCTGATGGCTCTCTAAGAATAGTGAGGGCCGACTGCTGGCCCTTTAAGAATAGTAAAGGCCGCCTGATGGCCCTATAAAAATAGGCTTTGTGACTTTCAGAGTCCCTCCTTCATAAATGAAACAGGATGTGTCTGATCATGTCTCACACACCACATGGCCAGATAATGTTGTAAAATGTTAAAATGACATTTACTGGTGAATGCATATGTCAAGGTTGAAAGCAATACAAAAGTGCAAAAACGCATCAAAAACGCTACGTGTGAACATAGCCTATGGTGTGGAGGAGTATTTTTGTTTATGGTTATTTATTTTGCCTTATATACAAGTCATTACCCTGGAAAGGATGTTCCTTAACATATTTCCCAGGAAAATCCATTTTGGTTTCGTTTTTATATGTTTTATTGTGAGTCCGTAAAAGTGGCGTAATACCTTCTGACAACATTGTTGACAGCAGTGACATGGGAGTCAGAAATGCTTCCAGGGGTCTTCTCCATGCTGTTCCCTTGTTATTTGAGCACTGTTCCCATCGATTTGGGCAATTTTTAGGCCCTCTGCAGAGCGCTGGGGGGAGCCGCCTAAAAAATGCTCAAGTTTCCCATAGACTTACATTGGGCTCATTGCTCGGGTCGAGCACCCGAGTATTCCAATGTGCTCGACCCGAGCAACGAGTACCCGAGCATTTTAGTGCTCGCCCATCACTATTATTCATGTCTATTAATTTCCAAGAAATTTTAACTTTAAAGGGAATCGGTCAGGATCTCCAATCTGTAACCACGTATTTATTGATACCTTTATACCTTTCTTACAAGGCTTTTTTTGGGGCTTATTAATTGCTGCCTATGCATAAAATCAGTTTTTTAACAGGGCTTGCAATTTGATAAGTAGTGGGGGACTAGTTGTGGGGGTGTTGTTTTCCCAGACTAATTGTCCCACTAATCACGTTGTACCCCTGTGAGCATGAGTCACATTATTTAGAAGAGCGTTGTTAGCACTGGCTCTTTGACATTGCGCAGTCAGCCAGGCGTATGCACCCCAACTTTATCGGGGCACAGTGTATTAACTGCAGGCAATGATGACAGGACACAACCAGCCTTCAAAGACGGTTCTCTGCAAATTCCGCAGCTGGCTGTGTCCTGCGTCCGTGCTGCATACCCGGCATGCTCAGTGTTCCCATGAAGCCAAGGTAGACACCTGGCTTATTGTGCATTATCAGGGATGCTGACATTTACAAAGAGCTGTTAGTGGCACCGCTCTTGCAAATAATGTCACTCAAACCCACATGGCATGATGACATGATTAGTGGAACTGTGCAACAATTAGTCTAAGGAAAACAACGCCCACCAGACCACTCACCCACTAGTTATCATATTGCCCAGTTACAAAACTGATTTCTTGAGTATGCTGCAACAGATAAAAGATATAAAGTTGTTGTAACGGGGCCGTGAGGTGGAACCTCTGAGCTGTAATACGAAGGGGAAGTCCTTGTAAGGAAGCGGGTGACTCCCAGGGAAGGCAGGCAGGTAGCCATAGCAAGTGACGGGGACAGTCTCTGGGTAAGCAGGCAGGTGGTCACGGCAAGTGACGGGGACAGTCTCTGGGTAGACAGGCAGGTGGTCACGACAAGTGACGGGGACAGTCTCTGGGTAGACAGGCAGGTGGTCACGACAAGTGACGGGGACAGTCTCTGGGTAGACAGGCAGGTGGTCACGGCAAGTGACGGGGACAGTCTCTGGGTAGACAGGCAGGTAGTCACGGCAAGTGACGGGGACAGTCTCTGGGTAGACAGGCAGGAGGTCACGGCAAGTGACGGCAGGATCTCCAGGCAGGCTGGCAGAAAGCAAGCAGGTGCTCCTAGGAGAGCGAAAAAGTGAAAGTCCCAGAGTGGGACAAAGTAATAAAGTGTATAAACTGTGTGAAAGTGGAAAAAAAAAAAAAAAAATGTGCAAAAATATTATAAAAAAAATAAAAAAAATAATACACCAAAAATAAAAATATAATGTACCCATCAATAAATATTATTATAAAAAAAAAACAATAAAAGTACACATATTTGGTATCGCCGCGTCCGGAACAACCTGACCTATAAAACTGTCCTACTAGTTAACCCCTTCAGTGAACACGGTAAAAAAAAAAAAAACCGAAGCAAAAAACAATGCTTTATCACCATACCGCCAAACAAAAAGTGGAATAACACGCGATCAAAAAGACGCATATAAATAAAAATGATACCGCTGAAAACATCATCTCGTCCCGCAAAAAACAAGCCGCCATACAGCTCCATCAGCCGAAAAATAAAAAAGTTATAGCTCTCAGAATAAAGCGATACTAAAAAATATTTTTTTCTATAAAATAGCTTTTATTGTGTATAAGCGCCAAAACATACAAAAATGATACAAATGTGGTACCACTGTAAACGTACTGACCCGAAGAATAAAGCTACCTCATCAATTTTACCACACGCGGAACAGAATAAAAACAAAAAAAAAACAACAATTCCTGAATTGTTGGTTTTTGTTTATTCTGCCTCCCAAAAATCGGAATAGAAAGCGATCAAAAAATGTCACGTGCGTGAAAATGGCACCAATAACAACGTCCAGTCATCCCGCAAAAAACGAGCCGTCACATGACTGTCTGCCAAAATCTGGAAAAATTATAGCTCTCAAAATATGGCGATGAAAAAACTAGATTTTACAAAAAATGCGTCTTTTAGTGTGTGACAGCTGTCAGTCATAAAAACCCCATATGATTCTGGCATTGCTGTAATCACACCGACCCGAAGAATAAAGTCGTCTAATCACTTATACCGCACAAGGAACGGCGTCAAAAATAAACTCTTGGGTTAGGATTGGGCTAGGGTTAGGGCTAGGGTTGTGCTGGGGCTAGGGTTGTGCTGGGGCTAGGGCTGGGGTTGGGATTTTTTTCAAAAGTAAGAAAAAAAGATGACGATATGGCGACTAGTGTTGAGAGCAAGTGCTCGCTACTTGAGTTTGCATCGGGTGCTCTGGTATGCATTGAGTATCGTGGGTATTTGAGTGACATGCTCGAGTCTCTGCCCCATATGCTTCGCGGCCAAAAAACTTTACGGGGATTGCCTGCCATGCACGAGCGATCCCCGCATGTTTTTTTTTGGGTGTCTAATAACCGTGAAACATGCGGAGCAGGGACTCTAGCATGTCACTCGAGCACACGCTGTACATGGTGCATACCTGAGTACCTGATGCAAACTCAAGTAGCGAGCACTTGCGCTCAAGAATAATGACAACTTATTCAATATGATGACCTAATGTAAACAAATTCTGTGCCGTACCTCTGGGTTCAAAATGTTCACTATACACCTTAATAAAATCCTTGAGGGGTATAGTTTCCAAAATGGGGACACTTGTGGGGGAGCTCCACTGTTTAGGCACATCACGGGCTCTCCAAACGCGACATGGTGTCCGCTAACAAATTGAATGGAAAATCGGCTCAAATTGTTAGCGGACGCCATGTTGCGTTTGGAGAGCCCCTGTGTGCCCAAACATTGGAGCTCCCCCACAAGTGACCCCATTTTGGAAACTAGACCCCCCAAGGCACCTATCTAGATGCATAGTGAGCACTTGGAACCCCCAGGTGCTTCACAAATTGATTAGTAAAAATGAAAAAGTGAAAAAAAAAACACTTTTTCATTTTTATGAATCAATTTGTGAAGCACCTGGGGGTTCCAAGTGCTCACTGCATCTAGAAAGGTGCCTTGGGGGGTCTAGTTTCCAAAATGGGGTCACTTGTGGGGGAGCTCCAAAGTTTGGGCACAGAGGGGCTCTCCAAACGCAATGTGGTGTCCGCTAACAATTTGAGCCGATTTTCCATTCAATTTGTTAGCGGATACCATGTTGCATTTAGAGAGTCCCTGTGTGCCCAAACATTGGAGCTCCCCCACAAGTGACCCCATTTTGGAAACTAGACCACCCAAGGCACCTATCTAGATGCATAGTGAGCACTTGGAACCCCTAGGTGCTTCACAAATTGATTCGTAACAATGAAAAAGTGTTTTTTTTTTTTCACTTTTTCATTTTTACGAATCAATTTGTGAAGCACCTGGGGGTTGCAACTGCTCACTATGCATCTAGATAGGTGCCTTGGGGGGTCTAGTTTCCAAAATGGGGTCACTTGTGGGGGAGCTCCAATGCTTGGGCACACAGGGGCTCTCTAAACGCAACATGGTGTCTGCTAATTATTCAAGCAAATTTTACAATCAAAAAGTCAAATGGCGCTCCTTCCCTTCTGAGCCCTACAGTGCGCCCAAACAGTGTTTTTTCCCCAAATATTGGGTATCTGCATGCCCAGGGGAAATTGCACAACAAATTTTGCGGTCCATTTTTTCTTGTTACCCCTGTGAAAATAAAAAAAATTGGGTCTAAAGTAACATTTTTGTGAAAAAAGTTAAATGTTCATTTTTTTCTTCCACATTCAAAAAATTCCTATGAAGCACCTGAAGGGTTAATAAAGTTCTTGAATGTGGTTTTGAGCACCTTGAGGGGTGCAGTTTTTAGAATGGTGTCACTTTTGGGTATTTTCTGTCATAAAGACCTCTCAAAGTGACTTCAAATGTGATGTGGTCCCTAAAAAAATGGTTTTGTAAATTTTGTTGGAAAAATGAGAAATCGCTGGTCAACTTTTAACCCTTATAGCTCCCTAACCAAAAAAAATTTTGGTTCCAAAATTGTGCTGATGTAAAGTAGACATGTGGGAAATGTTATTTATTAACTCTTTTGTGTGACGTATCGCTCTGATTTCAGGGCTTAAAAATTCAAATTTTGAAAATTGCAAAATTTTCAAAATTTTCGCCAAATTTCCGTTTTTTTCACAAATAAACGCAAGTGATATCGAAGAAATTTTTCCACAATCATGAAGTACAATATGTCACGAAAAAACAATCTCAGAATCAGGGGGATCCGTTGAAGCGTTCCAGAGTAATTACCTCATAAAGTGACAGTGGTCAGAATTGTAAAAATTGGCCCGGTCATTAACGTGCAAACCACCCGCGGGGCTTAAGGGGTTAAAGAGGAACTAGTTACTTTACATTCAAGTGTCTGAAGATATGAATAATACATGGTTTCTTTCATTTCTCATCTCCATTGCAGAGATATTAACTTGTAAACTTTATGCCAATTTCCCCTTCAACTAAGGGGGCGTTTACTTTTCCCCTGGATGACGTTGTCCAATAATATGCAGGAGGTGTCATGCAGAGGATAAGGAGCACACCCCCAGAGAATATCAGAACTGGCTTTCTCTGTATCTGATATAATACACATGTCTAACTAGTAGAGATGAGCGGTGTTCGACTAGAACTGTTCGCCAATCTCAAATTCGAGCTGTTTTGGGCGGTGTTCGAGTTGTTCGACGAACCCGAACGATTTGCAAAAAATTCGGCTGTTCGAGGTTATGTTCGATAACTGTTCGTACACCAAAAGCGTGTCCTGCATGGATTGTTTGCCACTCACTGTAATGCCACAGCCATGGTGGTTGTGGCATTACAGTGATTGCCCAAATCGATGGGAACAGTGCCAACAGTGAAACATGAAAAGCCGGCAATTCAGCAGCGGCATACACCTGTACCCGACAATTTAGAACCGAAAGAATAGAGCTTCACACATAGATTAGATAGATATAAACATGTCAGCCACATATATACGAAGTACAGTGACAGTGTTGCTTACTGTACTTGTCATTTAGCGTAAAGGATTTATCAAAAAAAATAATAGTGTTTTCATGCACCGTCTCTTTAAGAAAGCCGGCCGGCAATTCAGCATCTGTACCCGACAATTTATAACAGACAGAATAGAGCTTCACACATAGATTAGATAGATAGAAACATGTCAGTCACATATATATGAAGTACAGTGATAGTGTTGGTTACTGTACTTGTCATTTAGTATTAAAATAAAGGATTTATTATTAAAAAAATTGGCGTGGGGTTCCCCTTAATTTTAGGCTCTAGCGGAGGTTAAGCAGACGGCTGGGGCAGATGTTTGAAGCCTGGGAAGGGGGTAATACCCACGGAGCTTCCCAGGCTACTAATATCAGCCCCCAGCTGAATACATAGCCTTTACTAGCTATTAAAATGGGGGACCCCCCAAAAAAAATGACGTGGGGTCCCCCCTAATTTAATAGCTAGCAAAGGCTAGGCAGACAGCTGGGGGCTGATATTAATAGCCCAGGAAGGGAGCCATGAATATTGGCCCCCTCCCAGGCTAGAAACACCAGCCGTCAGCCGCCCCAGAAATGGCGCATTCATAGGATGCGCCAATTCTGGCACTTAGCCTCGCTCTTCCACGCTGCCCTGGTGCGGTGGCAGGGGGTAATAGGGTTGGGGTTGATGTCAGCTTATAATGCCAGCTGACATCAAGCCCAGGTTAGTAATGGAGAGGCGTCTATAAGACACCCCCATTACTAACCCCATAGTCAAAGTTAAAAAAAACACAAACACCCAGAATAAAGTCCTTTAATTGAAATAAAGACACAGTCCTTTATTGTTCTAAATTAAACCATACTTACCGTCACGCCCATTCCAGCTGAAGCCAACGATCTCCTGCAATAAAAGAAAAATAATAAAGCAACCTCATCCTTACCTTTCCATGGTTCCCACGACAGCTTCAGCTCTGCTACATCGAGATGACAGGCTGGACCGCAGCAGAACGCTGCCATCCAGCCTCTCATCCCGCAGACACTGAGAAGCGCAGGCTTGCTTGCGCTGCTCAGCGTCTCTCTGTGACGACATCCAGATGAGCCGAGTTCATGTCCAATGAACTCGGCTCACCTCATGCACGTCACTGACAGCGTGGGAAAATTCTCAAGCTGAAGCGCTGAGTGCAGGAGAATTTTCCCACGCTGTCAGTGACGTGCATAAGGTGAGCTCATGTCCAATGAACTCAGCTCACCTCCTGCACGTCACTGACAGCGTGGGAGAATTCTCCTGCACTCAGCGCTTCAGTGTGAGAATTCTCCCACGCTGAAGCGCTGAGTGCAGGAGAATTTTCCCACGCTGTCAGTGACGTGCATGAGGTGAGCCGAGTTCATTGGACATTAACTCGGCTCATCTGGATGCCCTCACAGAGAGACACTGTGGAGCGCAAGCAAGCCTGCGCTTCTCAGTGTCTGCGGGATGACAGACTGGATGGCAGCGTTCTGCTGCGGTCCAGCCTGTCATCTCGATGTAGCAGAGCTGAAGCTGTCATGGGAACCATGGAAAGGTAAGGATGATGTTGCTTTATTATTTTTCTTTTATTTCAGGAGATCGTTGGCTTCAGCTGGAATGGGCGTGATGGTAAGTATGGTTTAATTTAGAACAATAAAGAATTGTGTGTTTATTTCAATTAAAGGACTTTTTTCTGGGTGTTGTGTTTTTTTTAAATTCTTTACTAGAAATTCATGGTGGTCATGTCTAATATTGGCGTGACCCCATGAATTTCGGGCTTAGGGCCAGCTGATAATGCCAAGCTGGCCCTAACCCCTTTATTACCCAGTGAGCCACCGCATCAGGGCCCTGGATGAGTTGGGTACAGCGCCAGAAGATGGCGCTTCTATGAACGCGCCATTTTCCGGGGTGGCTGCGGACTGCAATTTGCAGCGGGGGTGGCCCAGAAAGCTTGGGCCTCCCTGCGCTGCGGATTCCAGCCCCCAGCTGCCTAGTTGTACCTGGCTGGACACAAAAACAGGGCGAAGCCCCACGTCAATTTTCTTTAAATTATTTCATGAAATAATTAAGAAAAAAGGGCTTCCCTATATTGTTGTGTCCGGCCAGGTACAAATAGGCAGCTGGTGGTTGGGGGCAGCCCGTTCCTGCCTGCTGTACCTGGCTGGACACAAATATAGTGCGAAGCCCCACATCAATTTTTTTAAAATTATTTCATGAATTTCCTGAAATAATTTAAAAAAATTTAAGTGGGGCTTCGCACTATATTTGTGTCCAGCCAGGTACAGCAGGCAGGAACGGGCTGCCCCCATCCACCAGCTGCCTATTTGTACCTGGCCGGACACAACAATATAGGGAAGCCCTTTTTTTCTTAATTATTTCATGAATTTCATGAAATAATTAAAAAAAATTGAAGTGGGGCTTCGCACAATATTTGTGTCCAGCCAGGTACAGCAGGCAGGAACGGGCTGCCCCCAACCACCAGCTGCCTATTTGTACCTGGCCGGACACAACAATATAGGGAAGGCCTTTTTTTCTTAATTATTTCATGAATTTCATGAAATAATTAAAAAAAAAGTACGTGGGGCTTCGCCCTATTTTTGTGTCCAGCCAGGTACAACTAGGCAGCTGGGGGCTGGAATCTGCAGCGCAGGGAGGCCCAAGCTTTCTGGGCCCCCCCCCGCTACAAATTGCAGTCCGCAGCCACCCCGGAAAATGGCGCGTTCATAGAAGCGCCATCTTCTGGCGCTGTACCCAACTCATCCAGGGCCCTGGTGCGGTGGCTCACTGGGTAATAAAGGGGTTAGGGCCAGCTTGGTATTATCAGCTGGCCCCAAGCCCAAAATTCATGGGGTCACGCCAGTATTAGACATGACCGCCATGAATTTCTAGTAAAGTATTTAAAAAAAACACAACACCCAGAATAAAGTCCTTTAATTGAAATAAAGACACAATTCTTTATTGTTCTAAATTAAACCATACTTACCATCACACCCATTCCAGCTGAAGCCAACGATCTCCTGCAATAAAAGAAAAATAATAAACCAACCTCATCCTTACCTTTCCATGGTTCCCACGACAGCTTCAGCTCTGCTACATCGAGATGACTGGCTGGACCGCAGCAGAACGCTGCCATCCAGTCTGTCATCCCGCAGACACTGAGAAGCGCAGGCATGCTTGCGCTCCTCACTGTCTCGCTGTGACGGCATCCAGATGAGCCGAGGTCATGTCCAATGAACTCGGCTCACCTCATGCACGTCACTGACAGCGTGGGAAAATTCTCACGCTGAAGTGCTGAGTGCAGGAGAATTCTCCCACGCTGTCAGTGATGTGCATGAGGTGAGCTCATGTCCAATGAACTCAGCTCACCTCCTGCACGTCACTGACAGCGTGGGAAAATTCTCCTGCAATCAGCGCTTCAGCGTGAGAATTTTCCCACGCTGTCAGTGACGTGAATGAGGTGAGCCGAGTTCATTGGACATGAACTCGGCTCATCTGGATGTCGTCACAGAGAGACGCTGAGCAGCGCAAGCAAGCCTGCGCTTCTCAGTGTCTGCGGGATGACAGGCTGGATGGCAGCGTTCTGCTGCGGTCCAGCCTGTCATCTCGATGTAGCAGAGCTGAAGCTGTCGTGGGAACCATGGAAAGGTAAGGATGAGGTTGCTTTATTATTTTTCTTTTATTGCAGGAGATCGTTGGCTTCAGCTGGAATGGGCGTGACGGTAAGTATGGTTTAATTTAGAACAATAAAGGACTGTGTCTTTATTTCAATTAAAGGACTTTATTCTGGGTGTTTGTGTTTTTTTTAACTTTGACTATGGGGTTAGTAATGGGGGTGTCTTATAGACGCCTCTCCATTACTAACCTGGGCTTGATGTCAGCTGGCATTATAAGCTGACATCAACCCCAACCCTATTACCCCCTGCCACCGCACCAGGGCAGCGTGGAAGAGCGAGGCTAAGTGCCAGAATTGGCGCATCCTATGAATGCGCCATTTCTGGGGCGGCTGACGGCTGGTGTTTCTAGCCTGGGAGGGGGCCAATATTCATGGCTCCCTTCCTGGGCTATTAATATCAGCCCCCAGCTGTCTGCCTAGCCTTTGCTAGCTATTAAATTAGGGGGGACCCCACGTCATTTTTTTGGGGGGGTCCCCCATTTTAATAGCTAGTAAAGGCTATGTATTCAGCTGGGGGCTGATATTAGTAGCCTGGGAAGCTCCGTGGGTATTACCCCCTTCCCAGGCTTCAAACATCTGCCCCAGCCGTCTGCTTAACCTCCGCTAGAGCCTAAAATTAAGGGGAACCCCACGCCAATTTTTTTAATAATAAATCCTTTATTTTAATACTAAATGACAAGTACAGTAACCAACACTATCACTGTACTTCATATATATGTGACTGACATGTTTCTATCTATCTAATCTATGTGTGATGCTCTATCTTTCTGTTCTAAATTGTCGGGTACCGCTGCTGAATTGCCGGCCGGCTTTTTTAAAGAGACAGTGCATGAAAACACTATTATTTTTTTAAATAAATCCTTTACACTAAATGACAAGTACAGTAAGCAACACTGTCACTGTACTTATTATATATGTGACTGACATGTTTCTATCTATCTAATCTATGTGTGAAGCTCTATTCTTTCTGTTCTAAATTGTCGGGTACAGATGCTGAATTGCCGGCCGGCTTTTTTAAAGAGACGGTGCATGAAAACACTAATATTTTTTTTAATAAATCCTTTACACTAAATGACAAGTGCAGTAACCAACACTGTCACTGTGCTTCTTATATGTGTGACTGACATGTTTCTATCTATCTAATCTATGTGTGATGCTCTATTCCTTCTTGTCTAAATTGTCGGGTACCGGTGTATGCCGCTGCTGAATTTGCCGGCCGGCTTTTTTAAAGAGAGTGTCTTCTGAGCAGTTTGTCAGCTTTTGGACACCTTTGCAGGTGTTTTCTATGTGTTTCTATGTGTTTTTGTTTGCCTGCCATTGGTTTTAACGGTGTTCGACGGTGTTCTAAGGTGTTCGACGAACAGTTCGACGAACAGTTCCTCGAACATCCCGGTGTTCGACGAACCGAACCGAACCCGAACACTACGGGGGTGGCTCAACACTACTAACTAGTTAAAAAAAATCTCACTTCCAGTGATTACTATGCAGAGATGTGAGATTCCATATACTGCTCTGCATCCGTCCCAGGCTTTGGGGAATAACTTCCCGGTACCTGGGATAAATGCTGATCGCACACTACAGCTCTAGTCTCACAGCAGCAGGACAGGACTGAGATGAGAGCTGCAGTGTCCGATCAGCACGTGTCACATACAGCGCTCAGCGTTTACCCCAGGTCCCAGGACATTATTCCACACAGCCTGGGATAGATACAGAGCAGTACATGGAATCACACACCTCCGCTCTCCTCCCCTGCACAGTAATCACCGCTAGTGAGAGTTTTGTGACCTGGTTAAAGCTACGGTCTAGTGTTTTGGTTTTTTATTATTTCAGTGCTGGAATGGTGCAACTAAACGAAGTTCCTGGAGTGGTGCTTCAAACACAAGTCTTCTATTACACAGAAAAGGTCAGGTCTTACCTAATCTGGGGGTGTTTTCTTCTTTTCCCTCCATGTTGCCTCCAGTTTATGATTGGTCAGCATCATACAGGGGAAAAGGGTAACGCTTCCAGAGACAAATCTCTACGAAGTCCCCTTGGTTGAAGGTCAAATTAACCTATAAAATGTAACAAGCAACAAACCCCAAACAATCTGGTGTGCTTGAGCTTAGGCTTAGTGAGAGGACACTTTCTACAGTTTATGGTCCTGGCAGCTTTATGAAATATATATAGATTTATTTTACATTATACATTTGACACTTTATTATTGGTATAATGACTGATGTTTCTATTGTAATGGAAATGTGATACTGTAAATGTTTTCTACAGTATTCTGTGTTTGTGCTGCACTATCGATATGAAAAGCTTGTGACAATTGGAAAGAGACTTGTTACATATTACAATTGGTCTGTTCAATACTATGGCTTAAACTATCTTTTAACTGTAGGTAAATTTTATATTAATTGATGTTTTTTTTGGTTATAGTTTCACTCAGCAGCTATTTTTTTCAGAAATAATCTGTTTCAGGTATATGATGACCCGTCACGTGACCCGTCGGGGGTCCACACAGTCTGAACTGCCCGGGGTCTGGCTATCCTTAACCCACCCCTGGATTTATACATTTGAAACCAGAAGTTTCCAGACACTATGTAAAAAGACACATCTGCATGTTTTACTCAATATCTGACATGAAATCAGAATAAACCTTTCCAGTTTTAGGTCAATTAGGATTATCATCATTTTTAACCCCTTTACAACCCGAGGTGGTTTGCACGTTAATGACCAGGCCAATTTTTACAATTCGGACCACTGTCACTTTATGAGGTAATTACTCTGGAACGCTTCAAAGGATCCCCCTGATTCTGAGATTATTTTTTCGTGACATATTGTACTTCATGATTGTGGTAAAAATTTCTTCGATATCACTTGTGTTTATTTGTGAAAAAAACGGAAATTTGGCGAAAATTTAGAAAATTTTGCAATTTTCAAAATTTGAATTTTTATGCCCTTAAATAAGAGAGATATGTCACACAAAATAATTAATAAATAACATTTCCCACATGTCTACTTTACATCAGCACAATTTTGGAACCAAAAAGAAGGGTTAAAAGTTGACCAGAGATTTCTGATTTTTCCAACAAAATTTACAAAACCATTTTTTTAGGGACCACATCATATGTAAAGTCACTTTGAGGGGTCTTTATGACAGAAAATACCCAAAAGTGACACCATTCTAAAAACTGCACCCCTCAAGGTGCTCAAAACCACATTCAAAAACTTTATTATCCCTTCAGGTGCTTCACAGGAATATTTAACTTTTTTCTCAAAAATGTTACTTTAGACCCATTTTTTTTTTATTTTTGCAGGGGTAACAGGAAAAAATGGACCCCAAAATTTGTTGTGCAATTTACCCTGAGCATGCAGATACCCCATATGTGGGGAAAAACCACTGTTTGGGCGCATAGCAGGGTTCGGAAGGGAAGGAGCGTCATTTGACTTTTTGAATGTAAAATTTGCTTGAATAATTAGCGGACGCCATGTTGTGTTTGGGGAGCCCCTGATGTGCCTAAACAGTGGAAACCCCCCGCAAGTGACAGCATTTTGGAAACTAGACCCCTCAGGGAACTTATCTAGATGTGTGGTGAGCACCTTGAACCCCCAGGTGCTTCACAGAAGTTTATAATATGGAGCCGTGAAAATAAAATTTTCACATTCTTTCCACAAAAATGTTTTTTCAGCCCCCACTTTTGCATTTTCATAAGGGTAACAGGAGAAATTGCACCATGCAGTTTGTTGTGCAATTTCTCCTGAGTTAGAAAATACCCCCATATGTTGGGGAAAACCACTGTTTGGGCGCGCGGCAGGGTTCGGAAGGGAAGGAGCGCCATTTGACTTTTTGATTGTAAAATTTGCTTGAATAATTAGCGGAAGTGCCCCTGATGTGCCTAAACAGTGGAAACCCCCCGCAAGTGACACCATTTTGGAAACTAGACCCCTCAGGGAACTTATCTAGATGTGTGGTGAGCACCTTGAACCCCCAGGTGCTTCACAGAAGTTTATAACATGGAGCCGTGAAAATAAAAAAAAATTTTTCCGCAAAAATGATGTTTTAGCCCCAATTTTTTTATTTTCACAAGGGTAACAGGAAAAAATAGACCCCAAAAACTTTTGTGCAATTTCTCCTGAGTACGCCAATACCCCATATGTGGGGAAAATACAGTGTTTGGGCGCACGGCAGAGTTCAGAAGGGAAGGAGCACTGTGTGACTTTTTGAACGCAAAATCGGCTGGAATCGAGAGCGGACGCCATGTCGCGTTTGGAGAGCCCCTGATGTGCCTAAATAGTGGAAACACCCAACAAGTGACCCCATTTTGGAAACTACACCCCTCAAGGATTTTATCAAGGGGTATAGTGAACATTTTGAACCCAGAGGTACAACACAGAATTTGATGACATTAGGTCATCATATTGAATAAGTTGTCATTAGTCTTGAGCGCAAGTGCTCACTACTTGAGTCTACATCAGGTACATGGGTATGCACCATGTATCGTGCATGCTCGAGTGACATGCTCGAGTCCCCGCTCGCATGCTTCACGGTTATTAGACACTCCAAAAAAAACATGCGGGGATCGCTCGTGCATGGCAGGCAATCCCCGCGAGGTTTTTTTGGCCGCGAAGCATATGGGGCGGAGACTCGAGCACCCGCAATACTCAATCCATACCCGAGCACCCGATGCAAACTCAAGTAGCGAGCACTTGCGTTCAACACTAGTAACCATATCATCATCTCTTTTTTTTTTTTTTTTTTTTTAAAAAAACAACCCTAACCCCAACCCCAGCCCTAGCGTTTATTTTTTACGCCGTTCCTAGTGCGGTATAAGTGATTAGACAACCTTATTCTTCGGGTCGGTGCGACTATAGAGATACCAGAATCATATCGGGTTTTTATGATTGACAGCTGTCACACACTAAAAGACACATATTTTGTAAAATCTAGTATTTGCATCGCCATATTTTGAGAGCTATAATTTTTCCATATTTTGGCAGACAGTCATGTAACAGCTTGATTTTTGCGGGATGACTTGACGTTGTTATTGGTATCATTTTCAGGCACGTGACATGTTTTGATCGCTTTCTATTCCAGCTTTTGGGAGGCAGAATAAACAAAAACCAACAATTCAGGAATTGTTTTTTTTTTTTTTTTTTTTATTCTACGCCGCGTGTGGTAAAATTGATGAGGTAGCTTTATTCTTCGGGTCAGTACGTTTACAGCGGTACCACATTTATATCGTTTTTCTATGTTTTGGTGCTTTTACACAATAAAAGCTATTTTATAGAAAAAAAATATTTTTTTGCATCGCTTTATTCTGAGAGCCATAACTTTTTGATTTTTCGGATGATGGAGCTGTATGGCGGCTTGTTTTTTGCAGGACAAGATGACGTTTTCAGCGGTACCATTTTTATTTATATTCGTCTTTTTGATCGCGTGTTATTCCATTTTTTGTTTGGCGGTATGATAATAAAAAATGAAGCAAAAAACAATGCTTTATTTATTTTTTTTACCGTGTTCACTGAAGGGGTTAACTAGTGGGACAATTTTATAGGTCAGGTCGTTCCGGACGCGGCGATACAAAATATGTGTACTTTTATTGTTTTTTTTTATTTTCATAATAATATTTATTGATGGGTACATTCTATTTTTTATTTTTGGTGGATTATTATTTTTTTTTTTCTTATATTTTTACAATTTTTTAAAAAAATTTTTTCACTTTCTGACAGTTTTTTATTTGTTTACTTTGCCCCACTATGAGACTTTCACTTTTTTTATTCTGATCGCCAGCATAGCACAGGAATGGAGCACCATCCCTGTTCTATACAGGCTGTCAGCGCTGCACAGTGAGAAGATAGTTTGGTCATGTACTGAGCATGACCAAAAAATCTTCCTGCTGTCTGGTGACCCGGATGTTGTCAGACCAAGCAGAGGGAAAAAAAATTATGGAATCACTCAATTCTGAGGAAAAAATTATGGAATCATGAAAAACAAACACACAAAAGAACACTCCAATACATCACTAGTATTTTGTTGCACCACCTCTGGCTTTAATAACAGCTTGCAGTCTCTGAGGCATGGACTTAATGAGTGACAAACAGTACTCTTCATCAATCTGGCTCCAACTTTCTCTGATTGCTCTTGCCAGATCAGCTTTGCAGGTTGGAGCCTTGTCATGGACCATTTTCTTCAACTTCCACCAAAGATTTTCAATTGGATTGAGATCCGGACTATTTGCAGGATATGACATTGACCTTATGTGTCTTCTTTCAAGGAATGTTTTCACAGTTTTTGCTCTATGGCAGGATGCATTATCATCTTGAAAAATGTTCTATCAAGACACCCTCAATAAAGGAGCCCGGCCAGTTCACCAGGAGACATGGAGGGGGCCGTAGGAGGGCAACAACCCAGCAGCAGGACCAGTACCCCCGCCTTTGTGCAAGGAGGAACAGGAGGAGCACTGCCAGAGCCCTGCAAAATGACCTCCAGCAGGCCACAAATGTGCATGTGTCTGCACAAACGGTTAGAAACTGACTCCATGAGGGTGGTATGAGGGCCCGACGTCCACAGATGGGGATTGTGCTCACAGCCCAAAACCGTGCAGGACACTTGGCATTTGCCACAGAACACCAGGATTGGCAAAGTCGCCACTGGCGCTCTTCACAGATGAAAGCAGGTTCACACTGAGTACATGTGACAGACGTGACAGAGTCTGGAGACGCCGTGGAGAGCGATCTGCTGCCTGCAACATCCTTCAGCATGACCGTTTTGGCAGTGGGTCAGTAATGGTGTGGGGGTGGCATTTCTTTGGAGGGCCGCACAGCCCTCCATATGCTCGCCAGAGGTAGCCTGACTGCCATTAGGTACCGAGATGAGATCCTCAGACCCCTTGTGAGACCATATGCTGGTGCGGTTGGCCCTGGGTTCCTCCTAATGCAGGACAATGCTAGACCTCATGTGGCTGGAGTGTGTCAGCAGTTCCTGCAAGATGAAGGCATTGAAGCTATGGACTGGCCCGCCCGTTCCCCAGACCTGAATCCGATTGTGCATATCTGGGACATCATGTCTCGCTCCATCCACCAACGTCACGTTGCACCACAGACTGTACAGGAGTTGGCGGATGCTTTAGTCCAGCTCTGGGAGGAAATCCCACCATCCGCAACCTCATCAGGAGCATGCCCAGGCGTTGTAGGGAGGTCATACAGGCACGTGGAGGCCACACACAATACTGAGCCTCATTTTGACTTGTTTTAAGGACATTACATCAAAGTTGGATCAGCCTGTAGTGTGTTTTTTCACATTAATTTTGGGGGTGACTCCAAATCCAGGCCTCCATTGGTTAATAAATTTGATTTCCATTGATGATTTTTGTGTGATTTTGTTGTCAGCACATTCAACTTTATACAGAACAAAGTATTCAATGAGAATATTTCATTCATTCAGATCTTAGATGTGTTATTTGAGTGTTCCCTTTATTTTTTTGAGCAGTGTATATACACAGACACACACACACATATATATTTGTCATATCTCCAACTCTGCAGACCGCATGCTGCTTTTGTACTTGGCAGGCACTGACCAGACAGTATGGAGATGAATGAGGGAGACCAAAGTTCAAAACTAAACTTTTCAACACTTTATGAATGCTTCTTCTGCATTATGCAGAGTCAGGAAATTTACGGTTACATGTAGCGGTACATAACTTTGTTACAAGCTACAACAGTCCAGTAAACTATTATGGGAAGGCCCATCATCCCTTGTGGGGACCATACAGGTTGAGATGTGTCGCTATAGGCCCTCAGACCTACTCTCAGCTCCCAGTTGATTTGTGAGGACCTCGCTGGCTGAGGTGCATCGGTACGACTCCTCACTAGTAATGTGAAAGTCCATTCGATGAGGGCCACACACTCCTTTCTAGGTCACTGGATCTTCAGTTCTCCATACTGTGGCTTCCTCTCTAGTATAGACAATTGTTTGCTTAAGATATGGAATCCTTCCTTAACTTAATCTCCTTCAATTAGTCCTACTGTCCACTCAGGGCAAAGTTCTGTACCATCTAAGTAGGCCTCCTGGCCCGAGTTAAGGACCTTATCTGGCTCTTTGCCTCCACTATGCTCCCTGCCTGGAATCCAGATTCACACTGCCATTATATCTTTGCTTTCCTTCAGAACATACTATTTGATGTCTCCCTCCTGCACACAACACCATATCAATTCAAGTCTGCAACCAGATGGACTGAATGAACTGACTGAACTCACTTACTTATCCCTGATCTGACTCCTCACCAGGAAATTGTTCTCATGTGTGCCAATCTAGCCCAGAATGAGGGCTCCCAGACAGAATGATGCCCCCACAATTACTGGTATAAAAAAACAAAACAAAAACAACACACACTACTCAACCAACTCTGTTCCTGAGCTGCGCTTCTCCAGTCTGTGCAGTGTGAGTAGTACTGAGGCTTCGTACTACAGGTGTGATGTAGTGACGCCATCACTACATCTCGGACTCACAGGTGAAGGCTGAATGGCGAATCGGCGAGCTTTCAACTCCCTGATTTACTATTCTATTCACTGGTATCCCCACCATGGGAAAGTGGATATCACTGAAATTGTGATGATGGGTAGGGAGAGCATGCTCGGTGCTGAGCCGTCTCAATTCATGGGCACCATAGCGGCCACAAGGGCTGCCACTATGGATGATACAGCCCTGCTACCTATTGTGTGGCAAATATCTCATAGGTCCTGGGTTCATTAGTATCTGCACCAAGAATGGGGCTAAGTGAGTATTTATTCATTAGCTGTGGGGTAGTCGGTGGGGTGTGTGTGTAGGGGACAATACTGTGGGAAAACCCCTCTAAAATGAAATCTTAAACCTTTTTTACATATATGCATTGAAAACTGGACTAACAACATTATTATATATATATATATATATATATATATATATATATATATATACTAGCAAAATTACAAGCTCAATGGCTTTCTGTGGATGTATATAAACAGATGTAAACAATAATGCTGCTGAATAATTGATAGTCACTACCTTACCCGATCCCCTACCTAAACAAAGCTTATACTGCCTAGCTGCGGAGGTTGGCACCCTAGGGGACGATAATGGCGCCCCCGCTCACTGGTGGCTGCATAGGCGGATTATAATGAGGGCAATCAGGGAGACCGCCCGGGGCCCCGAGCCTGGAGGGAGACCGCCCGGGGCCCCGAGCCTGCAGGGGGCCCGCGGCTCCAGGCGTGGTGTCTAATGCCGGATTGCCCTTATTATGTGTGCGGGCCGCCGTGGCACATAGCGGTAGCAGTGGCGGGAGGGGGGGGCCTGGACCGCTCCCCCAGCAGCGGCCGCCGCTACTTCATCGGCCAGGCCAGCACTGCAGCAGTTAACTTCCCTGTGCTGGCCTGTGTGTGTGGGCAGGTGTGTGTGTGTGTGATGTCTGTCTGTTTGTGTGTGTGTGTGTGTGGGCAGATGTCATTGTGTGATGTCTGTTTGTATGTATTTTTGTGTTTCAAATGTGTTTATGCGTGTCTGTATATGTTTGTGTGTGTGTATGACTGCATGCGGCCCTCCGCTGTTTATAGACGGCGCCGTGCAGCCTCCTGCTGTGTATAGATGGCTACGTGCGCCCCCCCGCTGTGTATAGATGGCTACGTGCGGCCCCCCGCTGTGTATAGATGGCTACGTGCGCCCCCCGCTGTGTATAGATGGCTACGTGCGGCCCCCCGCTGAGTATAGATGTCGCCGTGCGGCCTTCTGCTGTGTATAGATGGCTACGTGCGGTCTCCCGCTGAGTATAGATGGCGCTGTGCGGTCTCCTGCTGTCTCTGGGGGGAGCGCCATGCGGCATCTATACTCAGCAGGAGGCCGCACGTAGCCATCTATACACGTATACTCAGCAGGAGGCCGCACGTAGCCATCTATACAGTGCTATCTATACACAGCGGGAGGCCGCACGGCGCCATCTATACACAGCGGGAGGCCGCACGGCGCCATCTATACACAGCGGGAGGCCGCACGGCGCCATCTATACACTGCGGGAGTCTCAGTGCTTTGCAAGAGCAGTCAATAAATTCTGCTTGACTAATTCTGAGCACCATAAACTCTGGTTCGCTTCTAACCTGCTGTCTTCATTTTCAGCTTGCTGAATTCTAACTCATTTACTGTCATTCGAGACGATGCCTTTGCTGGTGTCTTTCACCTTGAATACCTGTAAGTGCTCCACTTAATGTCATATTTTTGATTCTGTTCTTCTTCATCTTTTGGCATGTGCAATTGTATGAGCAAGTATCCATATGAATTTATGACCTACTTAAACCTTTGAGGACCTTAAATTTTATTCAATCAAATTTTTTTCCAGTTTAAAACTATGGGACATATATGTGCCTTGGTCCTCAAAGGGTTTTTAAAGGGGCTGCAAACATAAATACGAAAAAAATAATTCAATTAGTGTTTTTTGTGTTCATTTAATTTTTATTTGAAGTCCATTTTTTTATATACCTTGAAATTAAGCCCTACCCCATGGAATGAAGCCCTACCTACATGACATCTGAGAGCTACATGGATCCCGCTTGTGAGGTGCCTGTCCGTCACTACTATTCAGTTTTAGGGTCCACTCACTAAGCCATATATTCTCTCATGCAAGAGAATAGGGCCAATTATGCTAATGACACTCGGCTCAAACTCTGTCAGAGCTTCAACTGAGTGTGATCCGATTCTCTCGCAGCACAGATATGGAGAAGATGGAGAACTTAATTTCTCCATCTTCTCCATAGTCTCTGTGAGTGTTCATCGGACTGCACTTGGATGACATCCGAGTGCAGTCCAATGTTTTACGTGCACCCATAGACTTGTATGGGTGCACGTAAAACATTGGACTGAGCCACAGCTCCCTGTCAGCCCTCTCTGGCTGAGCTCCTCTCTGAACTGACTCGGACTGGACCCTGATCTAAGATGGTGCCCACCTATTATACTCCCTTCTGACACCCGAGCCCAGGTGACCAGCACCCAATGGGCTCCTACCTATGCCCAGAGTCCCTCCCCTGTCTGCTCCTACACCACTGGGATATTCCTCCCCCCTCCCCACTCCAGCCAGGGACAGACGCTGTCGTACCTGCACATCTATCTGGTGGGAGTACCGTTGATCTGTCCCCCGGAAATGGGGTGAGTGTAGTGTATGCAGCTAACTGAGCCCCGCTCCACACTCCATCCTTACTCGGGAGTGGAATGTCACACCTCTGGTTCGAGGTGCAACACTCCTGTAGCAGCCGAGTCCTCGGGGTGCTACATTCCCCCCTGGTAAATCACAGCACGTCCTCGGGCTGGAAAAGAATAAAGCAATTTAGACATACAAAATTTTTAAAGTGCACTCACATATAAGACATTTTCAAGTAAACATTTTCAAAACATATTCTGCATCTCTGGCCACGGTGCAACTTGTGACCAGGTAAAGTGCAACAGTCACTAATTCCACGGTAGAAAAACAGTTCTTATAAAACCAGTAAGGGGCGCTTAAGGAAGCGCAACTATTTACAGGATGGCCGCTCTCAGTCCTCGGCCAGTGGGGATAGGGGAATGGCTGCTCACAGTCCTCAGCCTGGTTAGGGATTAGGGCAAACCAGTCAACAGTTTCAAAACAGTCCCAACGGGGACCACAGTTCAATTGGCAGCAGGTCGGGTACCCTAACGGGTAACTATATACAGTCCTTCGTTCACGCTACTTCCCTTCAGTAGCTATGTCCTCTCCGTGCTCCCTCCTGAGGGTAGTCTTCAGACCCGTCCGGGTCCTCTTGGCTTTCCTCATACTGCAACTCCTCCTCAGTTAGCCGGTGTACGTGAAGGGCGTACGGTCCTTTGGCACACTCATGCCGGGTGAAGGTGACCACGTCACCTGGGTAGAGATCACGTCCACGGTGTCCTTCAGGTAGGTGGCTCTCGACATCCCTGCGGGTAACAAAGACGTCGCCGGGAGTTCGGTGGTCCCGGATAAAACCCCAGCCATGCTCTAACTGGAACTTTATTACGGTCCCGTCGGTGCGGGGACCGTGGGCTGTTCGGGGGTCTTGTCGGGCCCTGCGCTTCTGTTCCGCGCTTCGGGCCTGCAGCTGTTCCTCGCGGATCCGCCTCTCTCGCCGTTCTTTTCCAAAGACCTCCAGCTGTTGACGGCAGAACTCCTCACGCCGGGCTGCGTCCGCCCGGGTCTCCTGGGTGAACCCCATGAGGTTCTCACCGGTCGGATCCCATTCAAATTGGGCGTCCTCTAACGGGAGCGGAACAATTTTGGCGGGCGCCGGAGCCGGAATCAGGGGCTCACACAGGGGCCGTTCTCTCCAGAGCCGGGGGTTGACGTACTCCAGTGGCCACTCGAAGGGCAGCCCGTCCGGGCTAGTATGCTGCGCGAAGAGATCTGCGCCCAGGGGTGGCACTGTGGAGGCAGAGGGCGCGGTGGGGACCGCGGCGCCCGGGGGTACTCGGCCTTGCGACCAGGCCGGTGGCACTTCCTGCTTCGCCGCGCTCAGGGTCAAGGGGCGTGGCGCGGAAGAGGGCGTGACCGCGGCTCCTGCCGCTTGAGGCCTAGTTGGGAGCAGTGGCGGTGCGGCAACGGGCGCGGTGAGTAGGACTTCGGGCTCTGCGACGGGGAGCTGGGGCAGGCTTACGGCTACTGGGCTCGGGGTAATGACGTCCCCATTACCTGCTTCCATCCTTGCAGCTCCCTCCGCGGCGTCGTCTCCGGCCTTCGTCCTTCCTGTACCATCCTCAGAGGCGGACATGCTCCTTGTTGCAGGTGGCGCCTCCTGCTGGCGGATCCCAGCCTGCCGGGCCATCTCCCTTCTCCACTCGGCCAGCGCATCCTGCTGTGCCCGGACCATCCTCCGGTCCAAGTCCTCCAGCGCAGCCTGCGCACGCTCCGGATCTCTGGGGAGCTGTGCCAGGATCTCCACTAGGCTGGCTGGCGGTGCGGCCTGCAGCAGGCTCCGGACCACGGTGTTGGCACTGCTGGACGCTTCCTCCATTCCCGGGTGCGGTCCGTCCAGACTCCTCCAGGCCGCACCCAGCCCCTCAGTTTTGTTCCCTATCCGCCCCCATTGGGAGTGGTCCCGGGGCAACTTAGTGACAGTCAGTTTCAGGGGCAGTCCCCCCACTCTGATGGACATCTCCATTGTTATAGTCTCGGCTGATGGGGGCGGTCTCCGCTTTTGGCGCCATTCTGGGGCCATGCCCACGATGGGAGGTGGTCTCTTGCCGCCCTCTGGCACGCCCATAATGGCGTCCGCTCTGCCAGGCCGGGAAACCGTCTCAGATGGCGGGAATCGTCTCCTGATGGCGGGAAACTCCGCGGATGGCGGGCAAAGGCTGCAGATGGCGGGTAAACGGCGGGAAACGACCCGACCTGGCGCCCGATGGCGGGAATCCTCTGGAATTGGCGGGAGGCTTCTTCTTACGGTACATGTGAACTTTTCTTCAGGCACGCAGTACCCGGTGGTTGCGGGCACGGAATCCTGCCGACTACGCCAAAGTTGACGCGCCCCCTGGGCCATGTTGGGCAGCGTTGCGCATGCGGGGAATACCCGGAGCCGGATCTGATAGGGGTAGTAGTCCTCGTGGCGGTGACCCGGTCCGTGCCCAGGGTGTCAAACCAAGTGGCAGAACTTAGGATAAGATGTTATAGAGTTCGACTACGCCACCCGTGGATTGCGGTCAGTGGGGACCGCCGCTGCACTGCAGACCGTTGAGGCTGATGTTATTTGTGCAGCTGAGAGTGGGATGACTCCCCACGGGAGGAGTATTGCCTCAGGGCAGCTATTGTGGAGATGATGATGGGAGTGATGGTGTGGGTGTCCCAGTACTGATGGTGCAGGTGCGGCGATGAAACACAGAGGCTTGAAGTGCAGTTTCCAAAGCTTTACTCACAGTTGTTGCTCCGGTCACTTCGGCCAAGAGTGACCACCCGAGCCGTGCTGCGTTCACCAGGGGAGGGACTCGGTCAACTCCCAGGCAATTCCGGAGTGTGGTTCAGGGCTCCCCTCTCTTTCCTTTCTCTGGCCGTCCCCACCAGGGACCCACCTTTGTCCAGCTCCCTCGGGCCTTCTGGTGGCGAAACCTTTCCCGGTTTCCCTGACCCTATATGGTATGCCTTCCTGGTGGATATGGTGAGGGGTCGCGCCAAGACTTGACCACGACCTCCGGTTTTGGCTGAGGATTAGTCGCCTCCACCAATTCGGGTTCCGGTACCCTGCTCTGCCAACCCTTCACCCGTTATCTCGTGGGATCTTAGGGTTCCCTCCTCTCTTGCGTCTCTGGGCCTTTCCTGGTGTTTCTGTTCCTTCTCCCTCTTACTTCTCTCTCTCTCGGCTTCAGGCTTCCACTTCAGGCCTGGTTCTGGAGCTGTGCCCGGACTGAGCCACAGCTCCCTGTCAGCCCTCTCTGGCTGAGCTCCTCTCTGAACTGACTCGGACTGGACCCTGATCTAAGATGGTGCCCACCTATTATACTCCCTTCTGACACCCGAGCCCAGGTGACCATCACCCAATGGGCTCCTACCTATGCCCAGAGTCCCTCCCCTGTCTGCTCCTACACCACTGGGATATTCCTCCCCCCTCCCCACTCCAGCCAGGGACAGACGCTGTCGTACCTGCACATCTATCTGGTGGGAGTACCGTTGATCTGTCCCCCGGAAATGGGGTGAGTGTAGTGTATGCAGCTAACTGAGCCCCGCTCCACACTCCATCCTTACCCGGGAGTGGAATATCACACCTCTGGTTCGAGGTGCAACACTCCTGTAGCAGCCGAGTCCTCGGGGTGCTACAATGACATCACGCCAGTGGACAGAGAGGGGAGGCGTGACTTTCCCCCCCATTGCTGGATGTTGCAGGTGACATACGCTGTGGTTGTACGTATACAGCAAGATGATAGCGCCGGCTCACATGCAGAGCCGACACTATCATCCGCTGAGGTAAGCTGTACATCACAGCTGACAACCTACTTTAACGGCCACGATTGGTATTAACACCGATCGCGGCCGTTTAACCCTTTAGATACCGCCATCAATTGTGACAGCGGAATTTAGATGGCTATTTCAGGGGAGGGGCTTACTCTTAATCCTATGGTAACCTGAGGCCAAGTAATGGCTTTAGGTCAGCCATCTTTGGGGCCAGGAATATGCAGGGTCCTACATGCGAACTGTCAATATAAGACAGACAGACCTAATATTCTGCAGTACAGAAGTATTGCAGGATATTAGATTAGTGACTATAAAGTAAAAGTTAAAAGCTACATAAAAAAAATCTAAATAAAATATGAAATAAAAATATTCTGCTACTAAACTTGAAAGTGAAAAAAAAAAGTACACATTTGTGGTATAAATCTGTACCATATCCCTGGCTTACTGTGCTTTCACATTATACTCAATGTCCCCGTCGGGGCATACGTCCGGACCCCCCCACAAAACGGGATTCAGACATATGTGCCTATGGGGCCATATACTGTAATGGTGCCGACAGAGCGAACGTGCGTTCTGCTGGCATCATTTTCGAAAGTGTCTATTATGTCTGAGTGTCCGCCTCCTGTAGGCGTGCACTCCCTAAAAAATTATGCAGAGCACACGTTTGCTCTGCCGGCATCATTACAGTCTATGGCCCTGTAGGCACAAATATCCGTATCCCGTTTTCTTGTAGGGTTTGAACGTATGCCCCAACGGGGACATTGAACAAAAGCGTTTTTGCAGCGTTTTTCACCCATAGCAATATGAAAGTGGGAAAACACTGATTTTGCAGTTTTTTTGGTGAATAAAACTGACTTTAGTAAACGTACTGTAGATTCCTATAATCTCCACCAAAAAACGCCACAAAACCTGTTTTTTAGGCCGGTTTCAAATATATTTCCGTTACTGGAGATATCCGTTTTACATGTTGCATCCGTGTGCGGCCCATTTGCTGCATCAGGATCACGCATACCGGCATCAGGGAATCAGCGTACAGCTAGTGCTGTTCCCAAGCGCCGGGTGCTGAATGCTGCCCTCATCATGATTCCTTGTCTGCGCTGCAATCAGCACCAGCAGGGACAAGGATGAGGGTAGTGGTAGTGTCTGCTCCCACTGTGTCCCTGTGTAAAACTAAGAATAAAACAATAAAATCCATATACTCACCTCTCCTAGGTGTCCCCCGCTGTAATCCTCTGATACCGAGGAGCCGGGGAGAATGTGTGGCTCCAGAGCTGAGCTCAGAAACCGTGTCCTGTCACTCACTGAGCGCAGCTCATTCTCTCCTGCTCCTTGGCAGCATCGGTCAGAGGATTACAGCGGGGGACACCTAGGAGAGGTGAGTATATGGATTTTATTATTTTTATAGGTGGACACTGCGAGATCAGACACTACTACCGTCATCATTGTCCCTGCTAGTGCTGATCGCAGCGCCAGCAGGGAACCATGATGAGGGCAGCATTCAGCACCCAGCATTTGGGAACAGCGCTAACTGTAGCGCTGATTCCCAGGCATCGGTATGTGTCACACGGATGTCATTCGTGTGGTACATTTTGCGGACCGTGCATCTGCAAAAAAACTACCATATCAGTATGTGGAGCACATGGACACACGGTCTGTGGAAACACACTGAGATGTGCACAGACCAATTCATTTGAATGGGTCTACGTGTATCAATGTCTCCAGCACTGGAGATACTGACATGTGAAAAATGTAGCTTTTCCATCATACTGACAGAAAGTAGAATAAAAAATTATCAAAAAGCCATATACCAAAAATGGTATAGCTGAAAACGTCAGATAAAGGAATAATCTGCAGGTAAATAGTGTTACAACGTTTCCTGGCAGCTTTACTAAAAGTTCAGCTACTGGGAAACTGAACTATATTTCTTTCAAGAGCCATCGGCTTTCAGTCATGCAAGGAGTTGCTTAAGCCGGCTTACTACACTATGAGTAGTTGCTGTAAGCACGCTCTAGCACTTGGGTTGCCAGCTCAGTGTGCAGCGCATCTGTGCGGAGAAAATCAAAAGTTCTGGGGCGTGCTTACAGTATAGTGAGCAGTGCTGTGAGCCATGAATGTAACTTCTCCTATGACTGAAAGCCCATAGCTCCCGGGAGGAAATAAGTTAATTCTATCCTGGTAGCTGCACTTACAGTAAGACGGCCATGTAGCATTGTAAAGATATTTACCTGCAGATTGACTCTATATCTCCAGGTAAATAGCGTTTTCTGACATTACAGGTTCTCTTTAATATTGACATGTATGGCATTGCTATGGTGAGAAACTACATAAAGAGATTCTGCAGGACTTAAAGGGATTGTCCATTGCTTTTATATTGATGGGCTATCCTTTATAATGGCTGCAACTGGGTAATGCAAATCTACGCCTATTCAATAAGAGTGGATATGAAGGGCCCAGCCGTGGCCACTAAGCAGTTGATAGAGCTGTGTAGTTCCGCTCCGCAAGTGAGCACATACCACGGGCACCGGGAACTGCTGATCAGTGGGGGGAGCTGGATGTTGCATCCCACTGATCAGATATCCATCACCTGTCCTAATGATAGGCCATCAAAATAAAATTGTCTGACAACCCCTTTAATGATTAAATGGCCACTTCATTGAATAAACCAGTGATATGAGATCAGTGGGGTGCGGGCGCCCGGCACACCCCTTTATCAGCTGAAAACTGCTCTGGCAGTGAACTAAGCAATGTATGGGCAGAACACAGCAGCCTCATATATTGCTGAGGCCCCTTTCACAGTGTGTTCTTCCCCATGTTCGTCGGTCCCGTCGGGGCTTATGTCCGAACCAATATAAAATGGGATTTGGACGTATGTGCCGACGAGGCCATAGAATATATAATGGTGCTGACAGAGTCAACGTGTGCTCTGTCCTGCATCATTTTCGGGTGTATACACCTACTGGACACAGTCTACTATGTCCGAGTGTCGGCCTCAAGTAGACGATGCACGACAGAGCACATGTTCGCTCTGCCAGCACCATTATAGTCCGTACTCTGCATACGCCCACGGACTATGATGCATTTCTATGGGAGCAGGACGGAGTTGCTAACAGACATATTTTTCAATACACAGAGCACCTGTTTAACATCATAAATGGCATCGTCATCAAAAAAGCGCAAGATTGCTGAGGAAAAACGAATATTTCAGGAAAAGTGGGAAAACTTATATTTTGTCACAGAGGTCGGAGAGAGAGCCCAGAGTCTGATTTGTCTTCAGTTTGTCGCAGCTTAAGGACTACAATGTGCATCGTCATTACATGACGTAGCATGGAGGACAGTATGGAGCAATGTCTGGCAAACAGAGAGGAAAAGCTTCAGCAGCTGAAAGCGTCTCTTCAAAAACAGCCAAACTTCTTCCCAAGTATTAACGGGTCAAGTGAAGCTTCTGGAGAAGCGAGTTACTCAGTAACATGAGAGCAAATCATTCACGACCATTTACTGAAGGTAACAGATACTCCATACTGTGCTGTGTTCATTCGTGGGGTTGATGAAAACCTAAACATAACCGAGGAATTATTGGATTTATTACCAATGAAAGGGACAACGACCGGTCGGGACATTTTTAAAGAGCTTGAAGGTTGTATTAACCCAGCAGGACCGCCATGGGATAAACTGGTGTCTGTGGTAGCGGATGGGGCACCAGCAATGTGTCCTGAAAACATTGGTGTTGTCAGATTATTGAAAGCAAAACGAGGCCAGCGTTCATTGTCAGGTCCTTTCAGTGCTATACACTGCATTCTGCATCAGGGGGCGCTGTGCGGAAAAAGTGTACAAATGAAAGAAGTTATGGACTTTGTGCTTAAGACTGGTAACTTTATACGGGCAAGAGGTCTTAACCATAGGCCGTTCACTTCATTCCTGTCTGATCTGGACAGTGAATATGGAGACTTGCTGTAGCATACCGAGGTCAGATGGTTGAGTCGGTGAAGAGGGTTGGAAAGATTTTTTGCTTTGAGACAGGAGATAGATTTTTATGGCGCTGAAAGATAAAGACGCTTTCCAACTTTCCTTCCCAGCTTTTCTATCTGACTTAGTGTTTCTAACAGATGTCACAGAACACCTCAACGCACTCAACCTGAAGCTCCAGGGCCCAAAGCAGATGATTACAATGATGATTGCTGGTATAAAAGCAATCAGATGTAGCTGTCTTTGTGGCCCAGCAGCTGCAGTCAGGCAATTTGCCTCATTTCTCAGCTATGCAGTCGCTGGTACGAGCTGAACCAGAACGCTTGAACTACTCTTCCAATATAATTTCTCAGTTACTACAAGAGTTTGATAGACGTTTTCATGGGTTTCAGGATCTTGAAGCTGAATTTACACTCTTTGCCACTCCGTTTGCGGTAGACATTGCTTGTGTTTCAGAAGATCTGCAGATGGAGATTGTGGACTTGCAATGCGACGCTGTTCTTAAACAGAAGTATATGGACATTGCTGTTCCAGATAGCTATAGGTTTGTCGCACGAGAAAAATTTCCAAATCTTCTTAAAGCCGCTGCCAGGATCATGGCCATGTTCGGAAGTACATACGTACAGTACAGACGAAAAGTTTGGACACACCTTCTCATTTAAAGATTTTTCTGTATTTTCATGACTTTGAAAATTGTACATTCACACTGAAGGCATCAAAACTATGAATTAACACATGTGGAATTATATACTTAACAAAAAAGTGTGAAACAACTGAAAATATGTCTTATATTCTAGGTTCTTCAAAGTAGCCACCTTTTGCTTTGATGACCGCTTTGCACACTCTTGGCATTCTCTTGATGAGCTTCAAGAGGTAGTCACCGGAAATGGTCTTCCAACAATCTTGAAGGAGTTCCCAGAGATGCTTAGCACTTGTTGGCCCTTTTGCCTTCACTCTGTGGTCCAGCTCACCCCAAACCATCTCAATTGGGTTCAGGTCTGGTGACTGTGGAGGCCAGGTGATCTGACGTAGCACCCCATCACTCTCCTTCTTGGTCAAATAGCCCTTAGACCGCCTGGAGGTGTGTTTGGGGTCATTGTCCTGTTGAAAAATAAATGATGGTCCAACTAAACGCAAACTGCATGGAATAGCATGCCGCTGCAAGATGCTGTCGTAGCCATGCTGGTTCAGTATGCCTTCAATTTTGAATAAATCCCCAACAGTCTCACCAGCAAAGCACCCCCACACCATCACACCTCCTCCTCCATGCTTCACGGTGGGAACCAAGCATGTAGAGTCCATCCGTTCACCTTTTCTGAGTCGCACAAAGACACGGTGGTTGGAACCAAAGATCTCAAATTTGGACTCATCAGACCAAAGCACAGATTTCTACTGGTCTAATATCCATTCCTTGTGTACTTTAGCCCAAACAAGTCTCTTCTGCTTGTTGCCTGTCCTTAGCAGTGGGTTCCTAGCAGCTATTTTACCATGAAGGCCTGCTGCACAAAGTCTGCCCTTAACAGTTGTTGTAGAGATGTGTCTGCTGCTAGAACTCTGTGTGGCATTGACCTGGTCTCTAATCTGAGCTGCTGTTAACCTGCGATTTCTGAGGCTGGTGACTCGGATAAACTTATCCTCAGAAGCAGAGGTAACTCTTGGTCTTCCTTTCCTGGGGCGGTCCTCATGTGAGCCAGTTTCTTTGTAGCGCTTGATGGTTTTAGCAACTGCACTCGGGGACACTTTCAAAGTTTTCCCAATTTTTCGGACTGTCTGATCTTCATTTCTTAAAGTAATGATGGCCACTCGTTTTTCTTTACTTAGCTGCTTTTTTCTTGCCATAATACAAATTCTAACAGTTTATTCAGTAGGACTATCAGCTGTGTATCCACCAGACTTCTGCACAACACAACTGATGGTCCCAACCCCATTTATAAGGCAAGAAATCCCACTTATTAAACCTGACAGGGCACACCTGTGAAGTGAAAACCATTTCCGGTGACTACCTCTTGAAGCTCATCAAGAGAATGCCAAGAGTGTGCAAAGCAGTCATCAAAGCAAAAGGTGGCTACTTAGAAGAACCTAGAATATAAGACATATTTTCAGTTGTTTCACACTTTTTTGTTAAGTATATAATTCCACATGTGTTAATTCATAGTTTAGATGCCTTCAGTGTGAATGTACAATTTTCATAGTCATGAAAATATAGAAAAATCTTTAAATGAGAAGGTGTGTCCAAACTTTTGGTCTGTACTGTATAAGAACAGTTTTTCTCTTCAATGAAGCTTAACAAATCAGCATTATGGTCAAGACTTACAGATGAACATCTTCGTGCAACATTGCGATTGGCCGACACTAATGATTTCAAGCCCAATCTTGACATTCTCGTATCTGGCAAATGCTGCCAACTGAGCAGCCAGATTGAATTCTGCGACACTTGAAGTGGAAAACTGGATTGTTAAAATAAGCAGGTGGAGTAAGCCGGCAAATTTCCGTTAAGTTTAAACCTAGCAGTATTATAGTAACGTAATGGAGAATTGTTATAGTAGTTCAAATAGATAATTGTTTAACAATAATTTTGTACTGTATTAAATTTGAAAGGAATGCGGCCCGCCAGCTTACAATTTTTTTTAAGTGCGGCCCATTTACTCTATCGAGTTTGAGACCCATGTACTAGTGGAAGTCACGAGTGCAAGGGTTCATGGGCGCCAGTAGTGGAAGACATAGTGCGCGAAACCGAAGAACAAGTAAGCAGACCTGCTGATCAGCACTGCAGTGCTGAGGCCGAGTTATGGCGAAACAGGGAGCGACAGTGCGCCTCACCAGTCCTGGAGTATATTACAGAGGAAGGATACTGTGTGGAAAATGCTTCATACTGTAAAGGAAACGTCCAGAACACTTTGTGCCCCCCGATATCCCTTGTATGCCGGGACGTTGCTAGGGTCCTAAAAGATCAAGGGCCAAAGCCCCAAAGTAGGTGTTTCCCCATACAACCTCCCCGCCACTTAAAAGAGGACCTATACATATATAATTACAGTACACCATTGTTGCTAACTTAAAATACACAACTGAAAGACCAATATTCCCAAAATTACTTCTACACAAGGCAATAATAATCCTGCTACACAATGCCCTCTACCATCAACACTACACAGTGAGTACATAGTATTATGATATGACCATTGCCTCTACATAAAAAAACACACTGTACAAAGACCATCTGGCTTCTCACATTTCCAGCACCATCCCCATCTATTCCCACCCTGCACAACCTCCCCATGCTGCCAGCTCTTCCCACGTGGAATAGGAACCTCAATACTTCAAAAATTATGTCATTACTATGATTACCCTCCACCAATTAATGCTACAAAGACTGTGTGCCAGATAGAGGGGACCTATAAAAATAATAGCGTCCCATAGAAAGTAGTAAAGACCCCACTGTGCTGCCTAGCAAGTAATAATGCCAGATATGCTCTTATGAAAGTTTCAATATCTGAAGTGTTCCCTCCAAGCAACAAATACCGTTGAGTATCCCCTTTAAGTAATAATGCCCCCTTAAATCCACAATCAAACTACACCCAACTACAAAGTTCTTCTTCAAGTCTATGGACGATGATTTCTGGGAGGTGAAAGAAGAAATTTCTGATGATGCACCCATTTAAAATAAATAATGTCCTTAGTGCCCCCATAGCACCCTGTATATTGTATGATAGTCCAACAGCTCACTACACACTGTATGATGGTCCCCACAGCTCCCTATGCACGGTATGATGGTCCCCACAGCTCCCTACGCACTGAATGATGGTCCCCACAGCTCCGTATGCACTGCATATTGGTCCCCACAGCTCCGTATGCACTGCATAATGGTCCCCACAGCTCCCTATGCCCTGTATGATGGTCCCCACAGCTCCGTATGCACTGCATAATGGTCCCCACAGCTCCCTATGCCCTGTATGATGGTACCCACAGTTCCATATGCACTGTATCATGGTCCCCACAGCTCCCTACGCTCTGTATGATGGTCCCCACAGCTCCCTATACACTGTATGATGGTCCCCACAGCTCCCTAGACACTGTATGATGGTCCCCACAGCTCCTTAGACACTGTACGATGGTCCCCACAGCTCCCTAGACACTGTATGATGATCCCCACAGCTCCCCCATGCACTGTATGATGGTCCCCACAGCTCCCTATGCATTGCATAATGGTCCCCACAGCTCTCTATGCTCTGTATGAGGGTCCCCACAGCTCCCTATGCTCTGTATGATGGAACCCACAGCTCCCTATGCACTGTATGATGGTCCCCACAGCTATCTAAGCTCTGTATTATGGAACCCACAGCTCCCTATGCACTGTATGATGGTCCCCACAGCTATCTACGCTCTGTATGATGGTCCCCACAGCTCACTATGCACTGTATGATGGTCCCCACAGCTCCTTGCTCCTTAGATACTGTATGATGGTCCTCATACTTCCCTATACACTGTATGATGGTCCCCACAGCTCCCTACACACTGTATGATGGTCCCCACAGCTCCTTAGATACTGTATGAGTGTCCCCACAGCTCCCTAGACACTGTATGATGGTCCCCACAGCTCCCTATGCTCTGTATGATGGTCCCCACAGCTCCCTATGCTCTGTATGATGGTCCCCACAGTGCCCTATGCACTGTATGATGGTCTCCACAGCTCCCTATGCATTGTATGATGGTCTCCACAGCTCCCTATGCATTGTATGATTGTCCTCATAGCTCTCTACGCACTGTATGATGGTCCCTGCAGCTCCTCATGCACTGAATGATGGTTCCCATGGCTCCTTATACACTGTATGATGGTCCCCATGGCTCCTTATGTACTGTATGATGGTCCCCGCAGCTCCCTACGCTCGGTATGATGGTCCCCACATCTCCCTATGCACTGTATGATGGTCCCCACAGCTCCTCAGGCACTGTATGATGGTTTCCACAGCTCCCTATGCATTTTCTGATGGTCCCCACAGCTCTCTACGCATTGTATGATGGTCCCTGCAGCTCCTTATGCACTGTATGATGGTCCTCACGGCTCCTTATACACTGTATGATGGTCCCCACGGCTCCTTATACACTGTATGATGGTCCCCACGGCTCCTTATACACTGTATGATGGTCCCCACGGCTCCTTAAGTACTGTATGATACTCCCCACAGCTCCCTACGCTCTGTATGATGGTCCCTACAACTCCCTATGCACTGCATAATGGTCCCCACAGCTCCATATGCACTGCATAATGGTCCCCACAGCTGCCTACGCACTGCATAATGGTCCCCACAGCTCCCTATGCACTGCATAATGGTCCCCACAGCTCCCTATGCACTGCATAATGGTCCCCACAGCTCCCTATGCACTGCATAATGGTCCCCACAGCTCCCTTTGCCCTGTATAAAGGTCCCCACATCTCCCTATGCACTGCATAATGGTCCCCACGCTCCCTATGCACTGCATAATGGTCCCCAAAGCTACCTATGCACTGTATGATGGTCTCCACAGCTCCCTATGCATTGTCTGATGGTCCCCACAGCTCCCTATGCACTGTATGATGGTCTCTATAACTCCTTATAACTGGCATGATTGTCCCTACAACTACCTATATCCTGTATAATGGCCCTCACAGCCCCATATATACAGTACTGTATGATGGCCCCCGCAGCCCAATATATACTGTATGATGGCCCCCACACCCACTTGTACACTATATTATGGCCCTTACAGCTCCCTTTATACTGTATGATGGCCCCACAGCCCCTTATAAACTGTATTCTGGCACCCACTCCCCATTTTATATAATATGCTGGCCCCACTGCCCCTTATATATAGCATGATGACTCTCATAGCCCCTTATAGTATGATGACACTCACACCCCTTATATATACAGGTGCATCTCACTAAATTAGAATATCATTAAAAAGTTTATTTATTTTAGTTCTTCAATGGTGAAAATGAAACTCATATATTCTATAAAGTCATTACAATCAAAGTGATCTATTTCAAGTGTTTATTTCTGTTAATGTTGATGATTATGGCCAGGGGCGCACATAGAAATCATGACGCCCCATAGCAGAAGCTCTAATTGGACCCCCCCACCAAAAAAATAAAGAAATATTTGTCTGTGTCACAGAAGAGCCGATCTCACAACTTTCCAGCCTTTACTTCGTTTTTCTAATTTTCCTCCTACTGAAGTCCTAGATCCCTCTTTCATTGCCCCCATGAAGTATGATGCCAATAAAAGTGCCCCCCAAACACAGTATGATACCCCATGGTGCATTCCTCCACATTAGCCTCTACATGAACAGTATAATGACCTTATTGTACCCCACTTCAACTCCCAAGGCAAAGTATGGTGACCCTAACACAGTATGATTCCCCCAACTGTAACTCCCACACAGCCCTCCATACAGTATAATGGGCCTACATACAGTATAATGGCCCACACTAGCCCTCCAAACAGTATGATGGACCCCACACAAACCTTCACACCGTATAATTGCTTTCATACAGTATAACGGCCCCCCACATAGCCCTCAAAATATCATAATGACCCCACATAGACTTCCATATAGTATAATATGCCACCCATAATCCTCCATATAGTATAATGCACCCTCCAAAATCCTCCATATAGTATAATGCACCCCCCATAATCCTCCATATAGTATAATGCACTCCCCATAGTCCTCCATACAGTATATTTCACACCCCAAAGGGTAAAATGCAGCACTCCTATAGTATAATGCACCACACAGTCCGGCAGTATTATGGGCACCACATACTCACTGATTTTAAAATACCGTATGTTTTAAATAAGACAACCCGAGTATAAGCTGAGGCCCCTAATTTTACCACAAAAAAACTGGGAAAACGTATTGAGTGGAGTATAAGCCAAGGGTAGGAAATGCAGCAGCTACTGTAAAATGTCACCATCCTGGTATGTATGGCTCCATCATCACCAATCCTGGTATGTATGGCACCCCTCATCCCTCAATCCTGGTACATATGGTACCCCTCATCCCCCAATCCTGTTATGTGTGGCCCCCTCATCCCCCTATCCTGGTATGTATGGCTCCCTCATCACCAATCCTGGTGTGTATGGCACCCCTCATCCCCCAATCCTGGTACATATGGCACCCCTCATTCCTGAAAACCCCTTTAATCTGACTTTATAGAAAAAGTCTATATCCGGCTACTGTCCTCCCCTCATGAATCACAAAATATGCCAAGTGTGAACAACTTCTGTCCCCAAATGAGGACTTGCAGGCGATCAGTTGATAGTCGGGGATCTGGCAGTGAACACCCTCAGGCCCCACCACTGCTATGTAGCACGTGAGCCTCGGGGGAGCGAGGAGGATAGGTGAGTATTGGGGGGTGGGAGGTTGCGGCGGCGGAGGAGCGGGCACACTCAGTAGCGGCTGCTGTAGCTACCACGTGTGCCCGCTGCTAAAGGGACATGAATATTACCTCTTCTCCACTTCCATGGGCGTGGAGAAGAGGGAATATTCATTCTCTTTAGTAGCGGGCACGGAGGAGCGCTGAGCCGTGGCTCCTGCTTACAGTGCCTGCTACTAAAGAGAATGCATATTCACGCTTGTCAATGCTCATAGTCCCGGCGTGGAGAGGAGTGAATATGCCAACAGGTGAACGGCTCAGCGCTCCTCCGTGCCCGCTACTAAAGAGAATGAATATTCCCTCTTCTCCACGCCCATGGAAGTGGAGAAGAGGTAATATTCATGTCCCTTTAGCAGCGGGCACACGTGGTAGCTACAGCAGCCGCTACTGAGTGTGCCTGCTCCTCCGCCGCAGGAACCTCCCACCCCCCAATACTCACCTATCCTCCTCGCTCCCCCGAGGCTCACGGGCCCCATAGCAGTGGTGTGGCCTGCCATCATTGGCGGTACGCCACTCATTATGGCTTATAGCCAATGAAATCACAAAAGTCATTATCTCAGTAAATTAAAATACTTTATAACATCAGCTTGAAAAATGTTTTTAAAATCCGAAATGTTGGCCTACTGAAATGTGTGTTTAGTAAATGCACTCAATACTTGGTCAGGCTCCTTTTGCATCAATTACTGCATCAATGCGGCGTGGCATGGAGGCGATCAGCCTGTGGCACTGCTGAGGTGTTATGGAAGCCCAGGTTGTTTTGATGACAGCCTTCAGCTTGTCTGCTTTGTTGGTTTGGTGTCTCTTATCTTCCTCTTGACAATACCCCATAGTTTCTCTATAATAGATTCTCTATGGGGTTAAGGTCAGGCGAGTTTGCTGCCAATCAAGCACAGTGATACTGTTGTGTGTAAACCAGGTATTGGTACTTTTGGCCGTGTGGACAGGTGCCAAGTCCTGCTGGAGAATGACATTTCCATCTACAAAAAGCTTGTCAGCAGAGGGAAGCATGAAGTGCTGTAAAATTTCCTGGTAGACAGCTGCGCTGACTTTGGTGTTGATAAAACACAGTGGACCTACACCAGCAGATGACATGGCTCCCCAAACCATCAGTGATTGTGGAAACTTCAATCTAGACCTCAAGCAGCTTGGATTGTGGCCTCTCCACTCTTCCTCCAGACTCTGGGACCTTGATTTCCAAAGGAAAATTGGAACTCTGGGACCTTGTGGATGGTGTCAATGACTGCCTTCTTGGCATTTGTCAAGTCAGCAGTTTTCCCCATGATTGTGGAGCCTACTGAAACAGACTATGGGACATTTTTAAACACTTAGGAAGCCGTTGCAGGTGTTTTATGTTAATTATTCTAATTTACTGAGATAATGACTTTTGTGTTTTCATTGGCTGTAAGCCATAATCGTCAACATTAAAAGAAATAAACACTTGAAATAGATCTCTGTGTCTGTAATGACTCTATATAATATAGGAGTTTCACTTTTTGTATTGAAGAACTCAAATAAATTAACTTTTTGATGATATTCTAATTTAGTGAGATGCACCTGCATATGATGACTGTTGCCCCCAGTGGAATATGTGCGGTGTCTATTTTGGGATATTTTAGTATACCCATGATGATACTATAGACAGCCATTATACCTGGAATGGCCCCTTCCTTGCGTGCCTTGCCTTTTTTGCTTACATGTCTAACAATCACATATGTGTTGTGTCCCTTCCCCCATCATCCTATTCTTCTATTGCTGAATAGATATGATAGATTTTATACTCCCTGGACTCCTTTGATGGTCTTTTACCCTGCGGGGTTTTCTTTCATATATGGAGTCACTGTGTGGTGGTGATGGTAGAGGACATTGTGTAGCAGGATCATTTTGGCCTTGTATAGTAGTAATTTTGGGAATATTGGTCTTTGTATAGTGTATTTTAGATTAGTAACAGTGGTGTACTGTAATTATATATGTATAAATCCTCTTTTAAGTGGCAGGGAGGTTATATGGGGAAACATGTACTTTGGGGCTGGGGTCCCTGATCTCTTAGGACCCCAGCAACGCTCCTGCACTGGGGAAAAGCAGGGTCTGGAGGCCACTTTAATATCATCATTTTATGGATATGACGCCAAAGAAACTAATGAAGTGCTTTGCAAAGTGCCATAATTAAAAAAATAAAATGGCGCAATTTTACAAGACCCGTAGCGTCTCCATTTTTCGGGATCTGGGACCGGGTTTATTTTTTGCACACCGAGCTGAAGTTTTTATTGATACCATTTTGGGGTAGATCCGATGTTTTGATCACCCGTTATTGCATTTTATTGCAATGTTGCGGCGACCAAAAAACATAATTCTGGCGTTTAGAATTTTTTTCTCGTTACGCCGTTTACCGATCGGATTAATTCTTTTTTATATTGATAGATCGGGCGATTCTGAACACGGCGATACCAAATATGTGTATGTGGGTGGTATTTTTAGAATTTTATTTTGAATGGGACGAAAGGGGGGTGATTTAAACTTTTATATATTTTTTATTTTTTTTTAATATTTTCAAAAACATTTTTTTTTTACACTTTTTGCTTGCTTCTATAGTCTCATTAGGAGACTAGAAGCAGCAACTGTCCAATCACCTCTGCTACATAGAGGTGATGAGCAGATCAGCTCTATGTAGCAGAAATGCTCCTGTGCTATGAGCGCCGACCACTAGGTGGCGCTCATGGCGTCAGTACATGACAATCACTGGGGTCTGCTGCAGACCCAGAGTTGTCATGCCCACCCATCAGTGACCCGCGATTACGTGACGGGGTCACCGATGGGCGGGGTAAGTGATGCGCTTCCGGCGCAGCGCTGTTAAATGCCGCTGTCAGAGATTGACAGCGGCATTTAACATGTTAACAGCCGCGGGTGGATTGCGATTCCACCCGCGGCTGTTGGGGGCACATGTCGGCTGTATAAATCAGCCGACATGTGCCCGGTTCAGTGGGGGCTCAGCGCCGGAGCCCTCACTGAACCGGGGGTGATAGCCTAGTGCGTACTATTACGCCCCATGCTTTAAAGGGGTTAAATGGAGTATAATATTTGACAGTTCCCAAAAATTTCAGGATGTTTACGGCAGTAATATGGGATCACGTCTGATGACCACGGTTTTAGGCACGGGCCTTGTAGTGTGGTATTGGTCTGCGACCAAGTGTGAATAGGTTCAAGAAAACACAGCTGGCAGACTTTAAATGGAGGGTAATATTTGGCACGCTCCACAAAATGTCACGGTTATTAGGTAAGGTGTGTATAGGAAAATGTTATTTAAGGAAATAAAATGTACATTTTATTGGGGATTCCACCGCAGTCAGTGATTTTAGTCCAGTGTTTTCCTGTAACTCACATAGCAGTAGAAGACAAAGACAGAAACACAATACACAAATCCCCTGCAGTAAAATAAACCGCAATAGTGCATGAAAATAACAAAGGGGACTTAGTTAACAGAATTGTGATCAAAATAATGTGAAAGCCATCGGTAAAGTTTTAAATATTAGAGTTAGGACTGTCCCATAAGGGTCGCCGTGACGAGGCGGGATGGCTTTCGCATTATTTCAATCAAAATTATGTTAACTAAGTACGCTTTATTATTTTCATGCACTATTGCGATTTATTTATTTACTGCAGGGTGTTTGTGTATTGTATTTCTGTCTTCGTTTTTTTTCTGGCTTGTGGCCATGTGTGAACATGCTCTTACATGCTGCATGCACGACAATTAAAATTCCAGTTCAGGTCTCGAGTGTTTTTCATATAGCAGTAGATTATATGGATTAAAATAAAGGTTCTTTTAAATAGCTGTCATGAATTATAACATGGGGCTGTGGGATATTTGCAGTCTGTGACTTTTTTGTTTAGTAATTTATTTCCTGAAGTGTAAACTTGATACATAAAACAGCAGTGTCCGTTATGATGACATCACAAAGCACATGACAGCACCGAGAACATGACATCATAGACCTCACATGACATCATAACTGCTACAGAATGTACAAAGTTCTATTCCTGAGCCATCTTGTGTCACAGCTTGAAGAGGACCAGTCCAGGTAAGTAGCTCATCACTGAACGCTGGGGATCGGGTGACATCGGAAAGGGAGGAGGACTGGCTGCACAGCATTGTGTCACAGCACAAACAGCAGAGTAGGATCAGGAAGAGATCTGCAGTGTGTGCTGTATGGACTGTGTCCTCATCCCCATGATATTTCCAGATGATTATTAGCTGCATTGTTTTCTTTCTTCCTGACCTTCCTCAAGGCTGTTCTGAGATCTGTGGAGTAACTATCATACGTCTGGCAATTATCAAGTGAGTAGACTTTTTGGGATTCAGCAAGAAGGTAGGTGTGCGTGCATGTGACTGTGTGTGTAGGCACAGCATTGAAGGTTTGTGTGACCCCAGATCTAAAGGGAAGTGTGTCTGTGACCCCAGCACTAAAAGGATGTGTGTCTGTGATCCCACCAATAAAGGGATGTGTGTCTCTGACCCCACCAATAAAGGGATGTGTGCCTATGACCCCACCAATAAAGGGGTGGCTGTGTGATGGTTTGTGTGTCCCTGCACTAATGGGGTGTGTGTTTGTGTCCTCAACACTGCAGCACTGAAGGGGTGTGTGCACGTGTGTTTGGCACATGTGTACATGTCCCTGAAATGCAGCACTGAAGGGATGTGTGTGTGGCCCCAGCACTGAAGGTGTGTGACTGTGTCTGTTTGTGTGACCTCAGCACCAAAGGGATGTGTGTCTGTGACCCCAGCAATAAAGATGTGTGTCTCTATGGCCCCATCAATAACGGGGAGGCTGTGTGATGGTTTGCGTGTCCCTGCACTAATGGGGTGTGTGCTTGTTTCCTCAACACTGCAGCACTGAAGGGGTGTGTGCACGTGTGTTTGGCACACGTGTACATCTCCCCTGAAATGCAGCACTGAAGGGCTGTGTGTGTGGCTCCAGCACTGAAGGTGTGTGTCTGTGTCTGTTTGTGTGACCTCAGCACCAAAGGGATGTGTGTCTGTGACCCCAGCAATGAAGGGCTGTGTCTCTATGGCCCCATTAATAAAGGGGTGGCTGTGTGATGGTTTGTGTGTCCCTGCACTAATGGGGTGTGTGTTTGTGTCCTCAACACTGCAGCACTGAAGGGGAGTGTGCACGTGTGTTTGGCACACATGTACATGTCTCCAGAAATGTAGCACTGAAGAGCTGTGTGTGTAGCCCCAGCACTGAAGGTGAGTGTCTGTGTCTGCTTGTGTGACCTCAGCACCAAAGGGATGTGTGTCTGTGACCCCAGAAATGAAGGGGTGTCTCTGTGACCCCATCAATAAAGGGGTGCATGTGTGATGGTTTGTGTCCCTGCACTAATGGGGTGTGTGCTTGTTTTCTCAACACCGCAGCACTAAAGGGGTGTGTGCACGTGTGTTTGGCACATGTGTACATGTCCCTGAAATGCAGCACTGAAGGGATGTGTGTGTGGCCCCAGCACTGAAGGTGTGTGACTGTGTCTGTTTGTGTGACCTCAGCACCAAAGGGATGTGTGTCTGTGACCCCAGCAATAAAGATGTGTGTCTCTATGGCCCCATCAATAACGGGGAGGCTGTGTGATGGTTTGCGTGTCCCTGCACTAATGGGGTGTGTGCTTGTTTCCTCAACATTGCAGCACTGAAGGGGTGTGTGCACGTGTGTTGGCACATGTGTACATGTCCCCTGAAATGCAGCACTGAAGGGCTGTGTGGGTGGCCCCAGCACTGAAGGTGTGTGTCTGTTTGTGTGACCTCAGCACCAAAGGGATGTGTGTCCGTGACCCCAGCAATGAAAGGGTTGTGTCTCTATGGCCCCATTAATAAAGGGGTGGCTGTGTGATGGTTTGTGTGTCCCTGCACTAATGGGGTGTGTGTTTGTGTCCTCAACACTGCAGCACTGAACGGGTGTGTGCACGTGTGTTTGGCACATGTGTACATGTCCCCTGAAATGCAGCACTGAAGGGCTGTGTGTGTGGCCCAGCACTGAAGGTGTGTGTCTGTGTCTGTTTGTTTGACCTCAGCACTAAAGGGATGTGTGTCTGTGACCCCAGCAATAAAGATGTGCGTCTCTAGGGCCCCATCAATAACGGGGAGGCTGTGTGATGGTTTGCGTGTCCCTGCACTAATGGGGTGTGTGCTTGTTTCCTCAACACTGCAACACTGAAGGGGTGTGTGCACGTGTGTTTGGCACACGTGTACATCTCCCCTGAAATGCAGCACTGAAGGGCTGTGTGTGTGGCTCCAGCACTGAAGGTGTGTGTCTGTGTCTGTTTGTGTGACCTCAGCACCAAAGGGATGTGTGTCTGCGACCGCAGCAATGAAGGGCTGTGTCTCTATGGCCCCATTAATAAAGGGGTGGCTGTGTGATGGTTTGTGTGTCCCTGCACTAATGGGGTGTGTGTTTGTGTCCTCAACACTGCAGCACTGAAGGGGAGTGTGCACGTGTGTTTGGCACACATGTACATGTCTTCAGAAATGTAGCACTGAAGGGCTGTGTGTGTGGCCCCAGCACTGAAGGTGTGTGTCTGTGTCTGTTTGTGTGATCTCAGCACCAAAGGGATGTGTGTCTGTGACCCCAGAAATGAAGGGGTGTCTCTGTGACCCCATCAATAAAGGGGTGCATGTGTGATGGTTTGTGTGTCCCTGCACTAATGGGGTGTGTGCTTGTGTCCTCAACACTGCAACACTGAAGGGGTGTGTGCAAGTGTGTTTGGCACACGTGTACATCTCCCCTGAAATGCAGCACTGAAGGGCTGTGTGGGTGGCCCCAGCACTGAAGGTGTGTGTCTGTTTGTGTGACCTCAGCACCAAAGGGATGTGTGTCTGTGACCCCAGCAATGAAGGGGTTGTGTCTCTATGGCCCCATCAATAAAGGGGTGGCTGTGTGATGGTTTGTGTGTCCCTGCACTAATGGGGTGTGTGTTTGTGTCCTCAACATTGCAGCACTGAAGGGGTGTGTGCACGTGTGTTTGGCACACGTGTACATTTCCCCTGAAATGTAGCACTGAAGGGCTGTGTGTGTGGCCCCAGCACTGAAGGTGTGTGTCTGTGTCTGTTTGTGTGATCTCAGCACCAAAGGGATGTGTGTCTGTGACCCCAGAAATGAAGGGGTGTCTCTGTGACCCCATCAATAAAGGGGTGCATGTGTGATGGTTTGTGTGTCCCTGCACTAATGGGGTGCGTGTTTGTGTCCTCAACACTGCAGCACTGAAGGGGTGTGTGCACGTGTGTTTGGCACATGTGTACATTTCCCCTGAAATGCAGCACTTAAGGGCTGTGTGTGTGGCCCAGCACTGAAGGTGTGTGTCTGTTTGTTTGACCTCAGCACTAAAGGGATGTGTGTCTGTGACCCCAGCAATAAAGATGTGCGTCTCTATGGCCCCATCAATAACGGGGAGGCTGTGTGATGGTTTGCGTGTCCCTGCACTAATGGGGTGTGTGGTTGTTTCCTCAACACTGCAACACTGAAGGGGTGTGTGCACGTGTGTTTGGTACACGTGTAAATCTCCCCTGAAATGCAGCACTGAAGGGCTGTGTGTGTGGCTCCAGCACTGAAGGTGTGTGTCTGTTTCTGTTTGTGTGACCTCAGCACCAAAGGGATGTGTGTCTGTGACCCCAGCAATGAAGGGCTGTGTCTCTATGGCCCCATTAATAAAGGGGTGGCTGTGTGATGGTTTGTGTGTCCCTGCACTAATGGGGTGTGTGTTTGTGTCCTCAACACTGCAGCACTGAAGGGGAGTGTGCACGTGTGTTTGGCACACATGTACATGTCTTCAGAAATGTAGCACTGAAGGGCTGTGTGTGTGGCCCCAGCACTGAAGGTGTGTGTCTGTGTCTGTTTGTGTGATCTCAGCACCAAAGGGATGTGTGTCTGTGACCCCAGAAATGAAGGGGTGTCTCTGTGACCCCATCAATAAAGGGGTGCATGTGTGATGGTTTGTGTGTCCCTGCACTAATGGGGTGTGTGCTTGTTTACTCAACACCGCAGCACTAAAGGGGTGTGTGCACGTGTGTTTGGCACACGTGTACATATCCCCTGAAATGCAGCACTGAAGGACTGTGTGTGTGGTCCCAGCACTGAAGGTGTGTGTCTGTTTGTGTGACCTCCGCACCAAAGGGATGTGTGTCTGTGACCCCAGCAATGGAGGGGTTGTGTCTCTATGGCCCCATCAATAAAGGGGTGGCTGTGTGATGGTTTGTGTGTCCCTGCACTAATGGGGTGTTTGTTTGTGTCTTCAGCACTGCAGCACTGAAGGGGTGTGTGCACGTGTGTTTGGCACACATGTACATGTCTCCAGAAATGCAGCACTTAAGGGCTGTGTGTGTGGCCCCAGCACTGAAGGTGTGTGTCTGTGTCTGTTTGTGTGACCTCAGCACCAAAGGGATGTGTGTCTGTGACCCCAGCAATAAAGATGTGTGTGTCTATGGCCCCATCAATAACGGGGTGGCTGTGTGATGGTTTGTGTGTCCCTGCACTAATGGGGTGTGTGCTTGTTTACTCAACACCGCAGCACTAAAGGGGTGTGTGCACGTGTGTTTGGCACACGTGTACTTGTCCCCTGAAATGCAGCACTGAAGGGCTGTGTGTGTGGCCCCAGCACTGAAGGTGTGTGTCTGTGTCTGTTTGTGTGACCTCAGCACCAAAGGGATGTGTGTCTGTGACCCCAGCAATAAAGATGTGTGTCTCTATGGCTCCATCAATAACGGGGTGGCTGTGTGATGGTTTGTGTGTCCCTGCACTAATGGGGTGTGTGCTTGTTTACTCAACACCGCAGCACTAAAGGGGTGTGTGCACGTGTGTTTGGCACACGTGTACATATCCCCTGAAATGCAGCACTGAAGGACTGTGTGGGTGGCCCCAGCACTGAAGGTGTGTGTCTGTTTGTGTGACCTCCGCACCAAAGGGATGTGTGTCTGTGACCCCAGCAATGGAGGGGTTGTGTCTCTATGGCCCCATCAATAAAGGGGTGGCTGTGTGATGGTTTGTGTGTCCCTGCACTAATGGGGTGTGTGTTTGTGTCCTCAGCACTGCAGCACTGAAGGGGTGTGTGCACGTGTGTTTGGCACACATGTACATGTCTCCAGAAATGCAGCACTTAAGGGCTGTGTGTGTGGCCCCAGCACTGAAGGTGTGTGTCTGTGTCTGTTTGTGTGACCTCAGCACCAAAGGGATGTGTGTCTGTGACCCCAGCAATAAAGATGTGTGTCTCTATGGCCCCATCAATAACGGGGTGGCTGTGTGATGGTTTGTGTGTCCCTGCACTAATGGGGTGTGTGCTTGTTTACTCAACACCGCAGCACTAAAGGGGTGTGTGCACGTGTGTTTGGCACACGTGTATATGTCCCCTGAAATGCAGCACTGAAGGGCTGTGTGTGTGGCCCCAGCACTGAAGGTGTGTGTCTGTGTCTGTTTGTGTGACCTCAGCACCAAAGGGATGTGTGTCTGTGACCCCAGCAATGAAGGGCTGTGTCTCTATGGCCCCATTAATAAAGGGGTGGCTGTGTGATGGTTTGTGTGTCCCTGCACTAATGGGGTGTGTGTTTGTGTCCTCAACACTGCAGCACTGAAGGGGTGTGTGCACGTGTGTTTGGCACACGTGTACATGTTCCCTGAAATGCAGCACTGAAGGGCTGTGCATGTGGCCCCAGCACTGAAGGTGTGTGTCTGTGTCTGTTTGTGTGACCTCAGCACCAAAGGGATGTGTGTCTGTGACCCCAGCAATAAAGATGTGTGTCTCTATAGCCCCATCAATAACGGGGAGGCTGTGTGATGGTTTGCGTGTCCCTGCACTAATAGGTGTGTGCTTGTTTCCTCAACACCGCAGCACTAAAGGGGTGTGTGCACGTGTGTTTGGCACAAGTGTACATATCCCCTGAAATGCAGCACTGAAGGACTGTGTGGGTGGCCCCAGCACTGAAGGTGTGTGTCTGTGTCTGTTTGTGTGACCTCAGCACCAAAGGGATGTGTGTCTGTGACCCCAGCAATGAAGGGCTGTGTCTCTATGGCCCCATTAATAAAGGGGTGGCTGTGTGATGGTTTGTGTGTCCCTGCACTAATGGGGTGTGTGTTTGTGTCCTCAACACTGCAGCACTGAAGGGGAGTGTGCACGTGTGTTTGGCACACATGTATATGTCTCCAGAAATGTAGCACTGAAGGGCTGTGTGTGTGGCCCCAGCACTGAAGGTGTGTGTTTGTGTCTGTTTGTGTGACCTCAGCACCAAAGGGATGTGTGTCTGTGACCCCAGAAATGAAGGGGTGTCTCTGTGACCCCATCAATAAAGGGGTGGATGTGTGATGGTTTGTGTGTCCCTGCACTAATGGGGTGTGTGTTTGTGTCCTCAACACTGCAGCACTGAAGGGGTGTGTGCACGTGTGTTTGGCACACGTGTACATGTTCCCTGAAATGCAGCACTGAAGGGCTGTGCATGTGGCCCCAGCACTGAAGGTGTGTGTCTGTGTCTGTTTGTGTGACCTCAGCACCAAAGGGATGTGTGTCTGTGACCCCAGCAATAAAGATGTGTGTCTCTATAGCCCCATCAATAAAGGGGAGGCTGTGTGATGGTTTGCGTGTCCCTGCACTAAGGAGGTGTGTGCTTGTTTCCTCAACACCGCAGCACTAAAGGGGTGTGTGCACGTGTGTTTGGCACACGTGTACATGTCCCCTGAAATGCAGCACTGAAGGACTGTGTGGGTGGCCCCAGCACTGAAGGTGTGTGTCTGTTTGTGTGACCTCAGCACCAAAGGGATGTGTGTCTGTGACCCCAGAAATGAAGGGGTGTCTCTGTGACCCCATCAATAAAGGGGTGGATGTGTGATGGTTTGTGTGTCCCTGCACTAATGGGGTGTGTGCTTGTGTCCTCAACACTGCAGCACTGAAGGGGTGTGTGCACGTGTGTTTGGCACACATGTACATGTCTCCAGAAATGCAGCACTTAAGGGCTGTGTGTGTGGCCCCAGCACTGAAAGTCTGTGTCTGTGTCTGTTTGTGTGACATCAGCACCAAAGGGATGTGTGTCTGTGACCCCAGCAATAAAGATGTGTGTCTTTATGGCCCCATCAATAACAGGGTGGCTGTGTGATGGTTTATGTGTCCCTGCACTAATGGGGTGTGTGCTTGTTTCCTCATCACTGCAACACTGAAGGGGTGTGTGCACGTGTGTTTGGCACACGTGTACATGTTCCCTGAAATGCAGCACTGAAGGGCTGTGTGTGTGGCCCCAGCACTGAAGGTGTGTGTCTGTGTCTGTTTGTGTGACCTCAGCACCAAAGGGATGTGTGTCTGTGACCCCAGCAATGAAGGGCTGTGTCTCTATGGCCCCATTAATAAAGGGGTGGCTGTGTGATGTTTTGTGTGCCCCTGCACTAATGGGGTGTGTATTGTGTCCTCAACACTGCAGCACTGAAGGGTTGTGTGCACGTGTGTTTGGCACACATGTACATGTCTCCAGAAATGCAGCACTGAAGGGCTGTGTGTGTGGCCCCAGCACGGAAGGTGTGTGTCTGTGTCTGTTTGTGTGACCTCAGCACCAAAAGGATGTGTGTCTGTGACCCCAGAAATGAAGGGGTGTCTCTGTGACCCCATCAATAAAGGGGTGGATATGTGATGGTTTGTGTGTCCCTGCACTAATGGGGTGTGTGTTTGTGTCCTCAACACTGCCGCACTGAAGGGGTGTGTGCACGTGTGTTTGGCACACGTGTACATGTTCCCTGAAATGCAGCACTGAAGGGCTGTGCATGTGGCCCAGCACTGAAGGTGTGTGTCTGTGTCTGTTTGTGTGACCTCAGCACCAAAGGGATGTGTGTCTGTGACCCCAGCAATAAAGATGTGTGTCTCTATGGCCCCATCAATAACGGGGAGGCTGTGTGATGGTTTGCATGTCCCTGCACTACTGAGGTGTGTGCTTGTTTCCTCAACACCGCAGCACTAAAGGGGTGTGTGCACGTGTGTTTGGCACACGTGTACATGTCCCCTGAAATGCAGCACTGAAGGACTGTGTGGGTGGCCCCAGCACTGAAGGTGTGTGTCTGTTTGTGTGACCTCAGCACCAAAGGGGTGTGTGTCTGCGACCCCAGCAATGAAGGGTTTGTGTCTCTATGGCCCCATCAATAAAGGGGAGGCTGTGTGATGGTTTGTGTGTCACTGCACTAATGGGGTGTGTGTTTGTGTCCTCAACACTGGAGCACTGAAGGGGTATGTGCACGTGTGTTTGGCACACATGTACATGTCTCCAGAAATGCAGCACTTAAGGGCTGTGTGTGTGGCCCCAGCACGGAAGGTGTGTGTCTGTGTCTGTTTGTGTGACCTCAGCACCAAAAGGATGCGTGTCTGTGACCCCAGAAATGAAGGGGTGTCTCTGTGACCCCATCAATAAAGGGGTGGATATGTGATGGTTTGTGTGTCCCTGCACTAATGGGGTGTGTGTTTGTGTCCTCAACACTGCAGCACTGAAGGGGTGTGTGCACGTGTGTTTGGCACACGTGTAAATGTCCCCTGAAATGCAGCACTGAAGGGCTGTGTATGTGGCCCCAGCACTGAAGGTGTGTGTCTGTGTCTGTTTGTGTGACCTCAGCACCAAAGGGATGCGTGTCTGTTACCCCAGCAATAAAGATGTGTGTCTCTATGGCCCCACCAATAACGGGGAGGCTGTGTGATGGTTTGCGTGTCCCTGCACTAATGAGGTGTGTGCTTGTTTCCTCAACACCGCAGCACTAAAGGGGTGTGTGCACGTGTGTTTGGCACACGTGTACATATCCCCTGAAATGCAGCACTGAAGGACTGTGTGGGTGGCCCCAGCACTGAAGGTGTGTGTCTGTTTGTGTGACCTCAGCACCAAAGGGATGTGTGTCTGTGACCCCAGCAATGAAGGGGTTGTGTCTCTACGGCCCCATCAATAAAGGGGTGGCTGTGTGATGGTTTGTGTGTCCCTGCACTAATGGGGTGTGTGTTTGTGTCCTCAACACTGCAGCACTGAAGGGGAGTGTGCACGTGTGTTTGGCACACATGTACATGTCTCCAGAAATGCAGCACTTAAGGGCTGTGTGTGTGGCCCCAGCACTGAAAGTGTGTGTCTGTTTATGTGACCTCAGCACCAAAGGATGTGTGTCTGTGACCCCAGCAATAAAGATGTGTGTCTCTATGGCCCCATCAATAAAGGGGTGGCTGTGTGATGGTTTGCGTGTCCCTGCACTAATGGGGTGTGTGCTTGTTTCCTCAACACTGCAACACTGAAGGGGTGTGTGCACGTGTGTTTGGCACACGTGTACATGTTCCCTGAAATGCAGCACTGAAGGGCTGTGTGTGTGGCCCCAGCACTGAAGGTGTGTGTCTGTGTCTGTTTGTGTGACCTCAGCATCAAAGGGATGTGTGTCTGTGACCCCAGCAATGAAGGGCTGTGTCTCTATGGCCCCATTAATAAAGGGGTGGCTGTGTGATGGTTTGTGTGTCCCTGCACTAATGGGGTGTGTGTTTGTGTCCTCAACACTGCAGCACTGAAGGGGAGTGTGCACGTGTGTTTGGCACACATGTACATGTCTCCAGAAATGTAGCACTGAAGGGCTGTGTGTGTGGCCCCAGCACTGAAAGTGTGTGTCTGTGTCTGTTTGTGTGACCTCAGCACCAAAGGGATGTGTGTCTGTGACCCCAGCAATAAAGATGTGTGTCTCTATGGCCCCATCAATAACCGGGAGGCTGTGTGATGGTTTGCGTGTCCCTGCATTAATGGGGTGTGTGCTTGTTTCCTCAACACGGCAGCACTGAAGGGGTGTGTGCACGTGTGTTTGGCACACGTGTACATGTCCCCTGAAATGCAGCACTGAAGGGCTGTGTGTGTGGCCCCAGCACTGAAGGTGTGTGCATGTGTCTGTTTGTGTGACCTCAGCACCAAAGGGATGTGTGTCTGTGACCCCAGCAATAAAGATGTGTGTCTCTATGGCCCCATCAATAACCGGGAGGCTGTGTGATGGTTTGCGTGTCCCTGCACTAATGGGGTGTGTGCTTGTTTCCTCAACACTGCAGCACTGAAGGGGTGTACGCACGTGTGTTTGGCACACGTGTAGATGTCCCCTGAAATGCAGCACTGAAGGGCTGTGTCTGTGGCCCCAGCACTGAAGGTGTGTGTCTGTGTCTGTTTGTGTGACCTCAGCACCAAAGGGATGTGTGTCTGTGAACCCAGCAATGAAGGGGTGTGTCTCTATGGCCCCATCAATAAAGGGGTGGCTGTGTGATGGTTTGTGTGTCCCTGCTCTAATGGGGAGTGTGTTTCTGTCTTCAACACTGCAGCACTGAAGGTGTGTGTGCACGTGTGTTTGGCACATGTGTACATGTCCCCTGAAATGCAGCACTGAAGGGCTGTGTGTGTGGCTCCAGCACTGAAGGTGTGTGTTGGTGTCTGTTTGTGTGACCTCAGTACCAAAGGGATGTGTATCTGTGACCCCTTCAATAAAGGGGTGGCTGTGTGATGGTTTGTGTGTCCCTGGACTAACGGTCTGTGTGTTTGTGTACTGAGCACTGCAGCACTGAAGGGGTGTGTGCACGTGTGTTTATTGTATGTGTATAGAGGTGAGTGTGTATTTGTGTCTGTGTGTGTATGTATGTGTGTGTTGAAGTGAGTGTGTATGTGTGTGAATGTTCATGTATGTATTAAAGGTAACCCATCACTTCATTTCAGGCCCCTAAACCACCACCATTGTGAAATACCACTGTGTAATGAGTTTATAAAGATGCCCCTGTATAAATCATTCATTTCTGCATTGTGTAGACAATGAGCTTATAATGAACCAACAGTTTATACAAGGACATATTTATTATTCTGTTGGTGCCTTGGTGGTGATTTCATTCCCAGTCCCCTTAAAGGGTTATTTGGGACTTAAGAATTGATGACCTATCTGTAAGATAGCTGATCAGTATGAGATCGGAGGGTCTGACACCTGGCACCCCCACGATCAGCTGAAATCTGCTCCGGCAGGTGCCAGACACATGATAAGCATACTTGATAGGACGCTGCTTCTGGTCTATAGGACGCACACAATACTGAGCAAGATTTTTTGTTGTTAAGTGCGTCATATAGTCTAGAAAATACAGTTAATGACGGTCACTCTTTAACTAAGAAATGCATCTTAACTTATGAAGGACTATATCCGTCATAATTCTGCTCCCCGCATTTCTTGCAGGCTCACACGCCGAGTCTGCATCTTTCTCGGCAGATGATGGCTGTGTTATTCAGCAATCATATGCCTCTAACAGTCGCAGGTTGAGCGGAGCTCTGCCCACGACAGTTAGCCTATTAAATCTTGCTATCAGTGTGTGACAGCGGCATTTAATGTGCGCCAGCAGGGGGTGTACCATTCCATCTCTTCATTGGCGCACCCGTGACTTGATCACTGAAGATCCCTGTGTCTGTCATCACTGGATTCCTGTGACAGCCAGCCTGTTGCTAGTGTTCATAGGAGACCGTGATCTCTGCTATATATAGCAATGCTGTATATAGCACAAGCAATCAGATGATCGCAGGTTCAAGCCCCCTAAAGAGACGAACAAATACAGTGAAAAGTAACAAAAAATTAAAAAAGTATAAAAGTTCAAATCATCCCAGTTTTCCCCCCATTAAAAATTAAGAAATATAAAACATTTAAACAATACACATATTTGGTATCGCTGCATCTGTAAAAGTCAGATCCATCAAAATATAAAATAAATTAATCCATTTAGTAAACGGCGTAACTAGAACATTACATAAAATGCCAGAATTACAGATTTTCAGTCGTTGCAACAAGAAAAAATATATAATAACAGACAATCAAAACATTGTATATACCCCAAAATGATATCAATATAACCATCAGTTTGTGGTGCAAAACACCAGCCCTCACGCAGCCCCATTCCCGAAACATGAAAACGCCGCGGCTTTCAGATCTCGGAAAGTGGCGACACAAGCAAATTATTTTTACAAATTTCTGAATTTTTTTTCATCACTTAAATATAAATCCTATAAATCGTCACTTAAGTAGAACAGATGAAGCTTTACTACCTCCTGCTCCAGCTCCAGCACTTCACCGCTGCCGCTGATCTTTAGTCACTGGTTTCAAGGGTGACATCATGACTGCAGCTCTGCAGCCAATCACTTGGCTCAGTGGGCCACGCTGACAGAGCTTCTAAGCTCAGTGATTGGCTGCAGCAATGATGTGTGCTGAAGTTGAGCCATCACCCCTGCAGCCTGTCACAATAGAGCACAGGCAGCGCTGAAGATCCAGAGCTGGAGCAGCAGGAGAAAGTAAAGCTCTGTGTGTTTTCTCTACCACTGGGAACCTCCTATATATTACATAAAAACATTCCTGAAAACCCCTTTAATCTGACTTTATAGAAAAAGTCTATATCCGGCTACTGTCCTCCCCTCATGAATCACAAAATATGCCAAGTGTGAACAACTCCTGCCCCCAAATGAGGACTTGCAGGCGATCAGTTGATAGTCGGGGGTCTGGCAGTGAACCCCCTCAGCAATCAGCTGTGTTTTGCTGGACGTAGCGGCCTCTCCAGGACACATGTGGTATTACATGGTGCTCTTTCAGAATAATATGTAATATGTAATACATGATATCTTGAAGTCTTCCAGAAGAAGATATTGGCAGACAGGTAATGACTTATTACCTACCAGCCATTGTCTCCTTTATCACTCGCTAGTTCTTATACACATTTGGATGATGTCACATCTTCGTTGGAAGCCGTATTAGGAACCTCCATCGCAGATTTTATCATACAGGACGAGTTCTCAGCCAACAGCTATTTGGCCATTGTTCACATGACGTAAGCCTATGTTATATACAGCAATATGCAGCAGGATACACGAGATCCAGGGAAATATCCGATCGCCAGAAATGGGGTCAGGAAGGAATTTTTTTCCCCCCTGAATCAGAATTCTTTTGGGGGGTTTCTTTGCCTTCTTCTGGATCTTTGGGTCCCAATGACTCTCAGGTGGTCCCCAATGACCGCAGCTCGTTTTGTGGTCTCCACCGGGGCCAATCTGAGAGTGACTGTGACCATAGTTTAATTTCTTAAAGGGCCAGTAATATTTTCATTACAATGTTGCTTATTGCTATTTCAATAAAAAAATTAATTATATATATATTGTTTTGTGTTTTTTTCCTGGATTTCATCTTACACAGTGAGAATGATAAGAGTAATCACAAAATATGGGGGCTCCATACACAGAGAGAACTCTGGTACCAAATTCCATGACAATTGTTCTGGGGTTCAGTCTGTGATGGAGCAGTAACATTGTATCCAGGACGTCGTACACACCATGCTACAGAAAGAAGACTGAAGAACGGGACGCAGCCGCAGAATACAGGAGACACAGGGTCTTGTGTAACAGTAAAAAACAGGAAAGATGTTCAACAAGTGGCCGGGGGGCTCCAGGACCAAACCAGGAGGGAGGCCTCAGTCATCAGTGGCCAATATTCCCATGAAGTGGCCACATTTACCAACCGTTCTGCAGCCACTCGTTTACCTTTGTCCAACACCTCCGTCGCTCCTTGCAGTTATTAGGCCACCACCGAAATTCTTTTCTGACCACACACAGACACGTACATAGAAACCGTGCATGCCGCCATCACCGTCCACAACCAGAGTCCTGGTCCAGACCAGTGGCCTTTCCAATTCAAGTCTACTTGGGTTTAAACGAGGGTCCTGTCTCTAAGAGAACCATGTGCAGGCCACTTGGAACAGCAGTAATACAGTAACACCAGGTTAATATTCTTCGGGCACAGAGATGCACAGACAGTGAACCCTCTTAAAAAGAAGAATTGGACTGACATTCCCTAAGCAATAAGTACCCACACAATTGGAGGGACAGATTGCTAGCCCTTGCTGCACCATGGTGTATGCCCAGTGGCGGCCACTCTTAGTCTAAGTTGGCTCTTCAGATTGCATGGTGATAAAGAACCTGAGGGCCATATACCTTCAAGAAAAAGATCTCATAAGGACACGTTGCCTTGAATTGTGAAGAACACAATAATGTTTTCCATACTATTCTATTGTGTTCTATTCAGGATATATTAAAAAAGTCTGGTCCTTAGAAGTTATAAAATGAGGTCAATACAACCTCAGGTGAACATCAACACATCACAAATTACACCAGGTCATCGAATATTTACCAAAAAATAGACTTAAATGCAGAAACAGTGTGAAAAATTAAAGGGGTTGTCCAATGAAAACAAGCTCCAATCTACAGGAACCTTCATCCCCTTTAGATTGGAACGGTGGTCCGCATGCTAAAATGCTGCTCCATTCATTCTATATGAGGCGGCCATGAAGTGCGCCTGACTATTTTGGACCGATGCGACAGAGTGGCCTTACAGAGAAGGGTCCTTGGATTAGACGCCGAGTTACGGACCCCAAAGCAGCACTGAATATGATGTACTAGTGGGAGTCACGAGTGCAAGGGTTCAAGGGCGCCAGTAGTGGAAGACATAGTGCGCGAAACCGGAGAACAAGTAAGCAGACCTGCTGATCAGCACTGCAGTGCTGAGGCCGAGTTATGGTGAAATAGGGAGCGACAGTGCGCCTCACCAGTCCTGGAGTATATTACAGAGGAAGGATACTGTGTGGAAAATGCTTCATACTGTAAAGGAAACGTCCAGGACACTTTGTGCCCGATATCCCTTGTATGCCGGGACGTTGCTAGGGTCCTAAAAGATCAGGGGCCAAAGCCCCAAAGTAGGTGTTTCCCCATACAACCTCCCCGCCACTTAAAAGAGGACCTATACATATATAATTACAGTACACCATTGTTGCTAACCTAAAATACACAACTGAAAGACCAATATTCCCAAAATTACTTCTATACAAGGCAATAATAATCCCGCTACACAATGTCCTCTACCATCAACACTACACAGTGAGTACATAGTATTATGATATGACCATTGCCTCTACATAAAAAACACACTGTACAAAGACCATCTGACTTCTCACATTTCCAGCACCGTCCCCATCTATTCCCACCCTGCACAACCTCCCCATGCTGCCTGCTCTTCCGACGTGGAATAGGAACCTCAATACTTCAAAAATTATGTCATTACTATGATTACCCTCCACCAAATAATGCTACAAAGACTGTGTGCCAGATAGAGGGGACCTATAAAAATAATAGCGTCCCATAGAAAGTAGTAAAGACCCCACTGTGCTACCTTGCAAGTAATAATGCCAGATATGCTCTTATGAAAGTTTCAATATCTGAAGTGTTCCCTCCAAGCAACAAATACCGTTGAGTATCCCCTTTAAGTAATAATGCCCCCTTAAAGCCACAATCAAACTACACCCAACTACAAAGTTCTTCTTCAAGACTATGGACGATGATTTCTGGGAGGTGAAAGAAGAAATTTCTGATGATGCACCCATTTAAAAGAAATAATGTCCTGAGTGCCCCCATAGCACCCTGTATATTGTATGATAGTCCCACAGCTCACTACACACTGTATGATGGTCCCCACAGCTCCCTATGCACTGTATGATGTTCCCCACAGATCTCTATACACTGCATGATGGTCCCCACAGCTCCCTAGACACTGTATGATTGTCCCCACAGCTCCCTACGCACTGTATGATGATCCCCACAGCTCCCTACGCACTGTATGATGGTCCCCACAGCTCCTTAGATACCGTACGATGGTCCCCACAGCTCCTTAGACACTGTATGATGGTCCCCACAGCTTCCTACACACAGTATGATTGTCCCCACAGGTCCATAGATACTGTATGAGGGTCCCCACAGTTCCCTAGACACTGCATGATGATCCCCACAGCTCCCTACGCACTGTATGATGATCCCCATAGGTCCCTATACCCTGTATGATGGTCCCCACAGCTCCCTATGCCCTGTATGATGGTCCCCACAGCTCCCTATGCACTGTATGATGGTCCCCACAGCTCTCTATGCACTGTATGATGGTACAGACAGCTCCATATGCACTGGTATCATGGTCCCCACAGCTCCCTACGTTCTGTATGATGGTCCCCACAGCTCCCTACACACTGTATGATGGTCCCCACAGCTCCTTAGATACTGTCCGATGGTCCCCACAGCTCCTTAGACACTGTATGATGGTCCCCACAGCTTCCTACACACTGTATGATTGTCCCCACAGCTCCATAGATACTGTATGAGGGTCCCCACAGCTCCCTAGACACTGTATGATGGTCCCCACAGCTCCCTATGCTCTGTATGATGGTCCCCACAGCTCCCTATGCTCTGTATGATGGTCCCCACAGCTCTCTACACTCTGTATGATGGTCCCCACAGTGCCCTATGCACTGTATGATGGTCTTCACAGCTCCATATGCATTGTATGATGGTCTCCACAGCTCCCTATGCATTGTATGATGGTCCCCGCAGCTCCTTATGCACTGAATGATGGTCCCCACGGCTCCTTATACACAGTATGATGGTCCCCACGGCTCCTTATGTACTGTATGATGGTCCCCGCAGCTCCCTACGCTCGGTATGATGGTCCCCACAGCTCCCTATGCACTGCATAATGGTCCCCACAGCTCCCTATGCCCTGTATGATGGTCCCCACATCTCCCTATGCACTGTATGATGGTCCCCACAGCTCATTAGGCACTGTATGATGGTCTCCACAGCTCCCTATGCATTGTCTGATGGTCCCCACAGCTCTCTACGCACTGTATGATGGTCCCCGCAGCTCCTTATACACTGTATGATGGTCCTCACAGCTCCTTATGTACTGTATGATAGTCCCCACAGCTCCCTACACTCTGTATGATGGTCCCCACAACTCCCTATGCACTGCATAATGGTCCCCACAGCTCCCTATGCACTCCGTAATGGTCCCCACAGCTCCCTATGCACTGCATAATGGTCCCCACAGCTCCCTATGCACGGCATAATGTCCCCACAGCTCCCTATGCACTGCATAATGGTCCTCACAGCTCCCTATGCACTGCATAATGGTCCCCACAGCTCCCTATGCACTGTATGATGGTCTCCACAGCTCCCTATGCACTGCATAATGGTCCCCACAGCTCCCTATGCACGGCATAATGTCCCCACAGCTCCCTATGCACTGCATAATGGTCCCCACAGCTGCCTATGCACTGCATAATGGTCCCCACAGCTCCCTATGCACGGCATAATGTCCCCACAGCTCCCTATGCACTGTATGATGGTCCCCACAGCTCCCTATGCACTATATGATGGTCCCCACAGCTCCCTATGCACTGCATAATGGTCCCCACAGCTCCTTATGCACTGTATGATGGTCCCCACAGCTCCCTATGCACTATATGATGGTCCCCACAGCTCCCTATGCACTGCATAATGGTCCCCACAGCTCCCTATGCACTGCATAATGGTCCCCACAGCTCCCTATGCACGGCATAATGTCCCTACAGCTCCCTATGCACTGCATAATGGTCCTCACAGCTCACTATGCACTGCATAATGGTCCCCACAGCTCCCTATGCACTGTATGATGGTCTCCACAGCTCCCTATGCATTGCATAATGTCCCCACAGCTCCCTGTGCACTGCATAATGGTCCCCACAGCTCCCTATGCACTGCATAATGGTCCCCACAGCTCCCTATGCACGGCATAATGTCCCCACAGCTCCCTATGCACTGTATGATGGTCTCCACAGCTCCCTATGCACTGCATAATGGTCCTCACAGCTCCCTATGCACTGTATGATGGTACCCACAGCTCCATATGCATTGTCTGATGGTCCCCATAGCTCCCTATGCACTGCATAATGGTCCCCACAGCTCCCTATGCACTGTATGATGGTCTCTACAACTCCTTATAACTGGCATAATGGTTCCTACAACTCCCTATATCCTGTAAAATGGCCCTCACAGCCCCATATATACAGTACTGTATGATGGCCCCCGCAGCCCAATATATACTGTATGATGGCCCCCACACCCACTTGTACACTATATTATGGCCCCTACAGCTCCCTTTATACTGTATGATGGCCCCACAGCCCCTTATAAACTGTATGATGGCCCCCATACCCACTTGTACACTATATTATGGCCCTTACAGCTCCCTTTATACTGTATGATGGCCCCCGCAGCCCAATATATACTGTATGATGGCCCCCATACCCACTTGTACACTATATTATGGCCCTTACAGCTCCCTTTATACTGTATGATGGCCCCCACAGCCCAATATATACTGTATGATGGCCCCCATACCCACTTGTACACTATATTATGGCCCTTACAGCTCCCTTTATACTGTATGATGGCCCCACAGCCCCTTATAAACTGTATGATGGCCCCCATACCCACTTGTACACTATATTATGGCCCTTACAGCTCCCTTTATACTGTATGATGGCCCCCGCAGCCCAATATATACTGTATGATGGCCCCCACACCCACTTGTACACTATATTATGGCCCCTACAGCTCCCTTTATACTGTATGATGGCCCCCGCAGCCCAATATATACTGTATGATGGCCCCCATACCCACTTGTACACTATATTATGGCCCTTACAGCTCCCTTTATACTGTATGATGGCCCCACAGCCCCTTATAAACTGTATTCTGGCACCCACTCCCCATTTTATATAATATGATGGCCCCACTGCCCCTTATATATAGCATGATGACTCCCATAGCCCCTTATAGTATGATGGCACCCACACCCCTTATATATACAGGTGCATCTCACTAAATTAGAATATCATCAAAAAGTTTATTTATTTTAGTTCTTCAATGCTGAAAATGAAACTCATATTATATAAAGTCATTACAATCAAAGTGATCTATTTCAAGTGTTTATTTCTGTTAATATTGATGATTATGGCCAGGGGCGCACATAGAAATCATGAGGCCCCATAGCAGAAGCTCTAATTGGACCCCCCCCACCAAAAAAATAAATAAATATTTGTCTGTGTCACAGAAGAGCCGATCTCACAACTTTCCAGCCTTTACTTCGTTTTTCTCATTTTCCTCCTACTGAAGTCCTAGATCCCTCTTTCATTGCCCCCATGAAGTATGATGCCAATAAAAGTGCCCCCCAAACACAGTATGATACCCCCATGGTGCATTCCTCCACATTAGCCTCTACATGAACAGTATAATGACCTTATTGTACCTCACTTCAACTCCCAAGGCAAAGTATGGTGACCCTAACACAGTATGATTCCCCCAACTGTGACTCCCACACAGCCCTCCATACAGTATAATGGGCCTACATACAGTATAATGGCCCACACTAGCCCTCCAAACAGTATAATGGCCCCACACAGCCCTCCAAACAGTACGATGGACCCCACACAAACCTTCACACCGTATAATTGCTTTCATACAGTATAACGGCCCCCCACATAGCCCTCGAAATATCATAATGGCCCCACATAGACTTCCATATAGTATAATATGCTACCCATAATCCTCCATATAGTATAATGCACCCTCCAAAATCCTCCATACAGTATAATGCACCCCCCATAATCCTCCATATAGTATAATGCACCCCCCATAATCCTCCATATAGTATAATGAACTTCCCATGGTCCTCGATAGAATATAATGCACTCCCCATAGTCCTCCATACAGTATATTTCACACCCCAAAGGGTAAAATGCAGCCCCCATATAGTATAATGCACCACACAGTCCTGCAGTATTATGGGCACCACGTACTCACTGATTTTAAAATACCGTATGTTTTAAATAAGACGACTCGAGTATAAGCCGAGGCCCCTAATTTTACCACAAAAAAACTGGGAAAACGTATTGAGTTGAGTATAAGCCTAGGGTGGGAAATGCAGCAGCTACTGGAAAATTTCACCATCCTGGTATGTATGGCTCCCTCATCACCAATCCTGGTATGTATGGCACCCCTCATCCCCCAATCCTGGTACATATGGCCCCCCTCATCCCCCAATCCTGGTATGCATGGCCCCCCTCATCCCCCAATCCTGGTATGCATGGCCACCCCTCATCCATCAGTCCTGGTATGCATAGCACCCCTCATCCCCCAATCCTGGCATGCATGGACCCCCCTCATACCCTAATCCTGGTATGCATGGTCTCCTCATCCCCCAATCCTAATATGAATGGTCTCCTCATCCCCCAATCCTGGTATGTATGGCCTTTTCATCCACCAATCTTGGTATGCATGGCCTCTTCATCCCCCATTCCTGGTATATATGGCCCCCCTCATCCCCAATCCTGGTATGCATGGCACCCCTCATCCCCCAATCCTGATATGCGTGCCCCCCCTCATCCCCCAATCCTGGTAAGCGTGGCCCCCTCATCCCCCAATCCTGGTATGTGTGGCCTCCTCATCCCCCAATCCTGGTATGTGTGACCTCCTCATCCCCCAATCCTGGTATGTGTGGCCTCCTCATCCCCCAATCCTGGTATGTGTGGCCTCCTCATCCCCCAATCTTGGTATCTGTGGCCTCCTCATCCCCCAATCTTGGTATCTGTGGCCTCCTCATCCCCCAATCTTGGTATGTGTGGCCTCCTCATCCCCCAATCCTGGTATGTGTGGCCTCCTCATCCCCCAATCCTGGTATGTGTGGCCTCCTCATCCCCCAATCCTGGTATGTGTGGCCTCCTCATCCCCCAATCCTGGTATGTGTGGCCTCCTCATCCCCCAATCCTGGTATGTGTGGCCTTCTCATCCCCCAATCCTGGTATGTGTGGCCCCCTCAACCCCTAATCCTGGTATGCATTGCCCCCTCATCCCCCAATCCTGGTATGTGGGGCCTCCTCACCCCCCAATCCTGGTATGTGGGGCCCCATCACTGCACACTGTCTGTCATCACTGTATTCCTGTGACAGCCAGCCTGTTGCTAGTGTTCATAGGAGACCGTGATTTCTGCTATATATAGCACAAGCAATCAGATGATTGCAGGTTCAAGCCCCCTAAAGAGACTAACAAATACAGTGAAAAGTAAAAAAAAAATGAAAAAAGTATAAAAGTTCAAATCATCCCAGTTTTCCCATTAAAAATTAAGAAATATAAAACATTTAAAAAATACACATATTTGGTATCGCTGCGTTTGTAAAAGTCAGATCCATCAAAATAAAAAATAAATTAATCCATTTAGTAAACGGCGTAACTAGAACATTACATAAAATGCCAGAATTACAGATTTTCAGTCGTTGCAACAAGAAAAAAATAAATAATAATAGGCAATCAAAATATTGTATATATCCCAAAATGATATCAATATAACCATCAATTTGTGGTGCAAAAAACAGAACTCACGCAGCCCCATTCCCGAAACATGAAAACGCCGCGGCTTTCGGATCTCGGAAAGTGGCGACACGAGCAAGTTTTTTTTACAAATTTCTGAATTTTTCTTTTCATCACTTAAATATAAATCCTATAAATCGTCACTTAAGTAGAACAGATGAAGCTTTACTACCTCCTGCTCCAGCTCCAGCACTTCACCGCTGCCGCTGATCTTTAGTCACTGGCTTCAAGGGTGACATCATGACTGCAGCTCTGCAGCCAATCACTTGGCTCAGTGGCCATGCTGACAGAGCTTCTAAGCTCAGTGATTGGCTTGCAGCCATGATGTGTGCTGAAGTTGAGCTATCAGCCCTGCAGCCTGTCACAATAGACCACAGGAAGCGCTGAAGATCCAGAGCTGGAGCAGCAGGAGAAAGTAAAGCTCTGTGTGTTTTCTCTACCACTGGGAACCTCCTATATATTACATAAAAACATTCCTGAAAACCCCTTTAATCTGACTTTATAGAAAAAGTCTATATCCGGCTACTGTCCTCCCCTCATGAATCACAAAATATGCCAAGTGTGAACAACTCCTGTCCCCAAATGAGGACTTGCAGGCGATCAGTTGATAGTCGGGGGTCTGGCAGTGAACACCCTCAGCAATCAGGTGTTTTTGGCTGGACGTAGTGGCCTCTCCAGGACACATGTGGTATTACATGGTTCGCTTTCAAAATAATATGTAATATGTAATACATGATATCTTGAAGTCTTCCAGAAGAAGATATTGGCAGACAGGTAATGACTTATTACCTACCAGCCATTGTCTCCTTTATCACTCGCTAGTTCTTATACACATTTGGATGATTTCACATCTTCGTTGGAAGCCGTATTAGGAACCTCCATCGCAGATTTTATCTTTTAGGACGAGTTCTCAGCCAACAGCTATTTGGCCATTGTTCACATAACGTAAGCCTATGTTATATACAGCAATATGCAGCAGGATACACGAGATCCAGGGAAATATCCGATCGCCAGAAATGGGGTCAGGAATGGTATGTGTGGCCCCCTCATCCCCCAATCCTGGTATGTGTGGCTCCCTCATCCTCCAATCCTGGTATGTGTGGCCCCCTCATCCCCCAATCCTGGTATGTATGGCCTCCTCATCCCTCAGTCCTAGTATGTGTGGCCCCATCACTGCACACAAAAAAAATAAACACTTATACTCACCTTCCTTCCTCACCTCTGCTCCAGAGCTGCTGTCTTCTGTCTGCCAGCAGCTCATGTTGGTATCTGAGCAGCGCGCGCTCCCAGTTGCCGAGGTGAGCTGGTGCTGCTGCCGGCATATTCACTCCTCTCCACGTCGGGACTATGAGCGTTGACAAGCGTGAATATGCATTCTCTTTAGTAGCGGGCACTGTAAGCTGGAGCCACGGCTCAGCGCTCCTCCGTGTCCGCTACTAAAGAGAATGAATATTCCCTCTTCTCCACGCCCATGGAAGTGGAGAAGAGGGAATATTCATGTCCCTTTAGCAGCGGGCACACGTGGTAGCTACAGCAGCCGCTACTGCATGTGCCCGCTCCTCCGCCACCGCAACCTCCCACCCCACCAATACTCACCTATCCTCCTCGCTCCCCCGAGGCTCATGGGCCCCATAGCAGTGGTGTGGCCTGCCACCATTGGCGGTACGCCACTGATTATGGCTTACAGCCAATGAAATCACAAAAGTCATTATCTCAGTAAATTAAAATACTTTATAACATCAGCTTAAAAAATGTTTTTAAAATCCGAAATGTTGGCATACTGAAATGTTTGTTCAGTAAATGCACTCAATACTTGGTTGGGGCTCCTTTTGCATCAATTTCTGCATCAATGCGGCAATGTGGCATGGAGGCGATCAGCCTGTGGCACTGCTGAGGTGTTATGGAAGCCCAGGTTGCTTTGATAGCAGCCTTCAGCTCGACAGCATTGTTGGGTCTGGTGTCTCTCATCTTCCTCTTGACAATACCCCATAGTTTCTCTATGGGGTTAAGTTCAGGTGAATTTGCTGGCCAATCAAGCACAGTGATACTGTTGTGTAAACCAGGTATTGGTACTTTTGGCAGTGTGGACAGGTGCCAAGTCCTGCTGGAGAATGAAATTTCCATCTCCAAAAAGCTTGTCGGCAGAGGGAAGCATGAAGTGCTGTAAAATTTCCTGGTAGACAGCTGCGCTGACTTTGGTCTTGATAAAGCACAGTGGACCTACACCAGCAGATGACATGGCCCCCCAAACCATCACTGATTGTGGAAACTTCACACTAGACCTCAAGCAGCTTGGATTGTGGCCTATTCACTCTTCCTCCAGACTCTGGGACCTTGAATTCCAAAGGAAAATTGGAACTCTGGGACCTTGTGGATGGTGTCAATGACTGCCTTCTTGGCATGTGTCAAGTCAGCAGTCTTCCCCATGATTGTGGAGCCTACTGAAACAGACTATGGGACATTTTTAAACACTTAGGAAGCCGTTGCAGGTGTTTTTGGTAATTATTCTAATTTACTGAGATAATGACTTTAGTGTTTTCATTGGCTGTAAGCCATAATCGTCAACAATAACAGAAATAAACACGTGAAATAGATCTCTCTGTTTGTAATGACTCTATATAATATAGGAGTTTCACTTTTTGTATTGAAGAACTCAAATAAATTAACTTTTGGATGATATTCTAATTTAGTGAGATGCACCTGCATATGATGACTGTTGCCCCCAGTGGAATATATGCGGTGTCTATTTTGGGATATTTTAGTACACCCATGATGATACTATAGACAGCCATTATACCTGGAATGGCCCCTTTCTTGCGTGCCTTGCTTTTTTTCGCTTACATGTCTAACAATCACATATGTGTTGTGTCCCTTCCCCCATCATCCTATTCTTCTATTGCTGAATAAATATGATAGATTTTATACTCCCTGGACTCCTTTGATGGTCTTTTACCCTGCGGGGTTTTCTCTCATATATGGACTCACTGTGTGGTGGTGATGGTAGAGGACATTGTGTAGCAGGATCATTTTGGCCTTGGATAGTAGTAATTTTGGTAATATTGGTCTGTGTATAGTGCATATAGCAGCAGTGGTATACTGTAATTATATATGTATAAATCCTCTTTTAAGTGGCAGGGAGGTTATATGGGGAAACATGTACTTTGGGGCTGGGGTCCCTGATCTCTTAGGACCCCAGCAACGCTCCTGCACTGGGGAAAAGCAGGGTCTGGAGGCCACTTTAATATGATCATTTTATGGATATGACGCCAAAGAAACGAATGAAGTGCTTTGCAAAGTGCCATAATTAAAAAATAAAATGGAACCATTTTACAAGACCCGTAGCGTCTCCATTTTTCGGGATCTGGGGCCGGGTTTATTTTTTGCGTGCCGGGCTGAAGTTTTTATTGATACCATTTTGGGGTAGATCCGATGTTTTGATCGCCCGTTATTGCATTTTATTGCAATGTTGCGGCGACCAAAAAACGTAATTCTGGCGTTTAGAATTTTTTTCTCGTTACGCCGTTTACCGATTGGATTAATTCTTTTTTTATATTGATAGATCGGGCGATTCTGAGCACGGCAATAGCAAATATGTGTATGTGGGTGGTATTTTTAGAATTTTATTTGGAATGGGGCGAAAGGGGGGTGATTTAAACTTTTATATATTTTTAATTTTTTTTTATATTTTTAAAAACATTTTTTTTTTTTTACACTTTTTGCTTGCTTCTATAGTCTCATTAGGAGGCTAGAAGCAGCAACTGTCCAATCACCTCTGCTACATACAGGGGATGAGCAGATCAGCTCTATGTAGCAGAAATGCTCCTGAGCTATGAGCGCCGACCACTAGGTGGCGCTCATAGAGTCAGTACATGACAATCACTGGGGTCTGCTGCAGACCCAGGGTTGTCATGCCCACCCATCAGTGACCCGCGATTACGTGACGGGGTCACAGATGGGCGGGGTAAGTGACGCGCTTCCGGCGCTGTTAAATGCCGCTGTCAGAGATTTACAGTGTAACGGGTCTGGGAGGTGGAACCTCAGAGCAACTATACAAAGGGGCAGTCCTAGTAAGGAAGCGGGTGGCTCCCAGGGAAGGCGGGCAGGTAGTCACGGCAAGTGACAGGGACAGTCTCTGGGTAGAAGGGCAGGAGGTCACGGCAAGTGACGGGGACAGTCTCTTGACAGGCGGATGGTCACGGCAAGTGACAGCAGGGTAAGAGTCTCTAGACAGGCAGGTGGTCACGGCAAGTGACAGCAGGATAAGAGTCTCTAGATAGGCTAGCAAGCAGGTAGCAGGTGAGCGCTCCCAGGTGAGCGGGCAGGAGTCTCTGGACAGGCAGGTGGTCACGGCAAGTGACGGCAGAGCCTCCAGATAGGCTAGCAGGCAGGTAGCAGGTGAGCGCTCACAGGTGAGCGGGCAAGAGTCTCTGGACAGGCAGGTGGTCACGGCAAGTGACGGCAGAGCCTCCAGGTACGCTAGCAGGCAAGTAGCAGGTGAGCGCTCCCAGGTGAGCGGGCAGGAGTCTCTGGACAGGCAGGTGGTCACGGCAAGTGACGGCAGAGCCTCCAGTTAGGCTAGCAGGCAGGTAGCAGGTGAGCGCTCCCAGGTGAGCGGGCGGGCAGATCCATAGACAGACTGACAGGTGTTGGAAGGTAGACTGTCTGACCTCAGGAATGCAAGCAGATAGACAGGAATCAGGTAGGTATCAAGCAGAGATCTGGCAGGTAACTGGCAGGTATCTGGTAACGGGACCTGAGGGCTGAAGCAGAGTTGAAAGGCTTTGCAACAACATTGCTCGGGCACCTCCATTTTGGAGGAGGTGCCTTATATATGGTGAGGTCCTCCGGCCATTGGCCGGGGACTCCTTAGGACGGTGTGCGCGGCCCCTTTAAGAGAGGGAGAGCGCGCGCGCGCGTGCCCTAAGCACAGAGGCCGGGAAGCAGCGCGCGCTGCCAGCAGAGCGGGAGGAAGCTGCCGGGCACGGAGCGGAGAGGTGAGGGGAACGGCGTCCCTGCCTAGCAGGAGGCAGGGACGCCGACACTACAGACAGCAGCATTTAACATGTTAACAGCCGCAAGTGGATCGCGATTCCACCCGCGGCTGTTGGGGGCACATGTCAGCTGTATAAATCACGGTTTTAGGCACTGGTCTTGTAGTGTGGTATTGGTCTGCGACCAAGTGTGAATAGGTTCAACAAAACACAGCTGGCAGACTTTAAATGGAGGGTAATATTTGGCACGCTCCACAAAATGTCACGATTATTAGGTAAGGTGTGTATAGGAAAATGTTATTTAAGGAAATAAAATGTAAATTTTATTGGGGAATCCACCGCAGTCAGTGATTTTAGTCCAGTGTTTTCCTGTAACTCACATAGCAGTAGAAGACAAAGACAGAAACAGAATACACAAATAACGGTAAAGTTTTAAATATTAGAGATAGGACTGTCCCATAAGGGTCACCGTTACGAGGCGGGATGGCTTTCGCATTATTTAGATCAAAATTATGTTAACTAAGTACGCTTTATTATTTTCATGCACTATTGCGATTTATTTACTGCAGGGTGTTTGAGTATTGTATTTCTGTCTTAGTTTTTTTCTGGTTAGTGGCCATGTGTGAACATGCTCTTACATGCTGCATGCACGACAATTTAAATTCTAGTTCATGTCTCGAGTTTTTTTTCATATAGCAGTAGGTTATATGGATTAAAATAAAGGTTCATTTAAATAGCTGTCATGAATTATAACATGGGGCTGTGGGATATTTGCAGTCTGTGACTTTTTTGTTTAGTAATTTATTTCCTGAAGTGTAAACTTGATACAAAAAACAGCAGTGTCCGTTATGATGACATCACAAAGCACATGACAGCACCGAGAACATGACATCATAGACCTCACATGACATCATAACTGCTACAGAATGTACAAAGTTCTATTCCTGAGCCATCTTGTGTCACAGCTTGAAGAGGACCAGTCCAGGTAAGTAGCTCATCACTGAACGCTGGGGATCGGGTCACTTCGGAAAGGGAGGAGGACTGGCTGCACAGCATTGTGTCACAGCACAAACAGCAGAGTAAGATCAGGAAGAGAACTGCAGTGTGTGCTGTATGGACTGTGTCCTCATCCCCATGATATTTCCAGATGATTATTAGCTGCATTGTTTTCTTTCTTCCTGACCTTCCTCAAGGCTGTTCTGAGATCTGTGGAGTAACTATCATACGTCCGGCAATTATCAACTGAGAAGACTTTTTGGGATTCAGCAAGAAGGTAGGTGTGCGTGCATGTGAGTGTGTGTGTAGGCACAGCATTGAAGGTTTGTGTGACCCCAGATCTAAAGGGAAGTGTGTCTGTGACCCCAGCACTACAAGGATGTGTGTCTGTGACCCCACCAATAAAGGGATGTGTGTCTGTGACCCCACCAATAAAGGGATGTGTGCCTGTGACCCCACCAATAAAGGGATGTGTGCCTGTGACCCCATCAATAAAGGGGTGAATGTGTGATGCTTTGTGTGTCCCTGCACTAATGGGGTGTGTGTTTGTGTTCTCAACACTGCAGCACTGAAGGGGTGTGTGCACGTGTGTTTGGCACACATGTTCATGTCTCCAGAAATGCAGCACTGAAGGGCTGTGTGTGTGGCCCCAGCACTGAAGGTGTGTGTCTGTGTCTGTTTGTGTGACCTCAGCACCAAAGGGATGTGTGTCTGTGACCCCAGCAATGAAGGGGTGTGTCTCTATGGCCCCATCAATAAAAGGGGTGGTTGTGTGATGGTTTGTGTGTCCCTGCACTAATGGGGTGTGTGTTTGTGTGCTCAACACTGCAGCACTGAAGGGGTGTGTGCACGTGTGTTTGGCACAAGTGTACATGTCCCCTGAAATGCAGCACTGAAGGGCTATGTGTGTGGCCCCTGCACTGAAGGTGTGTGTCTGTGTCTGTTTGTGTGACCTCAGCACCAAAGGGATGTGTGTCTGTGACCGCGGCAATAAAGATGTGTGTCTAAATGGCCCCATCAATAACGGGGAGGCTGTGTGATGGTTTGCGTGTCCCTGCACTAATGGGGTGTGTGCTTGTTTCCTCATCACTGCAACACTGAAGGGGTGTGTGCACGTGTGTTTGGCACACGTGTATATTTCCCCTGAAATGCAGCACTGAAGGGCTGTGTGTGTGGCTCCAGCACTGAAGGTGTGTGTCTGTGTCTGTTTGTGTGACCTCAGCACCAAAGGGATGTGTGTCTGTGACCCCAGCAATGAAGGGCTGTGTCTCTATGGCCCCATCAATAAAGGGGTGGCTGTGTGATGGTTTGTGTGTCCCTGCACTAATGGGGTGTGTGTTTGTGTCCTCAACACTGCAGCACTGAAGGGGTGTGTGCACGTGTGTTTGGCACACATGTACATGTCTCCAAAAATGCAACACTGAAGGGCTGTGTGTGTGGCCCCAGCACTGAAAGTGTGTGTCTGTGTCTGTTTGTGTGACCTCAGCACCAAAGGGATGTGTGTCTGTGATCCCAGAAATGAAGGGGTGTCTCTGTGACCCCATCAATAAAGGGGTGGATGTGTGATGGTTTGCGTGTCCCTGCACTAATGGGGTGTGTGCTTGTTTCCTCAACACTGCAGCACAGAAGGGGTATGTGAACGTGTGTTTGGCACACGTGTACATGTCCCATGAAATGCAGCACTGAAGGGCTGTGTGTGTGGCCCCAGCACTGAAGGTGTGTGTCTGTGTCTGTTTGTGTGACCTCAGCACCAAAGGGATGTGTGTCTGTGACCCCAGCAATGAAGGGGTGTGTCTCTATGGCCCCATCAATAAAAGGGATGGTTGTGTGATGGTTTGTGTGTCCCTGCACTAATGGGGTGTGTGTTTGTGTCCTCAACACTGCAGCACTGAAGGGGTGTGTGCACGTGTGTTTGGCACACATGTACATGTCCCCTGAAATGCAGCACTGAAGGGCTATGTGTGTGGCCCCAGCACTGAAGGTGTGTGTCTGTGTCTGTTTGTGTGACCTCAGCACCAAAGGGATGTGTGTCTGTGACCCCAGCAATAAAGATGTGTGTCTCTATGGCCCCATCAATTACGGGGAGGCTGTGTGATGGTTTGCGTGTCCCTGCACTAATGGGGTGTGTGCTTGTTTCCTCATCACTGCAACACTGAAGGGGTGTGTGCACGTGTATTTGGCACACGTGTACATGTCCCATGAAATGCAGCACTGAAGGGCTGTGTGTGTGGCTCCAGCACTGAAGGTGTGTGTCTGTGTCTGTTTGTGTGACCTCAGCACCAAAGGGATGTGTGTCTGTGACCCCAGCAATGAAGGGCTGTGTCTCTATGGCCCCATCAATAAAGGGGTGGCTGTGTGATGGTTTGTGTGTCCCTGCACTAATGGGGTGTGTGTTTGTGTCCTCAACACTGCAGCACTGAAGGGGTGTGTGCACGTGTGTTTGGCACACATGTACATGTCCCCTGAAATGCAGCACTGAAGGGCTATGTGTGTGGCCCCAGCACTGAAGTTGTGTGTCTGTGTCTGTTTGTGTGACCTCAGCACCAAAGGGATGTGTGTCTGTGACCCCAGCAATAAAGATGTGTGTCTCTATGGCCCCATCAATTACGGGGAGGCTGTGTGATGGTTTGCGTGTCCCTGCACTAATGGGGTGTGTGCTTGTTTCCTCATCACTGCAACACTGAAGGGGTGTGTGCACGTGTGTTTGGCACAAGTGTACATGTCCCCTGAAATGCAGCACTGAAGGGCTGTGTGTGTGGCCCCAGCACTGAAGGTGTGTGTCTGTGTCTGTTTGTGTGACCTCAGCACCAAAGGGATGTGTGTCTGTGACCCCGGCAATAAAGATGTGTGTCTCTATGGCCCCATCAATAAAGGGGAGGCTGTGTGATGGTTTGCGTGTCCCTGCACTAATGGGGTGTGTGCTTGTTTTCTCATCACTGCAACACTGAAGGGGTGTGTGCACGTGTATTTGGCACACGTGTACATGTCCCCTGAAATGCAGCACTGAAGGGCTGTGTGTGTGGCTCCAGCACTGAAGGTGTGTGTCTGTATCTGTTTGTGTGACCTCAGCACCAAAGGGATGTGTGTCTGTGACCCCGGCAATAAAGATGTGTGTCTCTATGGCCCCATCAATAAAGGGGAGGCTGTGTGATGGTTTGTGTGTCCCTGCACTAATGGGGTGTGTGCTAGTTTCCTCATCACTGCAACACCGAAGGGGTGTGTGCACGTGTGTTTGGCACACGTCTACATGTCCCCTGAAATGCAGCACTGAAGGGCTGTGTGTGTGGCCCCAGCACTGAAGGTGTGTGTCTGTTTGTGTGACCTCAGCACCAAAGGGATGTGTGTCTGTGACCCCGGCAATAAAGATGTGTGTCTCTATAGCCCCATCAATAACGGGGAGGCTGTGTGATGGTTTGCGTGTCCCTGCACTAATGGGGTGTGTGCTTGTTTCCTCATCACTGCAACACTGAAGGGGTGTGTGCACGTGTATTTGGCACACGTGTACATGTCCCATGAAATGCAGCACTGAAGGGCTGTGTGTGTGGCTCCAGCACTGAAGGTGTGTGTCTGTGTCTGTTTGTGTGACCTCAGCACCAAAGGGATGTGTGTCTGTGACCCCAGCAATGAAGGGCTCTGTCTCTATGGCCCCATCAATAAAGGGGTGGCTGTGTGATGGTTTGTGTGTCCCTGCACTAATGGGGTGTGTGTTTGTGTCCTCAACACTGCAGCACTGAAGGGGTGTGTGCACGTGTGTTTGGCACACATGTACATGTCCCCTGAAATGCAGCACTGAAGGGCTATGTGTGTGGCCCCAGCACTGAAGGTGTGTGTCTGTGTCTGTTTGTGTGACCTCAGCACCAAAGGGATGTGTGTCTGTGACCCCAGCAATAAAGATGTGTGTCTCTATGGCCCCATCAATTACGGGGAGGCTGTCTGATGGTTTGCGTGTCCCTGCACTAATGGGGTGTGTGCTTGTTTCCTCATCACTGCAACACTGAAGGGGTGTGTGCACGTGTGTTTGGCACAAGTGTTCATGTCCCCTGAAATGCAGCACTGAAGGGCTGTGTGTGTGGCTCCAGCACTGAAGGTGTGTGTCTGTGTCTGTTTGTGTGACCTCAGCACCAAAGGAATGTGTGTCTGTGACCCCAGCAATGAAGGGCTGTGTCTCTATGGCCCCATCAATAAAGGGGTGGCTGTGTGATGGTTTGTGTGTCCCTGCACTAATGGGGTGTGTGTTTGTGTCCTCAACACTGCAGCACTGAAGGGGTGTGTGCACGTGTGTTTGGCACACATGTACATGTCTCCAGAAATGCAACACTGAAGGGCTGTGTGTGTGGCCCCAGCACTGAAAGTGTGTGTCTGTGTCTGTTTGTGTGACCTTAGCACCAAAGGGATGTGTGTCTGTGACCCCAGCAATGAAGGGATGTGTCTCTATGGCCCCATCAATAAAGGGGTGGTTGTGTGATGGTTTGTGTGTCCCTGCACTAATGGGGTGGGTGTTTGTGTCCTCAACACTGCAGCACTGAAGGGGTGTGTGCACGTGTGTTTGGCACACGTGAACATGTCCCCTGAAATGCAGCACTGAAGGGGTGTGTGTGTGTGGCCCCAGCACTGAAGGTGTGTGTCTGTTTGTGTGACCTCAGCACCAAAGGGATGTGTGTGTGTGACCCCAGCAGTAAAGATGTGTGTCTCTATGGCCCCATCAATATCGGGGAGGCTGTGTGATGGTTTGCGTGTCCCTGCACTAATGGGGTGTGTGTTTGTGTCCTCAATACTGCAACACTGAAGGGGTGTGTACACGTGTGTTTGGTACACGTGTACATGTCCCCTGAAATGCAGCACTGAAGGGCTGTGTGTGTGGCCTCAGCACTGAAGGTGTGTGTCTGTGTCTGTTTGTGTGACCTCAGCACCAAAGGGATGTGTGTCTGTGACCCCAGCAATGAAGGGCTGTGTCTCTATGGCCCCATCAATAAAGGGGTGGTTGTGTGATGGTTTGTGTGTCCCTGCACTAATGGGGTGTGTGTTTGTGTCCTCAACACTGCAGCACTGAAGGGGTTTGTGCTCTCGTGTTTGGCACACGTGTACATGTCCCCTGAAATGCAGCACTGAAGGGCTGTGTGTGTTGCTCCAGCACTGAAGGCGTGTGTCTGTGTCTGTTTGTGTGACCTCAGCACCAAAGGGATGTGTGTCTGTGACCCCAGCAATGAAGGGGTGTGTCTCTATGGCCCCATCAATAAAGAGGTGGTTGTGTGATGGTTTGTGTGTCCCTGCACTAATGGGGTGTGTGTTTGTGTCCTCAACACTGCAGCACTGAAGGGATGTGTGTCTGTGACCCCAGCAATGAAGGGGTGTGTCTCTATGGTCCCATCAATAAAGGGATGGTTGTGTGATGGTTTGTGTGTCCCTGCACTAATGGGGTGGGTGTTTGTGTCCTCAACACTGCAGCACTGAAGGGGTGTGTGCACGTGTGTTTGGCACACATGTACATGTCTCCAGAAATGCAGCACTGAAGGGCTGTGTGTGTGGCCCCAGCACTGAAAGTGTGTGTCTGTGTCTGTTTGTGTGACCTCAGCACCAAAGGGATGTGTGTCTGTGACCCCAGAAATGAAAGGGTGTCTCTGTGACCACATCAATAAAGGGGTGGATGTGTGATGGTTTGTGTGTCCCTGCACTAATGGGGTGTGTGTTTGTGTCCTTAACACTGCAGCACTGAAGGGGTGTGTGCACGTGTGTTTGGCACACGTGTACATTTCCCCTGAAATGCAGCACTGAAGGGCTGTGTGTGTGGCCCCAGCACTGAAGGTGTGTGTCTGTGTCTGTTTGTGTGAGCTCAGCACCAAAGGGATGTGTGTCTGTGACCCCAGCAGTAAAGATGTGTGTCTCTATGGCCCCATCAATATCGGGGAGGCTGTGTGATGGTTTGCGTGTCCCTGCACTAATGGGGTGTGTGTTTGTGTCCTCAACACTGCGGCACTGAAGGGGTTTGTGCTCTCGTGTTTGGCACACGTGTACATGTCCCCTGAAATGCAGCACAGAAGGGCTGTGTCTGTGGCTCCAGCACTGAAGGTGAGTGTCTGTGTCTGTTTGTGTGACCTCAGCACCAAAGGGATGTGTGTCTGTGACCCCAGCAATGAAGGGCTGTGTCTCTATGGCCCCATCAATAAAGGGGTGGTTGTGTGATCGTTTGTGTGTCCCTGCACTAATGGGGTGTGTGTTTGTGTCCTCAACACTGCAGCACTGAAGGGATGTGTGCATGTGTGTTTGGCACATGTGTACATGTCCCCTGAAATGCAGCACTGAAGGGCTGTGTGTGTGGCCCCAGCACTGAAGGTGTGTGTCTGTTTGTGTGACCTTAGCACCAAAGGGATGTGTCTGTGACCCCAGCAATGAAGGGGTTGTGTCTCTATGGCCCCATCAATAAAGGGGTGGCTATGTGATGGTTTGAGTGTCCCTGCACTAATGGGGTGTGTGCTTGTTTCCTCAACACTGCAGCACTGAAGGGGTTTGTGCTCGCGTGTTTGGCACACGTGTACATGTCCTCTGAAATGCAGCAATGAAGGGATGTGTGTGTGGCCCCAGCACTGACGGTGTGTGTCTGTGTCAGTTTGTGTGATCTCAGCACCAAAGGGATGTGTGTCTGTGACCCCAGCAATAAAGATGTGTGTCTCTATGGCCCCATCAATAACGGGGAGGCTGTGTGATGGTTTGCGTGTCCCTGCACTAATGGGGTGTGTGCTTGTTTCCTCATCACTGCAACACTGAAGAGGTGTGTGCACGTGTGTTTGGCACAAGTGTACATTTCCCCTGAAATGCAGCACTGAAGGGCTGTGTGTGTGGCTCCAGCACTGAAGGTGTGTGTCTGTGTCTGTTTGTGTGACCTCAGCACCAAAGGGATGTGTGTCTGTGACCCCAGCACTGAAGATGTGTGTGTCTGTGACCCCATTAATAACGGTGGTCACAGACACTGTGTGATGGTTTGTGTGTCCCTGGTCTGTGTGTTTGTCTACCGAGCACTGCAGCACTGAAGGGGTGTGTGCACGTGTGTTTATTGTATGTGTATAGAGGTGAGTGTGTATTTGTGTCTGTGTGTGGATGTATGTGTGTGTTGAGGTGAGTGTGTATGTGTGTGAATGTTCATGGATGTATTAAAGGTAACCCATCACTTCATTTCAGGCCCCTAAACCACCACCATTGTGAAATACCACTGTGTAATGAGTTTATAAAGATGTCCCTGTATAAATCATTCATTTCTGCATTGTGTAGAAAATGAGCTTATAATGAACCAACAGTTTATACAAGGACATATTTATTATTCTGTTGGTGCCTTGGTGGTGATTTCATTCCCAGTCCCCTTAAAGGGTTATTTGGAACTTAAGAATTGATGACCTATCTGTAAGATAGCTGATCAGTATGAGATCGGAGGGTCTGACACCTGGCACCCCCACGATCAGCTGAAATCTGCTCCGGCAGGTGCCAGACACATGATAAGCATACTTGATAGGACGCTGCTTCTGGTCTATAGGACGCACACAATACTGAGCAAGATTTTTTGTTGTTAAAAAGTGCGTCATATAGTCTAGAAAATACAGTTAATGACGGTCACTCTTTAACTAAGAAATGCATCTTAACTTATGAAGGACTATATCCGTCATAATTCTGCTCCCCGCATTTCTTGCAGGCTCACACGCCGAGTCTGCATCTTTCTCGGCAGATGATGGCTGTGTTATTCAGCAATCATATGCCTCTAACAGTCGCAGGTTGAGCGGAGCTCTGCCCACAACAGTTAGCCTATTAAATCTTGCTATCAGTGTGTGACAGCGGCATTTAATGTGCGCCAGCAGGGGGTGCACCATTCCATCTCTTCATTGGCGCACCCGTGACTTGATCACTGAAGATCCCTGTGTCTGTCATCACTGTATTCCTGTGAGAGCCAGCCTGTTGCTAGTGTTCATAGGAGACCGTGATCTCTGCTATATATAGCAATGCTGTATATAGCACAAGCAATCAGATGATCGCAGGTTCAAGCCCCCTAAAGAGACGAACAAATACAGTGAAAAGTAACAAAAAAATGAAAAAAGTATAAAAGTTCAAATCATCCCAGTTTTCCCCCCATTAAAAATTAAGAAATATAAAACATTTAAAAAATACACATATTTGGTATCGCTGCGTTTGTAAAAGTCAGATCCATCAAAATATAAAATAAATTAATCCATTTAGTAAACGGCGTAACTAGAACATTACATAAAATGCCAGAATTACAGATTTTCAGTCGTTGCAACAAGAAAAAAATAAATAATAACAGACAATCAGAACATTGTATATACCCCAAAATGATATCAATATAACCATCAGTTTGTGGTGCAAAAACCAGCCCTCACGCAGCCCCATTCCCGAAACATGAAAACGCCGCGGCTTTCAGATCTCGGAAAGTGGCGACACAAGCAAATTATTTTTCATCACTTAAATATAAATCCTATAAATCGTCACTTAAGTAGAAGAGATGAAGCTTTACTACCTCCTGCTCCAGCTCCAGCACTTCACCGCTGCCGCTGATCTTTAGTCACTGGCTTCAAGGGTGACATCATGACTGCAGCTCTGCAGCCAATCACTTGGCTCAGTGGGCCATGCTGACAGAGCTTCTAAGCTCAGTGATTGGCTGCAGCAATGATGTGTGCTGAAGTTGAGCCATCACCGCTGCAGCCTGTCACAATAGAGCACAGGAAGCGCTGAAGATCCAGAGCTGGAGCAGCAGGAGAAAGTAAAGCTCTGTGTGTTTTCTCTACCACTGGGAACCTCCTATATATTACATAAAAACATTCCTGAAAACCCCTTTAATCTGACTTTATAGAAAAAGTCTATATCCGGCTACTGTCCTCCCCTCATCAATCACAAAATATGCCAAGTGTGAACAGCTCCTGTCCCCAAATGAGGACTTGCAGGCGATCAGTTGATAGTCGGGGGTCTGGCAGTGAACACCCTCAGCAATCAGCTGTGTTTTGCTGGATGTAGCGGCCTCTCCAGGACACATGTGGTATTACATGGTGCTCTTTCAGAATAATATGTAATATGTAATACATGATATCTTGAAGTCTTCCAGAAGAAGATATTGGCAGACAGGTAATGACTTATTACCTACCAGCCATTGTCTCCTTTATCACTCGCTAGTTCTTATACACATTTGGATGATGTCACATCTTCGTTGGAAGCCGTATTAGGAACCTCCATCGCAGATTTTATCATACAGGACGAGTTCTCAGCCAACAGCTATTTGGCCATTGTTCACATGACGTAAGCCTATGTTATATACAGCGATATGCAGCAGGATACACGAGATCCAGGGAAATATCCGATCGCCAGAAATGGGGTCAGGAAGGAATTTTTTTCCCCCCTGAATCAGAATTCTTTTGGGGGGTTTCTTTGCCTTCTTCTGGATCTTTGGGTCCCAATGACTCTCAGGTGGTCCCCAATGACCGCAGCTCGTTTTGTGGTCTCCACCGGGGCCAATCTGAGAGTGACTGTGACCATAGTTTAATTTCTTAAAGGGCCAGTAATATTTTCATTACAATGTTGCTTATTGCTATTTCAATAAAAAAATTAATTATATATATATATATTGTTTTGTGTTTTTTTCCTGGATTTCACCTTACACAGTGAGAATGATAAGAGTAATCACAAAATATGGGGGCTCCATACACAGAGAGAACTCTGGTACCAAATTCCATGACAATTGTTCTGGGGTTCAGTCTGTGATGGAGCAGTAACATTGTATCCAGGACGTCGTACACACCATGCTACAGAAAGAAGACTGAAGAGCGGGGGGACGCAGCTGCAGAATACAGGAGACACAGGGTCTTGTGTAACAGTAAAAAACAGGAAAGATGTTCAACAAGTGGCCGGGGGGCTCCAGGACCAAACCAGGAGGGAGGCCTCAGTCATCAGTGGCCAATATTCGCATGAAGTGGCCACATTTACCAACCGTTCTGCAGCCACTCGTTTACCTTTCTCCAGCACCTCCGTCGGCCACCACTGAAATTCTTTTCTGACTACACACAGACACGTACATAGAAACCGTGCATGCCGCCATCACCGCACACAACCAGAGTCCTGGTCCAGACCAGTGGCCTTTCCAATTCAAGTCTACTTGGGTTTAAACAAGGGTCCTGTCTCTAAGAGAACCATGCGCTTGCCACTTGGAACAGCAGTAATACAGTAACACCAGGTTAATATTCTTCGGGCACAGAGATGCACAGACAGTGAACCCTCTTAAAAAGAAGAATTGGACTGACATTCCCTAAGCAATAAGTACCCACACAATTGGAGGGACAGATCGCTAGCCCTTGCTGCACCATGGTGTATGCCCAGTGGTGGCCACTCTTAGTCTAAGTTGGCTCTTCAGATTGCATGGTGATAAAGAACCTGAGGGCCATATACCTTCAAGAAAAAGATCTCATAAGGACACGTTGCCTTGAATTGTGAAGAACACAATAATGTTTTCCATACAATTCTATTGTGTTCTATTCAGGATATATTAAAAAAAAGTCTGGTCCTTAGAAGTTATAAAATGAGGTCAATACAACCTCAGGTGAAGAACAACACATCACAAATTACACCAGGTCATCGAATATTTACCAAAAAATAGACTTAAATGCAGAAATAGTGTGAAAAATTAAAGGGGTTGTCCAATGAAAACAAGCTCCAATCTACAGGAACCTTCATCCCCTTTAGATTGGAACGGTGGTCCGCATGCTAAAATGCTGCTCCATTCATTCTATATGAGGCGGCCATGAAGTGCGCCTGACTATTTTGGACCGATGAGACAGAGTGGCCTTACAGAGAAGGGTCCTTGGATTGGACGCCGAGTTACGGACCCCAAAGCAGCACTGAATATGATGTACTAGTGGGAGTCACGAGTGCAAGGGTTCAAGGGCGCCAGTAGTGGAAGACATAGTGCGCGAAACCCAAGAACAAGTAAGCAGACCTGCTGATCAGCACTGCAGTGCTGAGGCCGAGTTATGGCGAAATAGGGAGCGACAGTGCGCCTCACCAGTCCTGGAGTATATTACACAGGAAGGATACTGTGTGGAAAATGCTTCATACTGTAAAGGAAACGTCCAGGACACTTTGTGCCCGATATCCCTTGTATGCCGGGACGTTGCTAGGGTCCTAAAAGATCAGGGGCCAAAGCCCCAAAGTAGGTGTTTCCCCATACAACCTCCCCGCCACTTAAAAGAGGACCTATACATATATAATTACAGTACACCATTGTTGCTAACCTAAAATACACAACTGAAAGACCAATATTCCCAAAATTACTTCTATACAAGGCAATAATAATCCCGCTACACAATGTCCTCTACCATCAACACTACACAGTGAGTACATAGTATTATGATATGACCATTGCCTCTACATAAAAAACACACTGTACAAAGACCATCTGACTTCTCACATTTCCAGCACCGTCCCCATCTATTCCCACCCTGCACAACCTCCCCATGCTGCCTGCTCTTCCGACGTGGAATAGGAACCTCAATACTTCAAAAATTATGTCATTACTATGATTACCCTCCACCAAATAATGCTACAAAGACTGTGTGCCAGATAGAGGGGACCTATAAAAATAATAGCGTCCCATAGAAAGTAGTAAAGACCCCACTGTGCTACCTTGCAAGTAATAATGCCAGATATGCTGTTATGAAAGTTTCAATATCTGAAGTGTTCCCTCCAAGCAACAAATACCGTTGAGTATCCCCTTTAAGTAATAATGCCCCCTTAAAGCCACAATCAAACTACACCCAACTACAAAGTTCTTCTTCAAGACTATGGACGATGATTTCGGGGTGGTGAAAGAAGAAATTTCTGATGATGCACCCATTTAAAAGAAATAATGTCCTGAGTGCCCCCATAGCACCCTGTATATTGTATGATAGTCCCACAGCTCACTACACACTGTATGATGGTCCCCACAGCTCCCTATGCACTGTATGATGTTCCCCACAGATCTCTATACACTGCATGATGGTCCCCACAGCTCCCTAGACACTGTATGATTGTCCCCACAGCTCCCTACGCACTGTATGATGATCCCCACAGCTCCCTACGCACTGTATGATGGTCCCCACAGCTCCTTAGATACCGTACGATGGTCCCCACAGCTCCTTAGACACTGTATGATGGTCCCCACAGCTTCCTACACACAGTATGATTGTCCCCACAGGTCCATAGATACTGTATGAGGGTCCCCACAGTTCCCTAGACACTGCATGATGATCCCCACAGCTCCCTACGCACTGTATGATGATCCCCATAGGTCCCTATACCCTGTATGATGGTCCCCACAGCTCCCTATGCCCTGTATGATGGTCCCCACAGCTCCCTATGCACTGTATGATGGTCCCCACAGCTCTCTATGCACTGTATGATGGTACAGACAGCTCCATATGCACTGGTATCATGGTCCCCACAGCTCCCTACGTTCTGTATGATGGTCCCCACAGCTCCCTACACACTGTATGATGGTCCCCACAGCTCCTTAGATACTGTCCGATGGTCCCCACAGCTCCTTAGACACTGTATGATGGTCCCCACAGCTTCCTACACACTGTATGATTGTCCCCACAGCTCCATAGATACTGTATGAGGGTCCCCACAGCTCCCTAGACACTGTATGATGGTCCCCACAGCTCCCTATGCTCTGTATGATGGTCCCCACAGCTCCCTATGCTCTGTATGATGGTCCCCACAGCTCTCTACACTCTGTATGATGGTCCCCACAGTGCCCTATGCACTGTATGATGGTCTTCACAGCTCCATATGCATTGTATGATGGTCTCCACAGCTCCCTATGCATTGTATGATGGTCCCCGCAGCTCCTTATGCACTGAATGATGGTCCCCACGGCTCCTTATACACAGTATGATGGTCCCCACGGCTCCTTATGTACTGTATGATGGTCCCCGCAGCTCCCTACGCTCGGTATGATGATCCCCACAGCTCCCTATGCACTGCATAATGGTCCCCACAGCTCCCTATGCCCTGTATGATGGTCCCCACATCTCCCTATGCACTGTATGATGGTCCCCACAGCTCATTAGGCACTGTATGATGGTCTCCACAGCTCCCTATGCATTGTCTGATGGTCCCCACAGCTCTCTACGCACTGTATGATGGTCCCCGCAGCTCCTTATACACTGTATGATGGTCCTCACAGCTCCTTATGTACTGTATGATAGTCCCCACAGCTCCCTACACTCTGTATGATGGTCCCCACAACTCCCTATGCACTGCATAATGGTCCCCACAGCTCCCTATGCACTCCGTAATGGTCCCCACAGCTCCCTATGCACTGCATAATGGTCCCCACAGCTCCCTATGCACGGCATAATGTCCCCACAGCTCCCTATGCACTGCATAATGGTCCTCACAGCTCCCTATGCACTGCATAATGGTCCCCACAGCTCCCTATGCACTGTATGATGGTCTCCACAGCTCCCTATGCACTGCATAATGGTCCCCACAGCTCCCTATGCACGGCATAATGTCCCCACAGCTCCCTATGCACTGCATAATGGTCCCCACAGCTGCCTATGCACTGCATAATGGTCCCCACAGCTCCCTATGCACGGCATAATGTCCCCACAGCTCCCTATGCACTGTATGATGGTCCCCACAGCTCCCTATGCACTATATGATGGTCCCCACAGCTCCCTATGCACTGCATAATGGTCCCCACAGCTCCTTATGCACTGTATGATGGTCCCCACAGCTCCCTATGCACTATATGATGGTCCCCACAGCTCCCTATGCACTGCATAATGGTCCCCACAGCTCCCTATGCACTGCATAATGGTCCCCACAGCTCCCTATGCACGGCATAATGTCCCTACAGCTCCCTATGCACTGCATAATGGTCCTCACAGCTCACTATGCACTGCATAATGGTCCCCACAGCTCCCTATGCACTGTATGATGGTCTCCACAGCTCCCTATGCATTGCATAATGTCCCCACAGCTCCCTGTGCACTGCATAATGGTCCCCACAGCTCCCTATGCACTGCATAATGGTCCCCACAGCTCCCTATGCACGGCATAATGTCCCCACAGCTCCCTATGCACTGTATGATGGTCTCCACAGCTCCCTATGCACTGCATAATGGTCCTCACAGCTCCCTATGCACTGTATGATGGTACCCACAGCTCCATATGCATTGTCTGATGGTCCCCACAGCTCCCTATGCACTGCATAATGGTCCCCACAGCTCCCTATGCACTGTATGATGGTCTCTACAACTCCTTATAACTGGCATAATGGTTCCTACAACTCCCTATATCCTGTAAAATGGCCCTCACAGCCCCATATATACAGTACTGTATGATGGCCCCCGCAGCCCAATATATACTGTATGATGGCCCCCACACCCACTTGTACACTATATTATGGCCCCTACAGCTCCCTTTATACTGTATGATGGCCCCACAGCCCCTTATAAACTGTATGATGGCCCCCATACCCACTTGTACACTATATTATGGCCCTTACAGCTCCCTTTATACTGTATGATGGCCCCCGCAGCCCAATATATACTGTATGATGGCCCCCATACCCACTTGTACACTATATTATGGCCCTTACAGCTCCCTTTATACTGTATGATGGCCCCCGCAGCCCAATATATACTGTATGATGGCCCCCATACCCACTTGTACACTATATTATGGCCCTTACAGCTCCCTTTATACTGTATGATGGCCCCACAGCCCCTTATAAACTGTATGATGGCCCCCATACCCACTTGTACACTATATTATGGCCCTTACAGCTCCCTTTATACTGTATGATGGCCCCCGCAGCCCAATATATACTGTATGATGGCCCCCACACCCACTTGTACACTATATTATGGCCCCTACAGCTCCCTTTATACTGTATGATGGCCCCCGCAGCCCAATATATACTGTATGATGGCCCCCATACCCACTTGTACACTATATTATGGCCCTTACAGCTCCCTTTATACTGTATGATGGCCCCACAGCCCCTTATAAACTGTATTCTGGCACCCACTCCCCATTTTATATAATATGATGGCCCCACTGCCCCTTATATATAGCATGATGACTCCCATAGCCCCTTATAGTATGATGGCACCCACACCCCTTATATATACAGGTGCATCTCACTAAATTAGAATATCATCAAAAGTTTATTTATTTTAGTTCTTCAATGCTGAAAATGAAACTCATATATTATGTAAAGTCATTACAATCAAAGTGATCTATTTCACGTGTTTATTTCTGTTAATGTTGATGATTATGGCAGGGGCGCACATAGAAATCATGAGACCCCATAGCAGAAGCTCTAATTGGACCCCCCCACCAAAAAAATAAAGAAATATTTGTCTGTGTCACAGAAGAGCCGATCTCACAACTTTCCAGCCTTTACTTCGTTTTTCTAATTTTCCTCCTACTGAAGTCCTAGATCCCTCTTTCATTGCCCCCATGAAGTATGATGCCAATAAAAGTGCCCCCCAAACACAGTATGATACCCCCATGGTGCATTCCTCCACATTAGCCTCTACATGAACAGTATAATGACCTTATTGTACCCCACTTCAACTCCCAAGGCAAAGTACGGTGACCCTAACACTGTATGATCCCCCAACTGTGACTCCCACACAGCCCTCCATACAGTATAATGGGCCTACATACAGTATAATGGCCCACACTAGCCCTCCAAACAGTATAATGGCCCCACACAGCCCTCCATACAGTATAATGGGCCTACATACAGTATAATGGCCCACACTAGCCCTCCAAACAGTATAATGGCCCCACACACCCCTCCAAACAGTATGATGGACCCCACACAAACCTTCACACCGTATAATTGCTTTCATACAGTATAACGGCCCCCCAAATAGCCCTCAAAATATCAAGTTATACAGATTTCTGATTCAAATGATGGACAGTATTCACACAGGTGGTCACCACCGATAATGTAACTATTAGAAACCAGGAAGGGTATTAGAAGAAAAGGTGTGTGAATAAAATGTAACTTTTATTAGTAAGATTAAAATATATTAGTTCAATTTCATACATCAAAAAGATGTATATAGGGCCACTGCTATGATGGATTTTAAGCAGTTATTCCTGACTACAATATGGCAGCACCAGTATGGATTTTCCAACCAATGTCCCTACAATTAAATGGTTGGGTATTATAATTTTATTGTCCCAACTGTCTTAGTTTGGACCTGTCAAATTATTTATAATATATGTGCCATATATTTAGATACAATCTAAATGCAAGAGTCGACCAGTGTAATCACCATTGATCAGCTTGCTGTTAGCCTCTCAGATGTGCCTGTGTAGCTGGTAAGTCAATGACAATGTTGCGTGGAGAGACATATATTAATATGGTGGTGCGATCCTGTAACAGGGAGTTGTAACATAGGCCACAATTGTATCTTCTTAAGCAGCTAATATCCCATCTAAGATAGGTCGCTACATGCGTATGGAGATTTAACCAGCACGTACAGCGGTATGTCTCCCTGTCTCCTCAAATACCCCACACATTGGCCGCGTGCCGATAGTATACACGCGGTCAGTGCCGCTGGTTTGTCCGGCAGAGACAGTCTCGTGAGTATCATGCATGTATCACCCTGTCTCTCCTACAGCGTTCTCACTCTGATCATGTGCAGGTGGTACGCACGTGGTCAGTGCCGTTTTATCGTTTCAGCCGGCAGGATTAAGTTAATATTGAGATAACAGCGGCACATGGCAGAGCCAAAAGACAGTATAGGAGATCTTAGTGTTATCTCACTATTAACTTAATCCTGCCGGCTGAAACGATAAAACGGCACTGACCACGTGCACATGATCAGAGTGAGAACGCTGTAGGAGAGACAGGGTGATACATGCATGATACTCACGAGACTGTCTCTGCCGGACAAACCAGCGGCATCTTCCAGCCACGGGGCAGCAGCAGCTGGTTTTCTTCATGCCTACATAGGAGTTGTACCTGTCACAACTCCATCAGGTGAGTGTAACCAGCACTCTCTTACTCTCCCTCCATAGGGTATCACCCTATTGTGCGCTCTGTTTCCCACATTTAGATCTACATTCTCGAAAAATGAAAACGCCGCGGCTTTCGGATCTCGGAAAGTGGCGACACAAGCAAATTATTTTTACAAATTTCTGTTTTTTTTTTCATCACTTAAATATAAATCCTATAAATCGTCACTTAAGTAGAACAGATGAAGCTTTACTACCTCCTGCTCCAGCTCCAGCACTTCACCGCTGCCGCTGATCTTTAGTCACTGGCTTCAAGGGTGACATCATGACTGCAGCTCTGCAGCCAATCACTAGGCTCAGTGGCCCATGCTGACAGAGCTTCTAAGCTCAGTGATTGGCTGCAGCAATGATGTGTGCTGAAGTTGAGCCATCACCCCTGCAGCCTGTCACAATAGAGCACAGGAAGCGCTGAAGATCCAGAGCTGGAGCCGCAGGAGAAAGTAAAGCTCTGTGTGTTTTCTCTACCACTGGGAACCTCCTATATATTACATAAAAACATTCCTGAAAACCCCTTTAATCTGACTTTATAGAAAAAGTCTATATCCGGCTACTGTCCTCCCCTCATGAATCACAAAATATGCCAAGTGTGAACAACTCCTGTCCCCAAATGAGGACTTGCAGGCTATCAGTTGATAGTCGGGGGTCCGGCAGTGAACACCCTCAGCAATCAGCTGTGTTTTGCTGGACGTAGTGGCCTCTCCAGGACACATGTGGTATTACATGGCTCGTTTCAGAATAATATGTAATATGTAATACATGATATCTTGAAGTCTTCCAGAAGAAGATATTGGCAGACAGGTAATGACTTATTACCTACCAGCCATTGTCTCCTTTATCACTCGCTAGTTCTTATACACATTTGGATGATTTCACATCTTCGTTGGAAGCCGTATTAGGAACCTCCATCGCAGATTTTATCTTTTAGGATGAGTTCTCAGCCAACAGCTATTTGGCCATTGTTCACATGACGTAAGCCTACGTTATATACACCAATATGCAGCAGGATACACGAGATCCAGGGAAATATCCGATCGCCAAAAATGGGGTCAAGAATGGTATGTGGGGCCTTCTCATCCCCCAATCCTGGTATGTGTGGCCCCCTCATCCCCCAATCCTGGTATGCATAGCCCCCTCATCCCCCAATCCTGGTATGTATGGCCTCCTCACCCCCTAATCCTGGTATGTGTGGCCCCATCACTGCACACACAAAAAATAAACACTTATACTCACCTTCCTTCCTCACCTCTGCTCCAGAGCTGCTGAGTTCTGTCTGCCAGCAGTTCATGTTGGTATCTGAGCAGCGCGCGCTCTCAGTTGTTGAGGTGAGCTGCTGCCGGCATATTCACTCCTCTCCACGCCGGGACCATGAGCGTTGACAAGCGTGAATATGCATTCTCTTTAGTAGCGGGCACTGTAAGTTGGAGCCACGGCTCAGCGCTCCTCCGTGCCCGCTACTAAAGAGAATGAATATTCCCTCTTCTCCATGCCCATGGAAGTGGAGAAGAGGGAATATTCATGTCCCTTTAGCAGCGGGCACACGTGGTAGCTACAGCAGCCGCTACTGCGTGTGCCCGCTCCTCCGCCGCCGCAACCTCCCACCCCCCCAATACTCACCTATCCTCCTCGCTCCCCCCGAGGCTCACGGGCCCCATAGCAGTAGTGTGGCCTGCCACCATTGGCGGTACGCCACTAATTATGGCTTACAGCCAATGAAATCACAAAAGTCATTATCTCAGTAAATTAAAATACTTTATAACATCAGCTTGAAAAATGTTTTTAAAATCCGAAATGTTGGCCTACTGACATGTATGTTCAGTAAATGCACTCAGTACTTGGTCGGGGCTCCTTTTGCATCAATTTCTGCATCAATGCGGCAATGTGGCATGGAGGCGATCAGCCTGTGGCACTGCTGAGGTGTTATGGAAGCCCAGGTTGCTTTGATAGCAGCCTTCAGTTCGTCTGCATTGTTGGGTTTGGCGTCTCTTATCTTTCTCTTGACAATACCCCATAGATTCTCTATAATAGATTCTCTATGGGGTTAAGGTCATGTGAGTTTGCTGACCAATTAAGCAGAGTGATACTGTTGCTTTTAAACCAGGCATTGGTACTTTTGGCAGTGTGGACAGGGGCCAAGTCCTGCTGGAGAATGAAATTTCCATCTCCAAAAAGCTTGTCGGCAGAGGGAAGCATGACGTGCTGTAAAATGTCCTGGTAGACGGCCGGCTGACTTTGGTGTTGATAAAACACAGTGGACCTACACCAGCAGATGACATGGCTCCCCAAACCATCACTGGTTGTGGAAACTTCACACTAGACCTCAAGCAGCTTGGATTTTGTGCCTCTTCACTCTTCCTCCAGACTCTGAGACCTTGTGGAGTGTGTCAATGACTGCCTTCTGGACATCTGTCAAGTCAGCAGTCTTCCCCATGATTGTGGAGCCTACTGAAACAGACTATGGGACATTTTTAAACACTTAGGAAGCCGTTGCAGGTGTTTTTTGTTAATTATTCTAATTTACTGAGATAATGACTTTTGTGTTTTCATTGGCTGTAAGCCATAATCGTCAACATTAACAGAAATAAACACTTGAAATAGATCCCTCTGTGTGTAATGACTCTATATAATATATGAGTTTCACTTTTTGTATTGAAGAACTCAAATAAATTATCTTTTTGATGATATTGTAATTTAGTGAGATGCACCTGCATATGATGACTGTTGCCCCCAGTGGAATATATGCGGTGTCTATTTTGGGATATTTTAGTATACCCATGATGATACTACAGACAGCCATTATACCTGGAATGGCCTCTTCCATGCGTGCCTTGCTTTTTTTTGCTTACATGTCTAACAATCACATATGTGTTGTGTCCCTTCCCCCATCATCCTATTCTTCTATTGCTGAATAAATATGATAGATTTTATACTCCTTGGACTCCTTTGATGGTCTTTTACCCTGCGGGGTTTTCTCTCATATATGGACTCACTGTGTGGTGGTGATGGTAGAGGACATTGTGTAGCAGGATCATTTTGGCCTTGTATAGTAGTAATTTTGGGAATATTGGTCTTTGTATAGTGTATTTTAGATTAGTAACAGTGGTATACTGTAATTATATATGTATAAATCCTCTTTTAAGTGGCAGGGAGGTTATATGGGGAAACATGTACTTTGGGGCTGGGGTCCCTGATCTCTTAGGACCCCAGCAACGCTCCTGCACTGGGGAAAAGCAGGGTCTGGAGGCCACTTTAATATCATCATTTTATGGATATGACGCCAAAGAAACTAATGAAGTGCTTTGCAAAGTGCCAGAATTTTCACAATTCTGAAAAAAAATTGTAAGTTTAGTTCCACTATAAGTGATGTTAATTCTCTTCTGAGAGCTAACCTTCTGAGACAGTTTATCAATGCGCTGTGTGAATTGTCACATTAAGCTTTGCTACATCTATACATAGTGAAGCTCAGGATCAAAATGCTGCAGGTCCCATCTCTTCTACAGAACAATCCCATGGAAATAAAGCTGATCATTTTATCAGACGGGATCATTAGAACTTACCTGGTTGGATCCTTTGTTTCTGGTGGTTTCTTTCCCAGGTCGTCATTAAGGCCCTTTACAATAAGCTCCAAAAACTCATCGGACTTTCTGAATCTTTCAAGCGTTTTCTCCATCACAGAAAGGACAGAAAGGAGGCGCTTATCCTGGCAGAGGAGAATCACAGATATATTGTTCTACATCTTCCAGATGTTTGGATTTATCTACAGACTAATGATTAATCTCGCATGAAGAATGATAATATTATAAGAGATCACAATTTTTGGGTAAAATTATTCAGTTTTAAAAGAATATATATATAGCAATTACATTATTCTGACAAGACCAATTTTTTGTTTTTTTCCTCCCCTTTTTCCCAAAAAATATAACTTTGTTTTTTCATTAACAGACGGAGGGCTTGTGTTTTGTGGGACTAGTTGTTCTTTGGAACGACAACATTCAATTTACCACATAAAGTATTGAAAAATGGGGGAAAAAATCAAAGTAAGGTTATTATTTTTGTTTCTTTGTTTTTTTTTTATGAACATTTAAAAAAAAATGTGGTTTGTGAGACCATTTTCATCTTGCGAAGACCTAATTTTATAAAATGATCCCATTGATGGAGTTGTCGGCTTCTTCTTGTGGAGAGATCAGTAGTTACAAGTTTCTGATTGCATTTTTGGGAGGGAAGTAGAGTGACCCCAAAAACCACAACCACAACCCTGGCACTTTACTGTCCTTTACAGCATTGACCCGACGTGTAATAGATTTATATATAATGAAAGATTGTACTTATGTCAATGCAGCAGAAACTAATATTGTTTTACGCTTTTCCTTTTTTATAGTTGGCCAGAAAACCGCAGAACCTTAAGCAGAAAATGACATGAATGAGAACATCTGCCCGGCTTGTACCGGATCCGGGGGTGTTACGTACAAGGCGAAGCTCCCAGAATAAGGATTTGCTTCATTTTGGTGCAGAGTTTCTAGTAGTTTCTGGTTACTACTGTTACAGGCAGATGCCGTCTGCATAATACAGCCAGCACAGCCTCAACCCCTCCATGCATGTGGACCCCGGCACAAACACTCCGGTACATCCTTTTATGCTAAGACATTAATAATTCTACAATTATCACCCACAACTTATATACAGAAACCTCCCAACCGTCCCCGATCCAATGGGACTGTCCGGCGGTCGCTGGAGGTCGGGGCTATGTCCTGACGAGCTGTGTTCTGTCAGGACAGTCTGTGTAGTACAAGAACGTCTCATGCCGAGCTGCTGTGATCGCTCCTGGAGAGGGGCAGCATCCGCTCCGTATGCCTCGTACACGCCCAGCTCCGCTCCGCACGCCTCGTACACACACGGCTCCGCTCCGCACGCCTCGTACACACGCGGCTCCGCACGCCTCGTACACGCGCGGCTCTGCTCCGTACGCCTCGTACACGCGCGGCTCCGCTCCGTACGCCTCGTACACGCGCGGCTCCGCTCCGTACGCCTCGTACACGCGCGGCTCCGCTCCGTACGCCTCGTACACGCGCGGCTCCGCTCCGTAAGCCTCGTACACGCGCGGCTCCGCTCCGTACGCCTCGTACACGCGCGGCTCCGCTCCGTACGCCTCGTACACGCGCGGCTCCGCTCCGTACGCCTCGTACACGCGCGGCTCCGCTCCGTACGCCTCGTACACGCGCGGCTCCGCTCCGTACGCCTCGTACACGCGCGGCTATGCTCCGTACGCCTCGTACACGCGCGGCTCCGCTCCGTACGCCTCGTACACGCGCGGCTCCGCTCCGTACGCCTCGTACACGCGCGGCTCCGCTCCGTACGCCTCGTACACGCGCGGCTCCGCTCCGTACGCCTCGTACACGCGCGGCTCCGCTCCGTACGCCTCGTACACGCGCGGCTCCGCTCCGTACGCCTCGTACACGCGCGGCTCCGCTCCGTAAGCCTCGTACACGCGCGGCTCCGCTCCGTACGCCTCGTACACGCGCGGCTCCGCTCCGTACGCCTCGTACACGCGCGGCTCCGCTCCGTACGCCTCGTACACGCGCGGCTCCGCTCCGTACGCCTCGTACACGCGCGGCTCCGCTCCGTACGCCTCGTACACGCGCGGCTCCGCTCCGTACGCCTCGTACACGCGCGGCTATGCTCCGTACGCCTCGTACACGCGCGGCTCCGCTCCGTACGCCTCGTACACGCGCGGCTCCGCTCCGTACGCCTCGTACACGCGCGGCTCCGCTCCGTACGCCTCGTACACGCGCGGCTCCGCTCCGTACGCCTCGTACACGCGCGGCTCCGCTCCGTACGCCTCGTACACGCGCGGCTCCGCTCCGTACGCCTCGTACACGCGCGGCTCCGCTCCGTACGCCTCGTACACGCGCGGCTCCGCTCCGTACGCCTCGTACACGCGCGGCTCCGCTCCGTACGCCTCGTACACGCGCGGCTCCGCTCCGTAAGCCTCGTACACGCGCGGCTCCGCTCCGTACGCCTCGTACACGCGCGGCTCCGCTCCGTACGCCTCGTACACGCGCGGCTCCGCTCCGTACGCCTCGTACACGCGCGGCTCCGCTCCGTACGCCTCGTACACGCGCGGCTATGCTCCGTACGCCTCGTACACGCGCGGCTCCGCTCCGTACGCCTCGTACACGCGCGGCTCCGCTCCGTACGCCTCGTACACGCGCGGCTCCGCTCCGTACGCCTCGTACACGCGCGGCTCCGCTCCGTACGCCTCGTACACGCGCGGCTCCGCTCCGTACGCCTCGTACACGCGCGGCTCCGCTCCGTACGCCTCGTACACGCGCGGCTCCGCTCCGTACACCTCGTACACGCGCGGCTCCGCTCCGTACAGCTCGTACACGCGCGGCTCCGCTCCGTACACCTCGTACACGCGCGGCTCCGCTCCGTACACCTCGTACACGCGCGGCTATGCTCCGTACGCCTCGTACACGCGCGGCTCTGCTCCGTACGCCTCGTACACGCGCGGCTCTGCTCCGTACGCCTCGTACACGCGCGGCTCTGCTCCGTACGCCTCGTACACGCGCGGCTCTGCTCCGTACGCCTCGTACACACGCGGCTCTGCTCCGTACGCCTCGTACACACGCGGCTCTGCTCCGTACGCCTCGTACACACGCGGCTCCGCTCCGTACACCTCGTACACACGCGGCTCCGCTCCGTACACCTCGTACACACACGGCTCTGCTCCGTACACCTCGTACACACACGGCTCCGCTCCGTACACCTCGTACACACACGGCTTCGCTCCGTACACCTCGTACACACACGGCTCTGCTCCGTACACCTCGTACACACACGGCTCTGCTCCGTACACCTCGTACACACACGGCTCTGCTCCGTACACCTCGTACACACACGGCTCTGCTCCGTACACCTCGTACACACGCGGCTCTGCTCCGTACACCTCGTACACACGCGGCTCTACTCCGTACACCTCGTACACACGCGGCTCTGCTACATCCACACTGTAAACCCCTCCTGACCCCACACATAAACTTCAGCTCATCCAGCACCATGACAACCAGCACAGCAGAGTCCTGCATCCACTGAGGCCCCTGATCATGTGACCCCTGACTCCTCCCCTCCTGTGACCTCATCACAGCTCCTGTGCGCATAGAGCAGCCATATATGTGGTGGCGGCTCTGCAGGTGGAGGTATGTGGAGACCCCCATTACTGGGCGCAGGGGGCATTAACCCCTTCAGCACGGAGACACTTTGGGGGTCTTGTGCTGCCCCTTTATAAGAATCATAAGGTTTTTGTTCTGTTTCCTGTAATAGATACATACGACCCAACTATGGAGACAGGAAGGGAGGAAACGTATTGTTCTCATAGTACAGGACCCCTTTACTGCCCCACAGTGTAATGCCCCCATTATACCCCTTATGCAGTATGTATGATGCCCCACACAGTGTAATGCCCCCATTATGCCCCCACACAGTCTAATGCCCCCATTATGCCCCTTATGCAGGATGTATGATGCCCCCACACAGTGTAATGCCCCCATTATGCCCCTTATGCAGGATGTATGATGCCCCCACACAGTGTAATGCCCCCATTATGCCCCTTATGCAGGATGTATGATGCCCCCACACAGTGTAATGCCCCCATTATGCCCCTTATGCAGGATGTATGATGCCCCCCACACAGTGTAATGCCCCCATTATGCCCCTTATGCAGGATGTATGATGCCCCCGACAGTGTAATGCCCCCATTATGCCCCTTATGCAGGATGTATGATGCCCCCACACAGTGTCATGCCCCCATTATGCCCCTTATGCAGGATGTATGATGCCCCCGACAGTGTAATGCCCCCATTATGCCCCTTATGCAGGATGTATGATGCCCCCACACAGTGTAATGCCCCCATTATGCCCCTTATGCAGGATGTATGATGCCCCCGACAGTGTAATGCCCCCATTATGCCCCTTATGCAGGATGTATGATGCCCCCACACAGTGTAATGCCCCCATTATGCCCCTTATGCAGGATGTATGATGCCCCCACACAGTGTAATGCCCCCATTATGCCCCTTATGCAGGGTGTATGATGCCCCCACACAGTGTAATGCCCCCATTATGCCCCTTATGCAGGATGTATGATGCCCCCACACAGTGTAATGCCCCCATTATGCCCCTTATGCAGGATGTATGATGCCCCCACACAGTGTAATGCCCCCATTATGCTCCTTATGCAGTATGTATGATGCCCCCCACACAGTGTAATGCCTCCATTATGCCCCTTATGCAGGATGTATGATGCCCCCACACAGTATAATGCCCCCATTATGCCCCTTATGCAGGATGTATGATGCCCCCACTCAGTGTAATGCCCCCATTATGCTCCTTATGCAGGATGTATGATGCCCCCACACAGTGTAATGCCCCCATTATGCCCCTTATGCAGGATGTATGATGCCCCCACACAGTGCAATGCCCCCATTATGCCCCTTATGCAGTATGTATGATGCCCCCACAGTGTAATGCCCCCATTATGGCCATTATACAGTATGTATGATGCCCCTCACACAGTGTAATGCCCCATTATGCCCCTTATGCAGTATGTATGATGCCCCCACAGTGTAATGCCCCCATTATGTCCCTTATGCAGGATGTATGATGCCCCTCACACAGTGTAATGCCCCCATTATGTCACTTATGCAGGATGTATGATGCCTCCACACAGTGTAATGCCCCCATTATGCTCTTTTTGCAATATGTTTGATGCCCCCCATACAGAGTAATGTTCCTACACTACCACCTTCCCCCCCACACACAGTATAATGTTCCCATAGTATCGCTTGAGGTCCTGCAGTTGGAATAAGCCCTGAGGTTTTACAGTTGAAATAATCCCTCTGGAGTTTTCCCTCTGCCTGCTCCCCTACATGTATACCCTCGAGCATGTATACTTGCATGTAGGGGAGCAGGCCTTACTAGAGATCGAGGCTTTGTACAGTAATATACTGCATGAGGATGATATCAGAGGAGCATGAGATTTACCAATTATTCTTATGGTAGCATGAGACGGACTTTACAACCCACAGAGGTTGATCAGGTAGTGCAGCTAATCTAGGATGGCACATCAATGCGAGCTGTGGTAAGAAGGTTTGCTGTGTCTGTTAGCGTAGTGTCCAGTGGCTGGAGGCACTACCAGAAGACAGGCCAGTACACCAGGAGACGTGGAGGGGGCCGTATGAGGACAACAACCCAGGAGCAGGACCGCTACCTCCGCCTTTGTGCAAGGAGGAGCACTGCCAGAGGGCCCGACGTCCACAGATGGTGGTTGTGCTCACAGCCCAACACCGTGCAGGACGCTTGGCATTTACCACAGAACACCAGGATTAGCAAAGTCGCTACTGGCGCCCTGTGCTCTTCACAGATAAAAGCAGTTTCACACTGAGCACATGTGACAGACAAGTCTGGAGATGCCGTGGAGAGCGATCTGCAGCCTGCAACATCCTTCAGCATGACCGGTTTGGCAGTGGGTCAGTAATGGTGTGGGGTGGCATTTCTTTGGAGGGCTGCACAGCCCTTCATATGCTCGCCAGAGGTAGCCTGACTGCCATTAGGTACCGAGATGAGATCCTCAGACCCCTTGTGAGACCATATGCTGGTGTGGTTGGCCCTGCGTTCCTCTTAATGCAGGACAATGCCAGACCCCATGTGGCTGGAGTGTGTCAGCAGTTCCTGCAAGATGAAGGCATTGAAGCTATGGACTGGCCCTCCTGTTCCCTAGACCTGAATCCGATTGAGCTCATCTGGGACATCATGTCTCGCTCCATCCATTGCACCACTGACTGTCCAGGAGTTGGCGGATGCTTTAGTCCAGGTCTGGGAGGAGATCGCACAGGAGACCATCCGCAACCTCATCAGAAGCATGCCCAGGCGTTGTAGGGAGGTCATACAGGCACGTGGAGGCCACACACAATACTGAGCCTCATTTTGACTTGTTTTAAGGACATTACATCAAAGTTGGATCAGCCTATAGTGTGTTTTTCCACTTTAATTTTTGGGGTGACTCCAAATCCAGGCCTCCATTGGTTAATAAATTTGATTTCCATTGATGATTTTTATGTGACTTTGTCGTCAGCACATTCAACTTTGTACAGAACGAAGTATTCAATGAGAATATTTCATTCATTCAGATCTAGGATGTGTTATTTGAGTGTTCCCTTTATTTTTTTGAGCAGTGTGTGTATATATATTTATTATAAATACGCACACATATACTGCTCAAAAAATAAAGGGATTCAGGTCTGGGGAACGGGCGGGCCAGTCCATAGCTTCAATGCCTTCATCTTGCAGGAACTGCTGACACACTCCAGTCACATGAGGTCTGGCATTGTCCTGCATTAGGAGAAACCCAGGGCCAACCGCACCAGCATATGGTCTCACAAGGGGTCTGAGGATCTCATCTTGGTACCTAATGGCAGTCAGGCTACCTCTGGCGAGCACATGGAGGGCTGTGCGTCCCTCCAAAGAAATGCCACCCATACCATTACTGACCCACTGCCAAACAAGTCATGCTGAAGGATGTTGCAGGCAGCAGATCGCTCTCCACGGCGTCTCCAGACTCTGTCACATGTGCTCAGTGTGAACCTGCTTTCATCTGTGAAGAGCACAGGGCGCCAGTGGCGACTTTGCCAATCCTGGTGTTCTGTGGCAAATGTCAAGCATCCTGCACGGTGTTGGGCTGTGAGCACAACCCCCATCTTTGGACGTCGGCCCCTCATACCACCCTCATGGAGTCGGTTTCTAACCGTTTGTGCAGACACATGCACATTTGTGGCCTGCTGGAGGTCATTTTGCAGGGCTCTGGCAGTGCTCCTCCTGTTTCTCCTTGCACACAGGAGGAGGTAACAGTCCTGCTGCTGGGTTGTTGCCCTCCTATGGCTCCATCCACATCTCCTGGTATCTGCTCCATGCTCTGGACACTGTGGTGACTGACACAGCTACACTTCTTGCCACAGCTCGCACTGATGTGCCATCCTGGATGAACTGCACTACCTGAGCAACTTCTGTGGGTTGTACTGTAGACACCGCCTCATGCTACTGTACCTCTAGGGGTGAGAGCAATGGCAAAATGAAAAAGTGACCAAAACAACAGCCAAAAAGGATGAGAACAGAGAGATGGTCTGTGGTCACCACCTGCAGAACCGCTCCTTTATAGGGGTATCTTGCTAATTGCCGATCATTTCTACCAGTTGTCTGTACCATTTGCACAACAGCAGGAGAAATTGATTCACAATCAGTTTTGCTTCATAACTGGACAGGTAGATTGCACAGAAGTGTTATTGGCTTGGAGTTACATTGTGATGTTTAAGTGTTCCCTTTATTTTTTGAGCAGCGTGTGTGTATATATATATAATATATTTACATATTTTTATTGATCATATATATTGTGCAAGACAAATTTGTTTTGCATCAAGTTGAAGATGACTACGGAATTGCACCCAATTCCACAAATTATATACTATTATCCAAATGATCAAAGGTTCATTATTATGCCATCAAGTTTAGTTGATTTGATAATCAGAATTATACTATATCAAATAATAAAGGAGATTATTTATGAAAAATTCTAAAGTGACTAGTGCATCAAATAGATAACAATTGATCATATCATATACTGTGTATAAAAATAATAAATAAACGATACAACAAAGATACCACCTATAAAGTACTCTTGTGCCATATTTCGATATGAAATTTATATAAGATTGATAGATTATTAATTACTAGAGATGAGCAAATGTTTTGATGTTCCGGTTCGGCAAATAAACCTGTAACATCAAAAAAATGCAAGCACCACACCTAAAATCGACTCCAGGTCTTTTATTTGCTTAATTGAGAATGAGATAACGAAGGGATTGCCCACACCTGTCCATGAAATAGCCTTGGAGTCAATTGTCCAATTACTTTTGGTCCCTTTAAAAACAGGGTTGCACATGTTAAGGAGCTGAAACTCCTAAACCCTTCATCCAATTTTAATGTGGATACCCTCAAATGAAAGCTGAAAGTCTGAACTTCAACTGCATCTGAATTGTTTAGTTTAAAATTCATTGTGGTAATGTCTAGAACCAAAATTAGAAAAATATTGTCTCTGTCCAAATATATATGGACCTAACTGTATATGTTCTGCTCTGCGTTTTTTCTATTTTCTTACAGTACACACCACGTACAATTTACTGCACGCTTTGCATTCAATTATATATACAACATGATTACTGTTGCAATATTTATGCAGCTGTGGAGACATTTTTTGAGACCTGAACTAAATTACTCATGCCACAGCCATTTTGACCACATTTAAAAAATTTTTTGCAATTTAGCCATGCATGTCTTTGTCTCACAGTATTAGATCTCTTTGGGGATAAAATGTCTCCCCAAGATGATTGTCTCTTTGCCACAATTGAACACCCTGACTTCAGAATCTCAGATCTGACACTGTCATCATGCAATATGGGCAAATATTTATTTATTATTTTTTTTAATCTTATTAAATTGTAGACTAAATGTTAAAGCTAATGCTGGTTTCATTATCTTTTTTTCATCAGTTTCACTCTCAGAGACATCAATTAGTTTTTCAATCACAAGCAAGAATAGAAGGAAAGGCAGCACTCACCCAGTCTTCTTTAAAACGTTCCTTTATTTTTGTGCGCGGAGGTTTGGACCCGTTGAAGCGCCGGAAGGCAGCGAAACGGCCGTTGTCACTTTTTTCCTCTCCCCCGCACACCCTTCGGGGTCTCAGTCCAATGCTGCACGCTGAATTGCTCCACACACAAAAATAAAGGAACGTTTTAAAGAAGACTGGGTGAGTGCTGCCTTTCCTTCTATTCTTGCTTGTGATTGAAATATTTCTTGGATGTGCACCACCGTTTAAGTCTTGAAGCACATAGTCTGAATTATGCCCTGGTGATTGATCTTCTGAATAAACAGTGTGGTGGCAGAATGTTTCTCTTGCATTTGAATCAATTAGTTTTTCTCTGTCTCTTGTAGCTACGATCCTTGAAGCTCTGTCCAGAGTCCAGGGTGGGTAACCTCTCCTAATTAGTTTATCCCGACAAGTAGTGATTTCACTTTCTAGTTGTCAGCTTTACTGCAGTTACGCTTTATCCTGGGATACTCTCCCACTGGGATGGCTTTTATGGTGTGACACGGTTGACGGCTTGCAGCATGCAGTATCGTATTTCCTGAGCGGGGTTTAGAAAATGATGAAGTAGCTATACTTCCATTTCCCCCCTCCAGTCTGAGGTCCAAGAATGGAATTACAGTGGGGTGAGTATTGTATGTGAATGACAAATTAAAATCATTAAGATACTGTACAAATTCCGGTATGGCAGATATATTGCCCCTCCATATGAAGATCAAATCATCGATGTATCTGACATACCAGAGCAGACAATTCACATAAGGATTCGCAGAAGTATACAAACATTTATGCTCCCAGAAGGACATTATTAAGTTTGCGAGCGACGGGGAGTATTTAGCTCCCATGGAGACCCCCTTGCACTGAAGGAAAAAAACCTGCTTGTACATAAAAAAATATTAGTTATTAAAAATTGCACCTACAAGACAACATATTCACATAGATCAGAAGAATAAGCGCTGAATTTAAATATATGATACTTTAGTGTTTGGATAACAATATTATAGGGAATGCAAGTATACAATGACACTACATCGCAGCTAAGCCACGTGTAGTAAGGCTGCCATTCCATTTTAGATACCTGATTTAAGACATCCCTGGAGTCCTTTAAAAATCTTGCAGTTCTTTGAACTAATGGCTGCAGCAAATTATCCTTCCAATCCCCTATTAATTCAGTAACTGAGTTTATACCCGATACTATGAGTCTCATCGGGGGAGGAATTATATTTTTTTGTATGTTTGGCAGACCATATAAACCTGGCAACATTGGTTGCTCCACAATTAAATAATCCCTTTCTTTTTCAGTTATAACCTCTAGGGCAAAACCCTCTTGAATAATAGAATGGGTATCTATAACTAGCTTTTGTAATGCACACGCCCGGACTGACTGGCATGTGCGTGTATATGTAGTGATTCCACTGGACTGTACCGGAGAGTGCCAGGAGGGGCGTAACTAAGTATCTGCCAGATCCGACCAAGGTCGCACGACGGCATACGACGCCAGTGCACCAGGGAGGAACCGAGCTGAGGGACCCGGGTCTACTCCAGGTCAGACTCCGGACACGGCGGTTGGCCCACACCGGGGAATACAGGAACTGGAATGTTAGGCTGGCACACAGACTGGGGGAATAGGCGGACACGGCTGGTAAGCACGACTGGTATGCAGGCAGGGAGGTACTGGCAGGTACAACAGGTTGGTGCACAGAGTGGATAGGACCCAGTACAGACTGGGACTTCCGGAACAGAACCGCAGATGCGGTAGACAAACACAGCAGGGTGAGACCGCCCGGAGCGGCGGGCAAGAGCAGAGCAAGACGAGACCGCCAGGAGCGGAGAGTAAAGGGTCAGAGCAGAGCGAGACTGCCGGAGCGGCGAGCAAGGGGTCAGAGCAGAGCGAGACTGCCGGAGCGGTGAGCAAAGGGTCACCAGAGCGAGACTGCCGAAGCGGCGAGCAAAGGGTCAGCAGAGCGAGACTGCCGGAGCGGCGAGCAAAGGGTCAGCAGAGCGAGACTGCCGGAGCGGCGAGCAAAGGGTCAGCAGAGCGAGACTGCCGGAGCGGCGAGCAAAGGGTCAGCAGAGCGAGACTGCCGGAGCGGCGAGCAAAGGGTCAGCAGAGCGAGACTGCCGGAGCGGCGAGCAAAGGGTCAGCAGAGCGAGACTGCCGGAGCGGCGAGCAAAGGGTCAGCAGAGCGAGACTGCCGGAGCGACGAGCAAAGGGTCAGCAGAGCGAGACTGCCGGAGCGGCGAGCAAAGGGTCAGCAGAGCGAGACTGCCGGAGCGGCGAGCAAAGGGTCAGCAGAGCGAGACTGCCGGAGCGGCGAGCAAAGGGTCAGGGCAGAGCGAGACTGCCGGAGCGGCGAGCAAAGGGTCAGGGCAGAGCGAGACTGCCGGAACGGCGAGCAAAGGGTCAGGGCAGAGCGAGACTGCCGGAGCGGCGAGCAAAGGGTCAGGGCAGAGCGAGACTGCCGGAGCGGCGAGCAAAGGGTCAGGGCAGAGCGAGACTGCCGGAGCGGCGAGCAAAGGGTCAGGGCAGAGCGAGACTGCCGGAGCGGCGAGCAAAGGGTCAGGGCAGAGCGAGACTGCCGGAGCGGCGAGCAAAGGGTCAGGGCAGAGCGAGACTGCCGGAGCGGCGAGCAAAGGGTCAGGGCAGAGCGAGACTGCCGGAGCGGCGAGCAAAGGGTCAGGGCAGAGCGAGACTGCCGGAGCGGCGAGCAAAGGGTCAGGGCAGAGCGAGACTGCCGGAGCGGCGAGCAAAGGGTCAGGGCAGAGCGAGACTGCCGGAGCGGCGAGCAAAGGGTCAGGGCAGAGCGAGACTGCCGGAGCGGCGAGCAAAGGGTCAGGGCAGAGCGAGACTGCCGGAGAGACAGTCTGGACTGGAAATCAAATGCGCGCTCTTGCACAGTGGGAGATATACCACTATGCAAGGACGCCGCCAGGTATGTTACAGCTTTGATGTGGGATTATCTAGGACTTTTTTATATGTTGTTTTATCTGACAGCATTTGTAAATCATACATCTCTGCTTCCATTAACCGCTTCCGACCTCCCACTTGTAAGGCGGCGGTGTTCACACCGTGCAGTAACTGAGGCAGTGACCCAAGCAAGTCCAACATAAGCAGCTTTTATTCAGCACTCACGGGTAAAACAGAAAGTCCTCTGGTTTTCAGCCGGGTTAACATAAGTCCATAACAACGGTTGCCGTGGGCAACGGCTGCGCCGGGCTGCTCAGAGCCTGACTGGTGCAGAGCCTACCCAGGCGTAGGTTCAGCTACACACAGGCCCGCTAAGCCTTCCTGCTATGTCCCTAGCGGGTCCCAACACTGAACAACACTAATCCTTAATGCAGGGTTTTTAAAGGACCTGAGGCAAGAGCCACTGGAAAACCCGGGTTGGAGGGAGGAATCCGCCCCACTGCCTTCCTGTAGTCTCCTCCAAGAAATGAAGGCCCTGCCGGGTTTTACTAATCTGCCTTAGCCAGATAGCCTGACCAGGTCAATGCTCACCTTCATGCCTGCATTGCAGCCGCAGGTGTGTCGGTGGCTGCAATGCACTTCAATGGGTTTAATAGGTCTCTGTACACATTCTGGGGGATATATACCGTCCCTTGTATACGATCCCCGTCACTGCCTCACACACTGTACATAAACGTCGGTGCTGGCTGGGCTCTGTGCAGCGTCCACGTTTATGAACAATCGGCGGCCTCGCAGCGCTCAGGAACCCCAGGGTCCTGCAAGTGCTGCGGTTGCGGTGCAGAGCAACAGCTCTGACAGGTAACATCATCGGAACCTGATTGGATCAGGTCCCAATGATGCTAACCCTTTGCTATCTTCTATGCCGCGATCCATAGCGATTGCGGCATTTAGGAGATGGTGAGAGGAGAGGGGGTCGTCCACTCACCTTTCCGATGGCCCCCGTGATAGGACCTGGCGTCATGGCAGCAAGAGGTAATATGATGACTTCCTGGTCTGCCATGCACGGTGTCCTGCTAGAATCAGCCAGCAGCTGAGTCTAGCAGGAGATCTGACTGTGTAAAACTGTCTGCTCTCATGCAATGCAATACATGTCTATTGCATTGCGTAAGACTAGTGATCAGAAAAATAAAAATTGAAGTTCCATACAGGGACTAAGTAAAAATGTAAAAAAAAAAAAAAAGTATAAAAAAATGTTTTCAAACTGTTAAAAAAAAAAATATATATATATATATATATATATATCTCACAAAATAAAATTAAATAAATACGGTAAATAAACCAACAAATCAATATATTTATGCAAAAACAAAAAAAGTACATATGTTTGGTATCGCCGCATCCGGAACAACCCTATAAAACTGTTACACTAATTAACCCCTTCTGTAAACACCATAAAAAACGGAGCAAAAAGCTATGCTTTTACATGATACTGCCAAACAAAAACTGGAATAAAATACAATCAAAAAGCTAAATGGAAATAAAAATGTTACCGCTAAAAACGTCATCTTGTCCTGCAAAAAAAAAGCCGCCATGCAGCTCCATCAGCTGAAAGATAAAAAAGTTGTAGCTCTTTTGTAATTCTTTTGTCTATAAAATAGTTTTTATTGTGTAAAAGCGCCAAAACATAAAAAAACTATGTGTGGTATTACTGTAAACATGCTGACCCGAAGAATAACGCTGCCTTATCAATTTTACACTTGCGGAACGGTATTAAAAAAAACCTCAAAAAACAAATCCTGAATTGCTGTTTTTTGTTCATTGTACCTCCCAAAAAACAGAATAGAAAACGATCAAAAAATGTCACATGCCCAAAAATGGTTCCAATAATAACGTCAACTGGACCCGCAAAAAACAAGCCCTCACATGACTCTGTCGGCCAAAATCTGGAAAAATCATAGCTCTCAAAATATGGCGATGCAAAAACTAGATTTTGCAAAACAAAGCGTCTTTTAGTGTATGACAGCTGTCAATCATAAATACCCTATATAAATCTGGTATCACTGTAATAGCAACGACCCGAAGAATATAGTTGTCTAATCACTTATACCGCATGAGGAACGGCGTAAAAAATAAATAAAAACAATTTTTCACCTGCTGCTAATTTGTTCATTCTGCTTCCCAAAACAATGCAGTATGGCGCGTCTCCCGTTTATTCTGTGCTAAGCGCTTACACCGGGGTTTCCGTGTAAATCTCTGAAATACATGATTCAGACGGAACACCCGACGGAAGATTCCCTGTGATGAGGCTGATGGAGGCACCGTGTAGCCTATCATCCCACAGTGTCAGGTTTTTTTTAGACATGCGTAAAAGTGTGATTGGCCACAATTTTGTGCACCTCTGAAAAAAAGGACACCGCTAAACAGAGCCAAGACTGAGTCCTGAGTAACTCTGCTGCCTCACTATAGTGAATGGTTCCCTCGGGGGTTTCATCTGAATTACATCACTTGGAGATTTAGATGGAAACCCCGATGTAAGTGCCCAGCGTAGAGAGCCGGATAAACGTTATGTAAAATGTTCCCAATAAAAGCTTCAACTCAATCCACAAAAAAAGCAAGTCCCCACTCAGGTCTGTCATCTAGCGAAAATATAAGGGACTTTCAAGTTACTGGTAGCACAAAGGCTGTGGAAAAGCAAAATGGCCCTTGCCCCCCAAAAGAAATTCAGCAAATCCTGTGCTCCCAAGTCCAAATGCTCCCCTCCCTTCTGAGCCCCACAATGTGCCTAAACTATATTTGGGGTCCACATGTCTGGCATTCCTGTAGCGATGAGAGCCCGCCTAATTTACAGGTGCATGTCTACAGAAGCATGAGCTGGGCACAACGTACTGGTCACTACAACGTACTAGTCACTACAACGGCAGTTTGAAATTTTCACTCAGCAACATCCACTGCTGCATGTTTCTGGAAAACACGCATGAAGTGAAAATTGTCACTACACCTGTATGTAAATTTCCAAAGGGGTATAATTTCCAAAATGGGGTCACTTGCGGGGGGATTCTGCTCTTCTAGCACTTAGGGGCTCTGTATAGAGTCCTCAAACTATTCTACAATAATTTGTTCTCCAGGAGTCAAATAGCGCTCCCTCCCTCCTGAGTCTTGCCGTATGGCTAGGCGGTACTGTACAGCCACATATGGGGTATTGCCACGTTTAGAAGAAATTGTGTGACACATTTCGGCACCATTTTTACCCATTCCCCTCTGTGAAAATGTAAAATCTGAGGCTAAAACTATTTTTTTGTGGTAAAAATGTAATTATTTTTTCCTCACTGCCAAATGGTATAAATTTCTGTCACATGTGATGTAAATATGATCACTGCACCCCTAGATGAATTCATGAATTCATTGAGAGGTGTCGTTTGTAAAATGGAGTAATTTATGGGGGGGTTTCTTCTGTTCTGGGACCTCAGGGGCTCTCCCAGTGGGTCATATCACCTGCAAACCACAACAGTAAAATCTGCACTGTAACATGGCGCTCCTTCCCTTATGAGCTTTGCATTGTGCCTGCAAAGTAGTTTTCGACCACTTATGGGGTATTGATGTACTTAAGAGAAGCTGTTTAACATTTTCTCTTATTACCCCTTTTGAAAACTGCAAACTTGGGGTCAAAGTAACACTTGAATGGAAAAAATAGTAATATTTCATTTACTCAGCCCAATGTTATACAAGTTTGTGTATCGCCTGAGTTTTAAAAAATACTCCCTACTCCCGTAGATGAATTCCTTGAGAGGTGTAGTTTACAAAATGGTGTCACTTGTGGGGGTTTCTGCTGTTTTGGTATGTCAGCGACTCTTCAAATGTGACATGGTGTCTGCAACCTCTTCCAAGCCCTGCCGTGCGCTAAAGCAGTAGTTTTCCTCCCCATATGGGGTATCGGCTTACTCAGGAGGAATTGCACAACAAACTGCATGGTGCAATTACTCCTGTTACCCTTATGAAAATGTAAAATTGGGGGCTGAAAAACATTTTTGTGGGAAAAATGTGAAAGTTTTATTTTTACGGCTTAATGTTATAAACTTCTGTGAAGCACCTGGGGGTTTAAGGTGCTCACCACACATCTAGATAAGTTCCCTGAGTGGTCTGGTTTCCAAAATGGTGTAACTTGTGGGGGGTTTCCACTGTTTAAGCACATCAGATGCTCCCCAAACACGAGATGGCGTCCACTAGTTATTTAAGCAAATTTTACATTCAAAAAGTCAAATGGTGCTCCTTCCCTTCCGAGCCCTGCCGTGGACCCCTACAGTAGTTTTCCCTCACATATGGTGTATCAGCGTGCTCAGGAGAAACTGCACAACACATTTTGTAGTTCATTTTTTCCTGTTACCCTTGCGAAAAAAAAAAAATAATAAAAATTTGATCTAAAGTAACATTTTTGTGAAAAAAAAGTTAAATGTTCATTGTTTACTTCCATATTCCAAAAATTCCTGCGAATCACCTGAAGGGTTAATAAACTTATGGAATGTGGTTTTGAGCCCCTTGATGGGTGCAGTTTTTAGAATGGTGTCACTTTGGATTATTTTCTGTCATAAAGGCCCCTCAAAGTCACTTCAAATAAAATGTGGTCCCTAAAAAATGGTTTTGTAAATTTTGTTGGATAAATGAGAAATCAATGGTCAACTTTTAACCCCTATAACTTCCTAGCGAAAAAAATTTGGTTCCAAAATTGTGCTCATGTAAAGTAGACATGTTAGAAATGTTATTAACTATTTTGTCACATATCTTTCTGATTTAAGGGCATAAAAATTCAAAGTTTGAAAATTGCAACATTTTCAAAATTTTTGCCATGCCAAATTTCCGATTTTTTTCACAAAGTAACGCAAGTCATATCGAATAAATTTTACCACAATCATGACATACAATATGTCACGAAAAAAACAGTCTCAGAATCAGTGGGATCCGCTGAAGCATTCCAGAGTAATTACCTCATAAAGTGACAGTGGTCAGATTGACCAAAAATTGGCCTGATCACGAAGGCGTTGGTGTTAAAGGGTTAATACTACTACTCCTCCCTTGTCTGACATTCTTATGACAAGATCTTTCATACATTTTAATTCTTGAAGGGCAATCCGTTCTTTATTGGTCACATTTCACTTGACAGTCCCCATATTCGGAAATGAGTGCAGCACCTTTTACTTTTGCTGCACAACCTCCTGAAAAATATCCATTGAATCAGATCTGGACTGAATAGGATAAAATCCTAAAAATTTGACTTTGGTTTTCTTTGGATATGGGTCACACTATGACTAAGAACATCTGAGTTCGAAACATGTTATTGTGACTCGTAAGTCCCATTGTCTTGTTTTAACTTTTTCACAATAAATGGAGTTTTAACTTTTATCACATTACCTGGATTTCGTGCTGAATTTTTCGCCCTTCTGTGGAGTGGGTACGGAAAGTATTCAGACCCCTTTAAATTTTTCACTCTTTGTTTCATTGCAGCCATTTGGTAAATTCTAAAAAGTTCAGTTTTTTTCTCATTAAAGTCCACTCTGCACCCCATCTTGACTGAAAAAAAACAGAAATGTAGACATTTTTGAAAATGTATTAAAAATGAAAAACTGAAATATCACATGGTCATGAGTATTCAGACCCTTTGCTCAGACACTCATGTTTAAGTCACATGCTGTCAATTTCCTTGTGATCCTCCTTGAGATGGTTCTACTCCTTCATTGGAGTCCAGCTGTGATTAATTAAACTGATAGGACTTGATTCAGAAAAGCACACACCTGTCAATATAAGACCTCACAGCTCACAGTGCATGTCAGACCAAATGAGAATCATGAGCTCAAAAGGAACTGCCCAAGCAGCTCAGAGGCAGAATTGTGGCAAGGCACAGATCTGGCCAAGGTTACAAAAGAATTTCTGCTTTACTCAGAAATTTCACAAAGAGTGAAAAAAATAAAGGGGTCTGAATACTTACCTTGACTTCTCCAAAGTGTTTGATACCGTGCCACACAAAAGGTTGGTATATAAAATGAGAATGCTTTGTCTGGGGGATAATGTGTGTAAGTGGGTAAATAGCTGGCTGAGTGATAGAAAGCAGAGGGTGGTTATCAATGGAGTAAGCTCAGGGTATGTCAGGGTTACTAGCGGGGTGCCTCGAGGGTCTGTCTTGGGCCCTATATTATGTAATATATTTATTAATGATCTGGTGGAAGGGTTGCATAGTAAAATAGCAATATTTGCAGATGATACTAAACTTTGTAAAGTAGTTAATACAGATGAGGATAGGGCACAGCTACAGGAGGATTTAGATAAATTGGGGAGTTGGGCCAAAAAATGGCAAATGGGGTTCAATGCCGATAAATGTAACGTCATGCACATGGGAAAGAACAACAGCAGTCACCCATACATATTAAATGGGAAACCGTTGGGGAAATCTGACATGGAGAAGGACCTGGGCGTCTTGGTTAACAGCAAATTAAATTGGAGTGCCCAGTGTCAGGCAGCAGCTGCGAAGGCAAATAGAGTCATGGCATGCATCAGAAGAGGAATAGGGGCATATGATGAGAACATTGTTCTTCCTCTGTATAAAGCGCTGGTGAGGCCGCTCTTAGAATATTGTGCACAGTTCTGGGCTCCGGTGCTCAGGAAAGACATATTGGAGCTAGAGAGGGTACAAAGGAGGGCGACTAAGGTAATAAAGGGAATGGAGGGACTAGAATACCCAGAGAGGTTGTCAAAATTAGGCCTATTTACGTTGGAAAAGAGAAGGATTAGGGGAGACCTCATAAACATGTATAAATACATCAGGGGGCAGTACAGAGATATCTCCCATGACCTGTTTATACCAAGGATGGTGACAAAGACGAGGGGGCACACTATGCATCTGGAGGAAAGGAGGTTCCTGCACCAGCATAGAAGGGGATTCTTTACGGTCAGAGCCGTGGTGATGTCCAACTCACTTAATGAGTTCAAGAGAGGCCTGGACGCCTTTCTTGAGAACAATAAAAGTACATCTTATGCTTAGTTAATTAATCCAGGGATTTAATCTGACTGCCAGATTGGAGTCGGGAAGTGAATTTTTCCTCAATGATGTAAATTGGCCTATACCGCATGGGCTTTTTTTTTGCCTTCCCCTGGATCAACGCTGTGGAATAGCTGCAGTGCACAAGAAATAGGCTGAACTGGATGGCCTTATAAACTGTTACTATGTTCCATACCCACTGTGTGTGTATGTGATATATATATGAAAAAAGTATTTAGTCAGCCACCAATTGTGCAAGTTCTCCCACTTAAAAATATGAGAGAGACCTGTATTTGACATCATAGGTAGACCTCAACTATGAGCGACAAAATGAGAAAACAAATCCTGAAAATCACATTGTCTGATTTGGAAATAAATTTTTTTTTCAAATTTTGGTGGAAAATAAGTATTCGGTCAATTACAAACAAGCAAGATTTCTGGCTCTCACAGACCTGTAACTTCTTTAAGAGGCTCCTCTGTCCTCCACTCATACCTGTAGTACTGGCACCTGTTTGAACTTGTTATCAGTATAAAAGACACCTGTCCACAACCTCAAACAGTCACACTCCAAACTCCACTGTGGTGAAGACCAAAGACCTGTCGAAGGACTCCAGAAACAAAATTGTAGCCTCGCACCAGGCTGGGAAGACTGAATCTGCAATAGGCAAGCAGCTTGGTGTGAAGAAATCAACTGTGGGAGCAATAATTAGAAAATAGAAGACCTACAAGACCACTGATAATCTCCCTCAATCTGGGGCTCCACACGAGATCTCACCCCGTAGGTCAAAATGATCTCAAGAACGGTGAACAAAAATCCCAGAACCACACGGGGGGACCTAGTGAATGACCTGCAGAGAGCTGGGACCAACGTTACACAGGCTACCTTCAGTAACACACTACACCACCAGGGACTCAGATTCTGCAGTGCCAGACATGTCCCCCTGCTTAAGCCATTACATGTCCAGACCCTTCTGAAGTTTGCTAGAGAGCATTTGGATGATCCAAAAGAGTATTGGGAGAATGGTCAGATGAAACCAAAGTAGAACTGTTTGGTAGAAGCACAATTCATCGTGTTTGGAGGGGAAAGAATGCTGAGATGCATCCAAAGAACACCATACCTACTGTGAAGCATGGGGGTGGCAACATCATGCTTTGGGGCTGTTTATCTGCCAAGGGACCAGGACGACTGATCCGTGTAGATGAAAGAATGAATGGGGCCATGTATCGTGAAATTTCGAATGCAAACCTCCTTCCATCAACAAGGTCATTGGAGATGAAACGTGGCTGGGTCTTTCAGCATGACAATGATCCCAAGCACACCGCCAGGGCAACGAAGGAGTGGCTTTGCAAGAAACATTTCATGGTCCTGGACTGGCCTAGCCAGTCTTCAGATCTAAACACTATAGAAAACCTTTGGAGGGAGTTGAAAGTCCATGTTGCCCAGCGACGGCCCCAAAACATCACTGCTCTAGAGGAGATGTGCATGGAGGAATGGGCCAACATACCAGCAACAGTGTGTGCCAACCTTGTGAAGACTTACAGAAAACGTTTGACCTCTGTCATTGCCAAGAAAGGATATATAACAAAGTATTGAGTACTTATTTTCCACCAAAATATGAAAAAAAATTCTTTCCAAATCAGACAATGTGATTTTCAGGATTTGTTGTCAAATTTTGTCTCTCATAGTTGAGGTCGACCTATGATGTCAATTACAGGCCTCTCTCATCTTTTTAAGTGGGAGAACTTGCACAATTGCTGGCTGACAAAATACTTTTTTTCCCCACTGTATAATCTGTATAATATAGTGTGTGTGTGTGTGTGTGTATATTTGCTAATTATACGTTCTATAGGGCTTCTGAGGGACACAATTGTCGTTCCTTAGGGTGCCAACCTCCTCGGCTAGGCAGCATCAGCTTAGTTTAGGTACGGGATTGGGTAAGGTAGTGACTGTATCAATCATTCATTGTTTACATCTGTTTATATACAGTACATCCACAACAAGCCATTGAGCTTGTAATTTTGGTAGTGTTAACCCCTTCATGACTGGGCCATTTTCCATTATTGCATTTTCGTTTTCTGCTCCCTTTCTTCCTACAGCCATAACTTTTTTCTTTTTTGGTAAAAAAACAAAGCCACAATAAGAAGAATTAAAATTCCCCCACAATTGAAGAAAAAAAGAAAAAAAAATTTAATTCTTCTTATTGTGGCTTTGTTTTTTATGTTTAGAGTAGGGACGCATGAGGACCCTTGACGCGGGTTACGAGCTTGAGTATTTTGCCCAAAATATCGGCCAATACGTCATATATTATATATGCATTTTTGCACTTTTTTATTCCACTTTTTTATTATTAATGCAGAAGAAGCATTCATAAAGTGTTGTGCCTGCTATCTGATGTATATACTTCTCATCAAGTTCTTGTTAAGTGTGGAAAAGTTTGCCTTTGGACTTTTCCCTCATTAATCTCCATACCATCTGGTCCGTGCCTGCCAAGTACAGCAGCGGCATGCGGTCTGCAGAGTCGGGAGATATGACTCCACCAGATATACAGTATATATTTATAGATACAGGACACACCTTGTCATTTAAAGATTTTTCTGTATTTTCGTGACTTTGAAAATTGTACATTCACACTGAAGGCATCAAAACTATGAATTAACACATGTGGAATTATATACTTAACACAAAAGTGTGAAACAACTGAAAATATGTCTTATATTCTAGGTTCTTCAAAGTAGCCACCTTTTGCTTTGATGACTGCTTTGCACACTCTTGACATTCTCTTGATGTACAGTTGAAACCAGAAGTTTACATACACTATATAAAGACACATATGCATGTTTCTCTCAATATCTGACATGAAATCAGAATAAACCTTTCCAGTTTTAGGTCAAATAGGATTACCATAATTTACCATAATTTTTAATATTTGCCAGATGAGAGAGAATGTTTTAAGGCATTTTTATTACTTACTGCAAAGTTAAAACATTACATACATTTCATTAGTATTTGGTACCATTGCCCTTAAACTTGTCTTGTGCTTTTTGCATGTTTTTACTATTTCTGCTCTTATCTGGTGTCTTTCTTGTAACATAGGAAAGACTAAGGCCAGAAATAAACACCATAAAACAGTGTACATGAAGACTTTCGTATCAAATAATTTCTGTCCGAGGTGTTTGTGTGAACAAAAAAGCTTTTATAAAAGCCTCAAACTTCTGTGTGTGAATCAGACATGAGATCTAATATGATACAAGATTACAGTCCGGGGAAGAAGGGAAACATTCATATAGACGACCGGTGGAGATGTAGTCGGTGACGGATTCTGGCCCAATATGTTTCTAGAGCCATAGTAGAAAATGAAGATGCCGTCCTGATCATGAAGTAGTTATTTCTCATGTCATGTGTAATGAATATCTCCTGTAGTATTACTAATGCCGATGCCAGTGTCCGTAAATGAGACGACAATTAGCATTATGGAAGATGAGTCTATGAGAAACGTGTTCAGCTGCAGACTCTGAGGAAGAAACTGCTTGTTGTCTGTGGCCTAAAATACACTGCTCAAAAAAATAAAGGGAACACTTAAACAACAGAATATAACTCCAAGTAAATCAAACTTCTGTGAAATCAAACTGTCCACTTAGGAAGCAACACTGATTGACAATCAATTTCACATGCTGTTGTGCAAATGGAATAGACAATAGATGGAAATTATTGACAATTATCAAGACACCCTCAATAAATCTGGGCAGATCTAAGCAGATACGTCCCTATATATTGAGACTTAGTTAAGGGGAGGCATTTATGCGGGGGCATTTATGCATATAGCATTTATGCATACTTTATCGAAGTGCCATAATTTAGCAAAGTGCCCTGGCAGTTAGAAAATGGCAGTTGGACAGGGCAGGAGACAGGTAAGACATGCAAGACAATTAAACAAACTTGCTTCCAGGTCATCTTTTTGGCAAACAGTATTCACCATTTGTATCTGTGCCATTTATACTCTGGTTGCTACAATCATCCACATTCACCGTTCTCCCACAAAAGCGGCACACTTCATCCATATTAATCCCTCACTCCTCTCTTCTCCTATGTACAGTTGTCATGCTCTCTTCACAATGTTATACCATGCAGATCCATTCATTCCCACCATACAACGCAGGAAACGCTCTCACAAATCACTCAATCATCTGCTCACTCTCTGTATCTTCCTTCTATTAGTCGCAGGTGATATTTCTCCCAACCCAGGACCCTCCAGTAATAATAACACTAACTCTTTCCCTGTTACATTCAGAAACCCTGCTAATCTCATTAATATTCCCTGCATATCTTCTGTCTCATTCAACTGTGCCATTTGGAATGCACGCTCAGCTTGTAATAAACTCTCTTACATCCATGACTTTTTCCTCTCTAATTCCCTCAACCTTCTGGCTCTCACTGAAACCTGGATCCAGCAGTCAGACACCACCGCCGCTGCAGCTCTCTCCTATGGTGGCCTACATTTCTCTCATACCCCGCGACCTGACAACAGATCAGGTGGAGGTGTTGGTCTGCTTCTTTCAACAAAATGTACTTTTCAGGTTATCCCCCCTGTACCCTCCCTTATCTTCCCGTCCTTTGAGGCCCACACAGTCAGACTCTACCGGCCCTTCTCCCTGCGAGTGGCGGTTGTCTATCGCCCCCCAGGTCCCCCCCGTCAATTCCTGGATCACTTTGCTGCCTGGCTTACAAATTTTCTATCCTGCGACATCCCCACGATAATCATGGGAGACTTTAACATCCCAATTGGCGATCCTCTTTCCCCATCTGCCACGCATCTTTTATCATTAACCTCCTCCTTCGGCCTTTCACAGCTTGCTAATTCTCCTACACATGAGGACGGGAACACATTGGACCTGATCTTCTCCCGGCTTTGCTCAGTACATGACTTTACTAACTCTCCCCTTCCACTCTCTGACCATAATCTTCTTTCATTCTCTGTCAAGAACTGTGACTCTACTCAAGACACTCCCACCGTCCACACTTATAGAAATTTACGCGCCATTAACACCCAGAAATTTATAAAAAGGTTGCAATCATCATTGGCCCCAATCTCCTCCCTCTCATGTCCCGAATCTGCATTGAAGCATTATAACAAAATAATGCTATGCGCCCTGGATGAAGCCGCACCTCCTACACAAAGAACAATTCGGCATAGACGGCGACAACCCTGGCACACGCCTCAAACACGTCTTCTCCAGAGGTACTCCAGGTGCGCTGAACGGCTGTGGAGAAAATCAAATCTGCCCGAAGATTTCCTCCACTATAAATTTATGCTGAAAACATATAACTCTGCCCTTCACCTCTCCAAACAAACCTACTTTAACAACCTCATCATCTCACTTTCCAATAATCCTAAACGACTCTTTGACACGTTTCATTCTCTCCTCAATCAAACAGCACAGGCCCCGACCACCGACCTCAGCGCTGACGATCTGGCTAACTATTTCAAAGAAAAAATTGACCATATCCGACAGGAAATTTTCTCCCAATCCCCAAATGTTATGCATGCTCCCCCCCGCCACATTGTATCTTGCTCATTTTCTGACTTCGAACCAGTCACGGAAGATGAAGTGATCAGGCTCCTTGCATCTTCTCGCCCTACCACCTGCACCAGCGACCCTATTCCCTCACATCTCCTTCAGTCCCTTGCTCCAGCTGTCACCTCTCACCTAACTAAAATTTTCAACCTTTCCCTCTCATCTGGTATCTTTCCCTCTTCTTTTAAACACGCCAGCATACAACCATTACTTAAAAAACCATCCCTCGACCAGAACTGCACGGCCAACTACAGACCTGTTTCCAATCTTCCCTTTATCTCTAAACTCCTGGAACGCCTGGTCCACTCCCGTCTAATCGGCTTTCTCTCTGACAACTCTCTTCTTGACCCTTTACAATCTGGTTTCCGCTCTTTACATTCTACTGAAACTGCCCTCACTAAAGTCTCTAATGATCTACTAACAGCTAAATCTAATGGTCACTACTCCCTGCTGATTCTCCTGGATCTCTCTGCAGCATTTGACACTGTGGATCACCAGCTCCTCCTCACTATGCTCCGCACTATTGGCCTCAAGGACACGGTTCTCTCCTGGTTCTCCTCTTATCTCTCTGACCGCTCCTTCTCTGTGTCTTTTGCCGGCTCCTCCTCCTCCCTACTTCCTCTTACTGTTGGGGTTCCTCAAGGATCAGTCCTAGGCCCCCTTCTTTTCTCCTTATACACCGCTCCTATTGGACAAACAATCAGTAGATTCGGTTTTCAGTACCATCTCTATGCTGATGACACCCAATTATACACCTCTGCTCCGGACATCACCCCGGCATTACTACAAAAGACCAGTGATTGTCTTTCTGCTGTGTCTAACATTATGTCCTCCCTCTACCTAAAACTGAATCTGTCAAAAACTGAACTACTCGTCTTTCCTCCCTCCATTAATCTACCTGTGCCCGATATTGCCATCTCCGTTTGTGGCTCAACCATTACTCCCCAGCTACAAGCCCGCTGTCTTGGGGTCATTTTTGATTCAGATCTTTCTTTCACTCCTCACATCAAATCACTCCCTCGTTCATGTCATCTACACCTCAAAAACATCTCAAGAATCAGGACTTTTCTCACCTTTGACTCGGCAAAAACTCTTACTGTCGCTCTTATTCATTCTCGTCTTGACTATTGCAACGCTCTACTAATCGGTCTCCCTCTTACTAAACTCTCCCCTCTCCAATCCGTCCTGAACGCAGCAGCCAGGATCATATTCCTCGCCAACCGCTACTCAGATGCCTCTTCCCTGTGCCAGTCATTGCATTGGTTGCCCATACAATATAGAGTTCGTTTTAAACTTATCACGCTTACCCACAAAGCGCTCCATGCTTCAGTACCCCCCTACATCTCCTCCCTTGTCTCAGTCTACCACCCTACACGTGCCCTCCGTTCTGCAAATGACTTGAAACTAAAATCCTCCATAATCCGAACTTCCCACTCCCGTCTCCAAGATTTCTCGCGTGCTGCGCCAATTCTCTGGAATGCACTACCCAGGACAGTTCGATTAATTCCCAATACCCACAGTTTCAAGCGAACCCTAAAAACACATTTCTTTAGACTGGCGTATCACCTAAACACACTCTGTCCATCCCAGCTTTCCCCCATATTAAAATCTTCTTCAACTTCGGGTTCAAACCAACCATGCACATAAAAGCCTCTGTCAGGACTGCACACATACTGGCTGGCGACCAGTCCATGTATTATTATTTATCCTATTCAGTATATCAAGGCTGCATTATACAATATATGTACTTTTTACCTTTTGTGTCTCCCCCACTTCCTCATAGACTGTAAGCTCGCGAGCAGGGCCCTCACTCCGTTCGATATGAGATATGCTTATTCTGTATTGTCTGTATAAGTCCCCCCTAAAATTTGTAAAGTGCTGCGGAATATGTTGGCGCTATAAAAATAAACTATTATTATTATTATTATTATTATTATTATATAGGTGGGAACCACAGAACACATCTCAGCACCAATGCTTTCTGGCTGATGTTTTGGTCACTTTTGAATGTTGGTTGTGCTTTCATACTCGTGGTAGCATGAGACGGACTCTAAAACCCACAGAAGTTGCTCAGGTAGTGCAGCTCATCCAGGATGGCACATCAATGCGAGCTGTGGCAAGAAGGTTTGCTGTGTCTGTCAGCGTAGTGTCCAGAGGCTGGAGGCACTACCAGGAGACAGGCCAGTACACAAGGAGACGTGGAGGGGGCCGTATGAGGACAACAACCCAGCAGCAGGACCGCTACCTCCGCCTCTGTGCAAGGAGGAACAGGAGAAGCACTGCCAGAGCCCTGCAAAATGACCTCTAGCAGGCCACAAATGTGCAAGTGTCTGCACAATCCATAAGAAACCGACTCCATGAGGGTGGTATGAGAGCCCGACGTCCCAACACCGTGCAGAACGCTTGGCATTTGCCACAGAACACTAGGATTGGCAAAGTCGCCACTGGTGCCCTGTGCGCTTCACAGATGCAAGCAGGTTCACACTGAGCACATGTGAGAGATGTAACAGAGTCTGGAGATGCCGTGGAGAGCGATCTGCTGCCTGCAACATCCTTCAGCATGACCTATGGCAGTGGGTCAGTAATGGTGTGGTGTGGCATTTCTTTGGAGGCCCACACAGCTCTCCATGTAGCCAGACTGCCATTAGGTACCAAGGTGAGATCCTCAGACCCCTTGCGAGACCATATGCTGGTGCGGTTGGCCCTGGGTTCCTCCTAATGCAGGACAATGCCAGACCTCATGTGGCTGGAGTGTGTCAGCAGTTCCTGGAAGATGAAGGCATCCTGTCTCGCTCCATCCACCAAGGTCACGTTGCACCACAGACTGTCCAGAAGTTGGCGGATGCTTTAGTCCAGGTCTGAGAGGAGATCCCACAGGAGATCATCCGCAACCTCATCCGGAGCATGCCCAGGCATTGTAGGGAGATCATACAGGCACGTGGCCACACACAATGCTGAACCTCATTTTGACTTGTTTTAAGGACATTACATCAAAGTTGGATTAGCCTGTAGTGTGTTTTTCCACTTTCATTTTGGTGGTGACTCCAAATCCAGGCCTCCATTGGTTAATAAATTTGATTTCCGTTGATGATTTTTGTGTGATTTTGTTGTCAGCACATTCAGCTTTGTACAGAACAAAGTATTCAATGAGAATATTTAATTCATTCAGATCTAGGATGTGTTATTTGAGTGTTCCCTTTATTTTTTTGAGCAGTGTATATAGGTTTTATTTCTAGATGTAAAGAAGAAAACTAAATACTGTAAAATTATAAATCTCATATGTTTCCCTGATTATCTCTAGTAATTGTATTATTACACAGGATTTTTATGATATTACATCGGCTCATCGTCTTCTCGTTCAGGTCTCTACAATATCGGATCCTCTCAGTAAAGATCTTCTATACAAGTGAATTTTCCTGATTTATCCATCAAAGATGGAAATGGACAGAGACAAGATGGCGGAGAGGATATTACACCTCACCCTAGAGATCCTCTTCCGGGTTACTGGAGAGGTGAGAGATTCTGATGACGTCACATTGCATCATTCTTATCTATGGGAATAACAGATGGACAGAACTGGAGAGGTGAGGACTCTGGAAATGTCTGGAGGGAGATTTATTAATGTGTCTCTCCATAACCAGGATTACACAGTAGTGAAGAAGACCTCTAGTGGGCGCTGTCAGGACCCTGTGTCTGAGGGATGGGGAAGACCCCTGAGCCCAATCACGAGGCCTCCACCTCACCCCCTGATACATGAGGACATCAATGACCAGAAGATCCTAGAACTCACTTACAAGATGATTGAGCTGCTGACTGGAGAGGTGACACTGCTGGGAATGCTGGGACATTATACAGTAACGCTATGAAGGGATCGGGGGGATGACGGTATCATTGTATATGTCAGGTTCCTATAAGGTATCAGGATGTTGCAGTCTATTTCTCCATGGAGGAGTGGGAGTATTTAGAAGGACACAAAGATCTGTACAAGGACGTCATGATGAATGTTCCCCAGCCCCTCACATCACCAGGTAATAGACAGGACTAAATACACACGGCCTATAATTATCTGTATGTAAAGAATGAATTCAGTCCTTGTATGTGTTTCCTCCAGATCTATCCAGTAAGAGGACAACACCAGAGAGATGTCCCCGTCCTCTTCTTCCACAGGACTGTAAACAAGAAGATCCCAATGTTCCTCAGGATCATCAGGTAGATGGAGAGAAGGTGTCATGAGATCTCCCCTATGATGTGTAGATCGCTGTGAAGGTCTTGTGCTCAGTCTTGTTTTATCCACCAGTATTATATGTTTTATACTTGTGTAATGAGAACGGTGGAGATGGCAGGATTAGAACTGATCATACATGTGACTTCTCCATCTGTCTGTGACTTTTACAATATTTGTTTCAGGTTGAAGATCTGACCCATATTAATACTACAGAGATATATGTGAGGGGTGATGAGCGGTGTAAAGAGATGATTCCTACAGATGACCTCCCAGGTGAGTAGTAACCACTAAATGCAGAGAAGTTACAGATTCTTATAAGTCACCGGCTGTGGCTGCTTTATCGGTTGTGTAGTCCGGCTGTATCACAACCGTATGATCACCATTTTACCTCTAGACTACAACATTCTCCTCCACCAAAAACTGTTCAATTGATTTTGGCCATTGAAAGCCCTTTTCTATAGAACTTATAACTTGGAGGATCCACCTACTCCCTGTGATTAGAAGACGCTGACCATTACCTCCTCAGATCTGTAAACTACAAAACCAGATGACAATCTACGTAGAATGTACAGACAGTTTAGAAAATCACTTGAAGAAAATATTATGATGGGCCTGTAAGTGAAAGCGGAGGGTAATGATGCTGTTGGCTTCCTAGAACCCTGATATCTTATTGGATGAATCTACCTTCTCTCCCTTCTGTGTTGCTGAATGTGCTCATATGGTCCCTACAAGACCAGGTCCAGTTTTAATGACCAAACTTCACTTTTATGATCGACAACATTAAATGTGCAGTGAGGCCAAGTGTGAATTTCTGTACAATAACAACAGAGTTTCCCTTTTGTCCTGATTTTTCAATTTCTTTTAAAACCGACTAACTTCATACAGGATCGCAATTAACTATGCAAAAAACATTACACCTGTGCCATGATATACAGGTGCTTCTCAATAAATTAGAATATCATCAAAAAGTTAATTTATTTCAGTTCTTCAAAAAAGTGAAACTCACATATTATATAGAGCCATTACAAACAGAGTGATCTATTTCAAGTGTTTATTTCTGTTAATGTTGATTATAGCTTACAGCCAATGAAAACACAAAAGTCATTATCTCAGTAAATTAGAATACTTTATAACAGCTTGAAAAAATATTTTAAAATCCGAAATGATGTCCTACCGAAATGTATGTTTAGTAAATGCACTCAATACTTGGTCGGGGCTCCTTTTGCATCAATTACTGCATCAATGCGGCAATGTGGCATGGAGGCGATCAGCCTGTGGCACTGCTGAGGTGTTATGGAAGCCCAGGTTGCTTTGATAACAGCCTTCACCTCGTCTGCATTGTTGGGTCTGGTGTCTCTCATCCTCCTCTTGACAATACCCCATAGATTCTCTATTGGGTTAAGGTCAGGCGAGTTGCTGGCCAATCAAGCACAGTGATACTGTTCTTTTTAAACCAGGTATTGGTACTTTTGGCAGTGTGGACAGGTGCCAAGTCCTGCTGGAGAATGAAATTTCCATCTCCAAAAAACTTGTCGGCAGAGGGAAGCATAAAGTGCTGCAAAATGTCATGGTAGACGGCTGCGCTGACTTTGGTGTTGATAAAACACAGTGGACCTCCACCAGCAGATGACATGGCTCCCCAAACCATCACGGATTGTGGAAACTTCACACTAGACCTCCAGCAGCTTGGATTGTGGCCTATCCACTCTTCCTCATGACTCTGGGACCTCTATTTCCAAATGAAATGCAAAATTTACTTTCATCTGAAAACAACACCTTGGACCACTAAGCAACAGACCAGGTCTTTTTCTCCTTGGCCCAGGTAAGACGCTTCTGGCGTTGTCTGTTGGTCATGACTGGCTTGACACAAGGAATGCGACACTTGTAACACATGTCCTGGATAAGTCTATGTGTGTTGACGCTCTTGAAGCAATGACTCCAGCAGCAGTCCACTTCTTGTGAATCTCCCCCCAAATTTTTGAATGGCCTTTTCTTAACAATCCTTTCAAGGCCGCAGTTAACCCGGTTGCTTGTGCACCTTTTTCTACCACACTTCTTCCTTCCACTCAACTTGCCATTAATATGCTTGGATACAGCACTCTGTGAACAGCCAGCATCTTTAGCAATGACCTTTTGTGGCTTACCCTCCTTGTGGAGTGTGTAAGTGACTGCCTTCTAGACATCTGTCAAGTCAGCAGTCTTCCTCATGATTGTAGAGCCTACTGAAACAGACTAAGGGACCTTTTTAAACGCATAAGAATCCTTTGCAGGTGTTTTTTGTTAATTATTCTAATTTACTGAAATAATGACTTTTGTGTTTTCATTGACTGTAAGCCATAATCATCAACATTAACAGAAATAAGCGCTTGAAATAGATCACTCTGTTTGTAATGACTATATAATATGAGTTTCACTTTTTTTAAGATCTGAAATAAATTAACTTTTTGATGATATTCTAATTTATTGAGAAGCACCTGTATCTCTAAGCTGTGCGAGGCTGATAGCTGTAATATACTGTAATATATACACCTGCAGGAGATGTGTTGGCATGGCTCGAGCCCTGGTATGTTGGATTCACTTCACGTCATAAATTCCATTATGTTTTCAATCCTAAGGAATTCAGATTACTGCACAATCTCTCCTGAAATGGGGGCACTAATACTTTCTCTACTCTCCTGGTCAGAACTCATAGTAGCTCCAATGGTCCACCATAAATAAGTGTAAGTCCGCTTTAATGTTGGAGTTCTCCCCTCATACATATGTTCTTGTTGAGGATGTAACATATTTTTTATGTATTTTTTTCCAGGTTCATTCTGTATGATAGTTTGATTGTGGTGGGATCGGCCGGCCTCACTTATGTGAATCTGTAACTCCCTGGTAGTCTTTCAAAAAAAGGTCTCCATTACGTCTTCCCAATGCCCGAGGTCTAAATATAAGACACCTCAGCTCTGCACTATTATAAAAAGTTCATTTAAAATGTCTAATATTTCTTCTTGAAACTCATCTGATCTGAAAATATTGGCACTTAGCGATAATTTAGATTGCCAAGAACCACATACTCTAATTACCCCCGAGAGGTTTCATCACTATTTACTCATTTTTTTTTTATAAAGAAGCCTGTTCAGCTTGATTTCTTCAGTTCTTCAGTAGATGTGTTATGGTCTATAGTCACAGTTTTGCCCATCACCCCTTTAACTTCTTTAAAGGAAATCTCTCATCCCCTGGGAGATGTGAGACCTCTAATATGGGCATACAGGTTATAGAAAAGTAAATCTATACATACCTGTATGGCCCATAGTAGAGGTCTGCTTGCAGTGAAATTGAGTTTTATAAAATCTGTCTTCACATGCTTGGTGTCCCCTGGACACCAAGAAATCCCCGCCTATCTCTTTAGTTAGCCCAGAAATTCCTGCCTATCTGCTTATGTAGCATGTCCCCCCCCCCCTCCCCTGCACATGAGCGTTGCGACTGCAGAGCAGTGCAGAGACAAACGGACCGGGAGGAAACAAAGCGCTCCTGATGTGAGCGTCGCAATGCGCATGCGCGGGAAATGAGTTAAACCAGTGCACTTCACAGGTCCCTGTGATGTGCAGGGGAGGTGGGGAACATGCTAAATAAGCAGATAGGCGGGGACTTCTTGGCGTCCGGGGGACGCCAAGCATGTGATAACGGATTTTATAAAACTCCCATTTCACTGCAAGCAGACCTCTACTATGGGCCATACAGGCATGTATAGATCTACTTTTCTATAACCTGTATGCCCATATTAGGGGTCTCCAATCTCCCAGGGGGTGGCAGATTCTCTTTAACCCCTCTACATGGATCTGGACTTACACAGAGGCCCCTAGCTTGGGCCACTGTGTTACCTGCTGTTCTGTTGTGTCAGATGGGAAGAATAGTCAGCTATTCGGGTCAGAACCAGGAGGGCAGAGAAAATACAAAATCAGAAGAAACTAATAGTCAGTAAAGGGGCCGAGGTCACAACAGAAACAAATAGACAAACCGGGAGCTGATCACAGAGGACTGAACCAGAGGAGAACAAGGCTGGATCTGGCAGCTTCCCGCAATATGCTTCCAGCTTTAGTAGGGTGCGGTGCTTTCCAATTAACTGAAGCAGGGAGCAGATTACTCCAGCTGGACAGCACACACACCCATACTGCCAGACTGGATGATACTACTGGTCCCAGCAACCCTAATCTTAATGGCTAGACAGAGCCTGCGCCGCCAGAGCTTCTGGTTCTGACGTCTCCTCCTTCACCAGCGCCGCCTGCAGGATGAATAAAGCTCCTGGTGACAGAATTAGACGTTGCAGGAGCAGATCCCAGAGAAAATGGGACCCACCATTTGCAGAAACCTTGATATGACAAAATGAAAGAAAACCAGAGCAGTAGAAATCCCCATAAGGTGACTCCATCTTGGAAATTATAACCTTCAGGGAATTAATCTATAGGAGTAGGGACTATTTTGACTCCACAGGCACTTTCCCTAAATTAGAACGCAGTGGATGTTGGAGAGTGAAAATTGCAAAAATGCCATTTTATTACCCAACACACAGTGCCCAGATAAATTAAGTGGGTTCTTCTCACTATAGTAATGCCAAATACATGAACGCTAAATGTGGTTTGGGCACAGTCTTTTAGACTGTGAACTGTAATTGACTTGGTGAATAATTTTTTTTTTATTTTTTTTTTACGTAACTTGCCATTTTTACAGACCCTTTAAGTAAAAATGTTAAAAAAATGTAAGAACATTTTATTCAATAATAATACTTAATTTTATTCTTGGCAGATGACTGTACCAGGAGATCAGAAGGACAACTGACATCTTCAATTTTTAAATCACATGAGATTGAGATCCAACAAGATGCAATTGAAATGAATGCCATTACTCCAGATATACCATCATCCCTTCACAGCAAAGATCAATCATCTAATCCTTTGAAACAGGTCCTGTCTTCTGATTCATTAGCGACTACTAAGGAAAATCAAAGTTACAAAATAAGCATTAAAAAACGAACTGCTCCTAAAGCAAAGAAGCCATTTTCACGTTCAGAATATAGAAATACTCTTCTTAAACAAGAAAAAATTCGCAGATCAGATCTTGCGAGGCAGAGAACTCACACAGGGGAGAAGCCATTTTCATGTTTGGAATGCGGGAAATGTTTTAACGATAAATCAGTTTTGATTAATCACCAGAGAACTCACACAGGGGAGAAGCCTTTTTCTTGTTCAGAATGTGGGAAAGGTTTTAACTACAAATCAGAGCTTCTTATACATCAGAGAACTCACACAGGGGAGAAGCCTTTTTCTTGTTCAGAATGTGGGAAATGTTTTAACCTAAAATCAGATTTAGTTATACACCAGAGAACTCACACAGGGGAGAAGCCATTTTCATGTCCAGAATGCGGGAAATGTTTTAACCATAAATCGGCTTTGGTTAATCACCATAGAGCTCACACAGGGGAGAAGTCTTTTTCCTGTTCAGAATGTGGGAAATGTTTTAGCCGGAAATCAGGTTTAGTTGTGCACCAGAGAACCCACACAGGGGAGAAGCCTTTTTCCTGTTCAGAATGTGGGAAAGGTTTTAGCTACAAATCAGAGCTTCTTATACATCAGAGAACTCACACAGGGGAGAAGCCTTTTTCTTGTTCAGAATGTGGGAAATGTTTTAACCATAAATTGGTTTTGGTTAATCACCATAGAACTCACACAGGGGAGAAGCCTTTTTCCTGTTCAGAATGTGGGAAATGTTTTAACCTAAAATCAGATTTAGTTATACACCAGAGAACTCACACAGGGGAGAAGCCATTTTCATGTCCAGAATGTGGGAAATGTTTTAACCATAAATCGGTTATGGTTAATCACCAGAGA